>NC_062542.1:10180027-10522527 GCF_022655615.1 Tachysurus fulvidraco
AAAGCAGCTTTACAGAACATAAACATAGAACAGAAGGTAGACATAATTAATGATAAAGGAAATAACGAATAATAAAAGAAATAAGAATTTACAGAATAAAAATTCTAGGTTATTATTAGATGTATATAGTTCACAATGTGTATGTATTTATTCCCCTGTGAGCAAGTCTGAGGTGACTTATGCAGCAGTGGCAAGGAAAAACTCCCTTAAATTGGTAAAGGAAGAAACCTTGAGAGGAACCGGACTCAAGGGGGACCCATCCTCATATGGGTTACACTGGGGTGTGATTGTAATATACAGTCATTTAAATGTTGTATTGGTGTGAGGTTCAAGGACTTCGGATCTCCTTAGTAACACAGAGTCTAACTGGAGATGTCTCAGGATTCTTAGAGTCGGCCTCGGCTCAGTGGACGTCCAAAGGTTTCGTCCCACAGAGGACGTTGGGAGCTGGTACAATGTCTGGATGCCTCGGGATGGGTACAAAGAGAGAAGCAGTGGAAAGGGATTAACATATCTGTTGTTCATAAAAATGTGCTGGTCTGATGTACTGGTGCATGATATTATGGGATGTATTATGTGTATGCCTGACTAAAGAGATGAGTTTTTAATCTACATTTAAACTGGGAAAGTGTGTCTGAGCCCCGAACACTATCAGGAAGACAATTCCAAAGTTTGGGAGCTAAATACGAAAATGCTCTACCACCTTTAGTAGACTTATAGTATATTTATTATACTTTAGTAGATATTCTGGGAACTACCAAACGTCCTGAGTTTTGTGATCTCAGAGAGCATGAAGGATTGTAACGTGTGGGAAGACTAGTTAGATACATGGGGGCTAAACCATTAAGAGCCTTGTACGTAAGTAGCAGCAGTTTGTAGTCAATTCTAAACTTAACAGGTAGATAGTGTAGAGATGATAAAATTGGGGTTATGTGGTCATACTTTCTTGTCCTAGTGAGAACTCTGGCAGCTGCATTTTGGACTAACTGTAACCTATTTATTAAAGATGCAGGACAACCACCTAGTAATGCATTACAATAGTCCAGTCTAGAGGTCATGAATGCATGAACTAGCTACTCAGCATCAGATACAGACAGGATGTTTCTCAGCTTGGCAATATTTCTAAGGTGGAAGAAGGCTGTTTTGGTAGTATGGGCAATATGATTTTTCAAAGACAAGTTGCTGTCTAATATAACACCGAGGTCTTTCACTGTCGAGCTACTAGTAACAGTACATGCCTCTAAATGGGAGTTAAGTTGTGAGAGTTTCTGTGCACTGGTTTTTGGACCTATGAGTAGTATTTCTGTCTTATCGGAGTTTAACAATAGAAAGTTGCAGCTCATCCAGTCTTTTATCTCTCTAAGGCATTGAGTTAATTTGGACACTGTGGCTATTTCATCTGGTTTTGATGAGATATATAACTGTGTGTCATCAGTATAACAATGGAAACTAATCCCATGTCTTCTAATAATGTTCCCTAATGGAAGCATGTATATAGAGAAAAGCAGAGGTCCGAGAACTGATCCTTGAGGGACCCCATAATTAACTGGTAATAAACTGGAGGATTCACCATTTAATTCTACAAAAATGCTGATTACCGATGTAATTTTCCATGAATCTGCAATATTAGTGATTAAAATCTTACTTATCTGGTTAAGGTTAGCTTGTTTACAATAGCTAGTTGCATACTACACTGCAACTAACACGCCAAAGCCGTTTCCCATGCATTGTTTTATTTGGGACGACTTGGCATAATGTTAACATTAACGGCCACAATTAGCATATTGTTTAGCTGTGCATTTACTAAATGAGCACTGTGCTACGTCCGAACTTTTTTTTTTGTATAATCAATTTCTATTCTGTTCTTAAGTGTCTTAATTAATTTTAAATAAAATTTTAAACCTTTTTTAATTCCTTGTTTTTATTGTTGTGATTATTTTTTCTGTTTATTTATAGTTTTACTTTCTTTATGTAAAGCATTATTACCATTGTGTATGAAATGTGCTACAGTATAACTAAACCTGCCTTGTAGTGTCATAGACTAGATAAAATGACGGAGAAAAGGAAAATTTGAACCTGAGAAAAACTTTGAAAATAACCATAATGACGCAGTCTCCATGCTCCAATAATAATGATAAAAGCAAAGTTTTTAACTGTGGGGACATATCTTTATACGTACAATTTGACTGTATTATTTGTGTCCCCCTTCAAAAATTGCTCATGAGAAATTTTATATTTATTGTCCCCCTTACTGTTAAATGAAATTTACGCCCATGCATATGGATTCATCAATGAACAGTCACTGTTCCAGGCCTTCATAAGTGAGTTACTCTGGGAAATCGAATTAATCCAAAATGAAAACATATCTTTCAGATATGTGTGGTTTTGCAAAAAAAATCTCTTAAATTCTAGGCTACATTCTTAACCCAAGAGGAGATGGATCAGAGTAAAGTGGAGGCAACCTCCTGGCCCAAACCTAAACCTGTGATGAAGATGTAAAGATTCCTGGGGTTTGCTAACAGTTGCTGACTGCTGGCAGTTCATTCAGAGCTTAAGCATTGCGGCGGCCCAACTAACATCCCTCCTCAAAGTAACCCTGAAACCATGAACGCCTTTGATGCTTTGAAACGACGGCTTTATGGACATACTGTGATTAGATCATGGTGTTCAATTCTGCTAGCAGATATGTCAGGGCTTTTGCAAAAGGCTCACTATCAATCTCTCCTCAGGTTACCACCACCAATATAATGATTTGTCTTCTAATGGTTTGTATGAAAACATTTTATTATGTAGCTCAAACCTTTCTACTCCAGACCACCAGAGGAGGCCTTCCCTGAATACTAAAAACACTTCTTCACTTCTATTTCTAATTTCCTGTGGAGCTGCTGTATAACACATATCAACTTGATATCTGGTGCAAAGCTTTACATTGTCTGTATTTGTGAGAATTCTGAGCCATGTTTTTGTGGATTGATTTTCTGTGTTTTATCTAATTTCTCTTTACACAGTTTTGCCGTTTGCAATCTGCGATCTGATGATATGTTCTTCTAATTTTGTTAATTTGACCCTGCCTGGTATCTTATCAATGTTCTGGAACTGTATATAGATCTCTAAATCTAAAAACAGATTGAATAATCTTATATTTCATAATTTTTTTAGGTTTCACTTGCTTTTCACCAAAGGTAGATGTTTCTCATGTTTTTATATGCAGTTCTTCACCAGATAGCCGTGTATTTCCTCTTATAACCTTGATAACCTTATCTATGGTTCTGAGCATCCACTGACTTTCAGGTTAACACCACTTGGGTGGAAGGTAGTACCTGGTTGAGACACAGGGGCATTTACTCAACAGTTTATTAATCAAAATATTTTGAATAGATATTAATTGCTATTAAGTTTTGGATTGTTTTTGTTTAAATACAAATAAACAGCAAAATTACACCATCATCACCTCTTTCCTTCTTCTATAGATGTGCTTGTTCTCTCTAAATATACTCTGTTAAAAATCTACTACATAACAACTCGTGACAGAAACCGAAGAAACTCCTTCTCTAAAAATACCAGTTTAGACTGAGTCACACGGTTAGCTTCTCATGCTGGTGTCTTTAATGTCTCCTATATAATAAAACTTTCACATCCGACAGATAGAAATGGACAGCATGTTTGAGAAGATCAGATTTATTCTACAGCATTTCATTTTGGCATTACAGACTGAGAGATAACATTATTGTATAATTATAACAATAGCATGATTGAGAGTGTGGTTACTCTGTACATGTCTGTAATTGGCCAGAGTTTATCACAACATGCTGATATTCAGAATAATTGTATAATTGCGTTCTTTCTATCTCCTGCTGTTCATCTGTTGCTATGAATCACAAACGACAGACACAAGGACAAACCAAAAATATAACTCACTCACCATCTAACCCTATCTGTTATACTATCCAACCTCAACTGGATGCAGGTAAAGAGATTCCACCCTATATGAGTGTCCACACACCAATTTGATGGAGTTCACTTCAATGTTATCCATGTAGTTCAGTTTCAGACTACACAGTTCACTGGTAAACCACATGGATTACTATTAGGCCACAGTGTACATATTTCGCTGACACAGTTCACTATTAGCCACTATTAGTTTATTATTTGTCAGCACTGTACATTATTATCCCTCACGGTTCACAAACAAATGGTTCACTAATGACCTATGAAGGCCACTATTCGCTCGCATGATACATTATAAAACACACAGATCATCAGCTTGCACTGTACAATATATAGCCCATGCAGTTCACTATTGACTCACACAGTTCACTGTTAGCAAACTGTAAACTATTAGCCCACATGGTTAATTGCCTACACAGTACACTATTAGCAAACTACACAGTATTAGACCACACTGTACTCTATTAGCATACATTGAACACTATTAGCTCACATTGTACACTGTTATCTCATAGTGAACACCATTAGCTTGCATTGTACACGGTTAGCTCACATTATACATAATTACCTCCCAAAGAACACTATTAGCTCTCACTATATTATTAGCTCATGCTGTACACTATTAGGTCACACTGAATACTATTAGTTCACACTGTACACTATTAGTTCACACTGAACACTATTAGTTCACACTGACACTATTAGGTCACACTGAACACTATTAGCTAACACTGAACACTATTAGTTCACACTGTACACTATTAGCTCACACTGAACACTATCAGTTTACACTGTAGTATTAGTTCACAGAACACTATTATGTCACACTGAATACTATTAGTTCATACTGACACTATTAGCTCACACTGAACACTATTATGTCACACTGAATACTATTAGCTCACACTGAACACTATTAGGTCACACTGAACACTATGAGGTTACATTGAACACTATTAGGTCACACTGAACATTATCACACTGACACTATTAGCTCACACTGAACACTATTATGCCACACTGAATACTATTAGCTCACACTGAACACTATTAGCTCACACTGAACACTATCAGTTTACACTGTACTATTAGCTCACACTGAACACTATTATGTCACACTGAATACTATTAGTTCATACTAAGCACTATTAGGTAACACTGACAGTTCACACTGAACACTATGTCACACTGAATACTATTAGCTCACACTGAACACTTTTAGGTCACACTGAACACTATTAGCTCACACTGAACACTATTAGCTCACACTGAACAATATTAACTAACACTAATATATTAACTAACAGGTAACTGACACTATTAGCTCACACTGAACACTATTATGTCACACTGAATGCTATTAGTTACTGACACTATTAGCTCACACTGAACACTATTATGTCACACTGAATGCTATTAGTTCCTACTGAACACTATTAGGTCACACTGAGCACTATTAGCTCACACTGACACTATTAGCTCACACTGAACACTATTATGTCACACTGAATGCTATTAGTTCCTACTGAACACTATTAGGTCACACTGAACACTATTATGTCACACTGAATACTATTAGCTCACACTGAACACTATTAGGCCACACTGAACACTATTAGTTCACACTGAACACTATTAGCTCACACTGACACTATTAGCTCACACTGAACACTATTATGTCACACTGAATACTATTAGGTCACACTGAACACTATTAGTTCACACTGAACACTATTAGGTCACACTCACATTATCACACTGACACTATTAGCTCACACTGACACTATTAGCTCACATTGAACACTATTAGCTAACACTGTACACTATTAGGTCACACTGAACATTATTAGCGCTGTTCAGGATCAGGACACTGCAAATATTAATATAAATATTTTAAACTGTGTTGCAAATGTCCTTAAATGAACCCTTAAATGTTGTCGAGACTGCAGGTTAAAACTGCATTTCCCACAATGCACTTCAGCCTGTTTCCTGTTTTGGTCATGTGACTGTTCTTATGATCAGTCTTAACTGCTCCAGCAATACCGCTACACACAAGGAGTTTACAACTAAATCATTGTAGTTATAAAGACTGCTGAAGTGTCTGAGCTCCATTATTGTTTTTCTTTAGTGAAGTAGGAAGATTCTTCGGTGTCTGAATAAATTAACGGCTGTGGCTAGTTATTAGCAGTGAGCTATGTCGGAAGTGGTGGAACAGGTAACAGTCTACATTAGAAATATAAGACTTTTAAACCCATTTATGCATGTTGTGTGTGTGTGTGTGTGTGTGTGTGTGTGTGTGTGTGTGTGTGTGTGTGTGTGTGTGTGTGTGTGTGTGTGTGTGTGTTTTAACGTGCATGTACAGTCAGTGTACAGGTTTATTTTAGAATGCTAGCCGTTTGTAATGCTAGCTGTTAGTCACAGCGGTTGTTAAACTGAATATCAAATAAAGGTTTGACTGAGGAAAGGATGCTAATATAAATTTTACAATAAGTTACACTTAAATCATATATAGAAATTAAAGTGTACAATTAAATATGTTTCGTCAGTGCAGTATAGTGTTCAGTGTGAGCCAGTAGTGTTCAGTGTGAGCTAATAGTTTTCAGTGTGAGCTTATAGTGTCAGTGTGATATATAATTTCTCTTAGAAAATTATATAGAAATTGGAGTGTACAGTTACACGCACACACACAAAACACTGGACTGTACCATTAGCATTGTAACTTCTCTGAGTAAACTGCTGGACTCTTGATGTATGCAGAAAATTTAAATGATTCGCAAAATATTTTTCTTTTCGAATTAGTCTAGTAAAATTCACATTCTGTGCAGGAAACTATACATGTGTAATACTACATGTGAATCTTATTTTCCAGGGAAAGAAACCTGGTGAGGAGTCCACAGATGACTCGGAGGTAGGATTGTGGTTCTAAGTTTTTAAGCACTTTACAGTTGCTTTTATTTTGAGAAAAAGCTGGAATTATAATTATGGGATCTGTTTATTTTAATCCTCTTCAGAAATTGTTGTAAGGTTCATGAGATCATGCAGTGCTTCAGCCAGTTACTACATTTTTTCAGCTGCATTCATACAGATAGCTGTATTTTGACATGAATGATTACAGTACCAAAAACACACAGGAATAATTTTGAAGCTTTGGTAGTGAGCTTTAGTAGTGAGCTTTGGTAGTGAGCCACAGTACCTTGCTACCTTGCCATCGTTATAAAGCCAGCTTCCATTGTTTGCCTACTATCTCTGCAGATTGTGCAAATTGTGTTTTCTCCTTGTTCTCCAATTCCCTTCCTAAGCATGGCAGTAGATCAGGGATTCTTAAAAATATTGGGGACCAAATGACCATAAAGGACACGATGAAGCCTTATCCACACATTATATACAGAACTGAACTACACCAAACACACATACTCAACTGTGTGGACTGTACAGATCAATCACTCACTCAATTTATTTTTTTGCACACAAGTATGTACATGTTTACTGGAATCCTCTCGGTTTACAGTTCTCTAGTTTTGAAAAATGTACTTTATAATATACAGTGGGGTCTCCTGTTGGTCCAGCAGCAGGATTTCACGCTCTCGTTGCTGTGGTCTGGGTTCAATTCCAGGCAAGGAGCTAACCCAGCCACTGAAGAGTTAACTCTCAGTCCAGGTTCCAAGCCCGGATAAAATGGGAAAATTATATCAGGAAATACATCTGTTGTAAAACCTGTGCCAAATCTAATATGCAGAGCATGTGATAATCTGTGGTGACCCCGAAAATGGGTTATGTAAATCTTTATAATATACAGTATGCCCACTGGTTGGCGCTACTATTTATTTATTTATTTATTTATTTATTTATGTCCTGCAGTGTTTAGTATTGTTTTATTGCACAGTGCATATTTTGTCTCACACTGTTTGCACCAGGTTGCACACAATACACTTTATGTGGCTAGGACAACTTACGTTAAGTCCTTAGCTCTGTTTTGTTTTATGAGCTTTATATTTTATATATGTTGTTTTATGAGCTATCCTGGAGAAACGTTTCATTTCACTGTGTACTGTCTCGCCTCTATATGGTTGAAATGACAATAAAAGCTTCTTGACAAGATATAGTACTATAACATCTAAACGTTTAATGTATTCATACATTATTTGTGTAACCTATGTGTGTAAAGTATCTAGAGACTGGAAAACCTAAAGGTTTTAATTCTTGCACTGACTGACTTAATGGAGACTGTTGTGTAGTACCCACATCCAGGGTAGATACAGCCTGCTTTACACTTGATGTGTGATATTTTGCTTGTGCATGCTCATGAAGATCAGCCCTGCAACACTAAACAGTCTTTCGCAGGCTGCTGAGGCAGGGAGTGCTGTATTAAGCTTTAGTGATAGCTGGCCTGGCACACAGCTGGGAAGGACTTCAGTACCTCTACGGTGTTTCCTGGGCACCCCAGGTACGCATGCAACTGCTGGGTTGTTTCAAGAAGGCTGGTCTTCTTTATAGAGTAAAAGAAGTTTATTAGAATAAAGAAATTCATACAGATTTAAAACAATACTAGGATGAGAAATGACAATTTTTCTTTTTGGGTGAAGTATCCCTTTAAAGCTTTTAGGACCACAAGCAGCTGCTGGCATGACTGAAAATTACCAGTAAAATCATTTTAAACAGCATTTGGCTAATATTTGGGTGTATTACCTCTTTCAAGGACCCATAGGGCCCCATACAGGCGCGTGCACTCTCATACACAGACAGGATCATGACTATCCTTAGTACATACCTTATAAACCAGCTGTAGATTATAGCTTTGCACAATTAACTTACAAATATTGCATAGTAACAATATAAGCTCAGATAACATTTGGTTAGAGTTGAATTTCAAATCTTACACCGAGGCACCAAAATAGTTTGCAATGTTGAATCATAGCCTGCTGGTAGCAAGCAAACCATTGGCATGTACCCACGTTTGCCACAGCAAACATTGCAAATTTATCTTTATTAGTACGTTACTAGGTCACTACAATATTGTCAATAATCGACTGATAAACAAAAACTATAGCTTTGCACAATTATTTTACAAAATAGCAATAATTTAAGCTCAGATAACATTTGGCTAAAGTCAAATTTGATAATAATTGACTGATAAAATTTCAGCTTACCTCTGCAGTGGAAATTTTTACTTTAGAGATGTTCACACGAATCTGTCCTTCTAGGCTTCTGTATTTCCCATGGCTGGTAGTTATTGTGACTAGAGATTGCAGTTGTTTCTTCCTAAAACTGCTTTTAATCAGACCTTTCCTGTGAGACCTTTTTTGCTCATGTGGGATTAGTTTGTTCAGAAGATGAGCATGCGATGCTTCTAAGCCAATGGTGGATGATGTTTTGCATTTACATGTCCTGTTTCTTTTTTTTCTGTCTATAAAAATGCTGATGTTATCAGTAATCGGGGCCCTTCCTCTCTGATTTCACACGTAGAGTGTTGGGTCCTTCTGCAAAGCTGAACGCAATAAACCGTGAAACCTTTATACTCTTGCCCGTGCCTATTGGTGTGATATTTTATGCTTTAATTCTCCCGAACCTCAAAACTTCCACAACACCTCAATATGCTTTTTTAAATTAGACGAGTTTTTGAAAACCATTAGCTTGTGGTATTTGGGTGCGCATAGCTTACAGCGGCTGCGCAATGACTTATTTTTTCATCCAACCATTTAAAACATTCTTCCAGGTACAGCCATGGATGTATAAGGGTTGGGGTTGGTTGGTCTTCCTGGCTACCAACTTCCTCACTGGTACTGGTTGTTGAGACAGAGTTTTGAGCCTCTGCCATTGACAACTTCGTACTTGGCACCGTCTGCTATGTCCAGCGTTGGGTAACTGAAGTGTCACATGATTTGTGTCATGTGCAGGTGCGATGGGTCACGTACAAACCAATAGGGTGTCAGAATGGTATATGCTTATACATCTCATCCAACCAATCAAATTCACTCTATAAGGATGGCGTGATTTTCATTTATTTATTTGTTTGTTTGTTTGTTTGTTTTTGATGGCGCAATTTATCTTGATAGTTTTTTTTTAATGATGACAATCTGAAATTAAATATTAGTAACGAGGCGATGTTTAAAATGTAAGGAGTAGAAAGTAGAAGTAAAAAGTATGCTAAAAAATAATTACTCCATTGAAGTATAAATACTCAATGTCTACTTATTCTACTAAAATTTCTACTCTCTATTTGTACTTCGTTACTTGACACCTCTGTACACAGGACTACATAAAGTGCACATCCACAGCAGTTTGAGGCAAGTGCAGGACAAAGAATACACAGAACAATGAACACACAGGACAACAGAACAGAGATGTGCAGGGAAGCTGTTTCATGGTGGACTGTAAACTGTTGTGTAGTGTAGCAGCAATAAGTCTATAACTGTGTGATGCAGCTTTGTAAAGTACAGAGTGCAGACATATTGAGTCGCACTAGGTTGTGTGTTTGACTAATCCAGGTGAGGGTTGGGAGACAGCAGGCTGTTGAGTAATCTGACTGGGAAACTGTTGCTGAGGCTGCTGGTGATGGCTCAGGTGCTGCTAGACGACAGAAGGGTGAAGAGGAGGGTGAGAGGGCCGAGCAAGGTCGTCTGCATTACTGTGTGATATTTTGTGCATGCGCTGGTTATCGTAAAGGGTTTCATCAGTCCTCAGTCAACGACAATTAAATATACACATTCTTATTGAAAAGATTTCACGTCTAATGTTGCGTTAGACATCGTGAGTATTGATAATGTTGTATATTTTTAAATGCCATTCATTTATTGTAGCCTTTAAATAATAAAACAGTATAATTCTGCAATTTTTCTTCAGGAAACTTTGTATAAATTTCTGATTCTATTTATTACCTCCTTTTTTTACTATATATTTCTCTTTGTTTATTTAGCAGGTGTGTTGACCGCACAACCATCGTAACCTCATCAGCTTCTTGTCACTAGGAGAAAAGCTTAACTAGCGAGTAATGTGAATGTGGTTTAGAATGTAGGAGGCAGATGAATATGATTCTGAAAAGGTTTCTCTGTCACCAGAGTATCCACATGCCTGCGAGAGGATAAATAAAATACCGTGTGTCATACAGAGATGGGATGGAGGCTGTAAGTGATAGAGAGAATGAAATGTCAAGCAGTTACTGAATACCTCCACTGCAGCTCCTTACAACGTAGAAGGAGTAAATAAATAATATATCTGTGGGTTCAGGGTAAAACCTCAGTGAGTGTAGTGATTTATTGTAATTCCTCACTCTTCCTTCAGACTCTGTCACCTGTTAACTCTGTTTACAACAGAAATGTAAAACAAACATTTCTGTTCTGGACCAGTTAAAGGTGATTACTTTTTGGTTTGGTTCCCTTTTTTTGTAACAATATACTGTATCTTTTCTTATATTTTTGGTTTCATTTCTTGAATCACTTTCAATCTCAAGCTCTAAATATTATTAGATCACTTAAAACGCTCATCATACAAGTCCCTGTGTATGAGCTGTTGCTATAGCAACAATAATGCATTAGAATTTCAGAGCGCATTCATTTTAACCTATTGTTCACGTCACAGCTGGAACTACCGTTCAGGCCGTGCTGTTGTACAGGAATAATGTATTTTCTGACCAATCTGAACAAGCCTGGCTAAATACTATACTGACTAAAATCATAAATAAAATCATTTCCCATTTGTAATGCAAATGATTAAATGACATTCACATTTCCAACAGCTTGCTTTAGACGAGCTTTTGGTAAGAAATGACTGATGAAACTACAGTATGCATGTTGATATTGCCAGTTAGAAGTCCAGCTAAGGCTTAATTTCATCTACTTTGACAGTCATAAAGTCATAAGCAGACATACAACAAAACATCCCTGATTAATAATCAGCAGGTTCAGTCCTAATCTGCAGTCACTCTCTCTTTGTATTTACTGGTGCATCCTACAATCACAAATCCTCAATCTGCTGCTCAGAAATTTCTTGCAAGCATAGAATTATGTCCCGTACGGGAAGCGAGTAAAGGAGCGTGCGGCAGTCTGAAGACGTGATGTCAAACAGGGAATCGAAGGAGGATGCAGACTTAGACTGACATTAATCTGGGTGTCAGTTTGATGCTCTGCGTCGACAATCTGGAGAATCAGATGAGTGAGAGAGATACGAGGAAGATAGAATGAGGAGAGAGAGAGAGAGCTAAAACTGGGGCTGAGAGGCAGAAGAGTGTGTGCTTGGTCACACCACTCCAAGAACAGGGCAATTAAAGACAGACTCCCCTTCATCCCCCTCTCCCCAGGGCACCAATTAGGAGCGGCACGGAACACCAGCACAACACTCATCCGCCACAGCGGCAAACACTAACAAGAAGCAGAAATTATGGGATATGAAACGGCAGAGCTATCACTCTAAACCCCCGATAACACACACACCAGTGTAGAAAGTTTTTGTGCCTTCTCCTCCCCCCTACCCCCCTTTTTTCTTTGCTTCACAACTATAATGGCTTTGTAGACCATGACAAATGTCCAGGTATTCGAAATTTCACATCTGGAGAAGACAGGAAATGGACGTGGGAGCTTCAGTGATGAGGAGAGAAAACACCTTTTAGAAGTAAAAGAAGCTGCTCTGTACAAATCACACTTTTCCACAAACATCCATGAATACCGGTGGAAGAGGGTGAGGAAAATGTAGGATTTGACACAGCAGTAAACTCCAAAATTACAGTTTTCATCTATCACATACAATGTTCAAATGACAACACTCAAGTGCAAGTATTGAATTATTTGGTCAGGCTACTGCTAAAATGAAAGCAGAAAAAAGGCAAATTTCTTGTTCTTGTATTATCTGGTTCTCTAGCAGCAGCAAGTAAACATTAAAACTGAGATCTGTAGCCGCCCCAGGCTTGGCTTTCTAGAAGCTTTGCCTCCGGGCATGTGTTTTGGCGGAACTCTGGAGCAATGAGTTTCATTTGATGCATTTTTAAGTTTTAACATAGCTTTAGCAAACAAAATAATTAGGTCCACATTAAACAATTCTACACAAAGAGGTCATTTGCATGTGTCATCTGAACAGGCAAGGAATAAGTATGTAAAGGAAACATGATTTTGCTTGGTTTACTGTGTACTTAACACACTGAGTAAAACTGAATTAATGCTTGTGTAACGTAGCTAAAGGCAGTGGAACCTGTCTACAAAATAAGGGAAGTGTGTATTTTGTATATAATACTGTATGTAATATGCAGCCAAAATTTTGTGGACATCTGACTATCACACCCATATAGCATTAAGTCCCATATAATGCAAGAGCCCCAAAGCATGACACTGCCCCCATGCACAAAGCAAACTCCAGGAAGACATGGTTTCATAGGGCTGGTAATGAAAAAGAACTCGAGAGTCTGGACCTCAACCCCAATGACCACATTTAGGGATGAACTGGAGCACTGTCTGCACTCCGGGTTTCTAAAGCTGACATCAGTGCCTGACCTCACACATGCTCTTGTGGCTGAATGAACACAAATTCCCAGAGCCACACTCCAAAATCTATTGGAAAGCCTTCCTGGAAAAGTGGAGGTTTTTATATCAGCAAAGGGGGGGATAAATGTGGCACGGGTGTTCATAAAGCACAGAAAGGTGGCACAAACCATTGACTTTAGTGTCAATGTGAACGTAAACATTTTCAAAAGCTCTGTTTTAATGGTGTTATTATCTAATGTATTAGTGGGCAGCAAATGTGAAACACAGGAGTGTTTAATGTTATCTAGAAAGGGCTGGGGGTGTGTGTGATTGTGTTTGTGTGTGATTGTGTGTGTGATATTTTGTGTGTGTGTGTGTGTGTGTGTGTGCAGGCTTCCATTCCAGTCAAGCAGGAGACTCACCTGATTCCACCTGTTTAATCAGTTTATACTCTTGGCTTCAAATAAATGTCGAGGTGTGGTTTCTCCTTGATTGAAATTAAAAGCTGCAAACACACCGGCTCTTTCCAGATAAGACCGGACACTCCCACTCATAAATTCATTGCAATAATTGTGATCATTTTTATCAACTTGCTGATTTCTGCTTTTACCGACTAAGGCATAATTTTCTTAAACCTTCTCATTACATTATTAGATTTTGTAATTCTAAGACAATGTAGGGGTGTGAAAGGAAAATAAAAACAAAAGTTTTTTTACAAATTGAATATCTGGCATTATCTTTGTCCCATGCTTAACAATTTAATGTGACTTCCTTTAGGAGATTGAATGGTGTGATGAACAGCAGAGAGAGTTTAAGGCTGAACTACATATAATGCTGAAAGTTTGATTGTTTATTGTCTGAGATCTTGAGAATATTTGCTAAGAAGTGTTTGAGGGTATTCTGACAGTGCGAGTCTCTGTGAAGGGATAAGGTTCTTATTAAGGATGAAGAAATGGCAGCCTCAGGACAGCTTTGGTTCAGGTGCTCAGAATCTGCCAGCAAACCATGTTTGATTCTGTTTCACACAAACTTGCTCTAGAAGTTTTACAAAGTGAAACATAAATGAAGAAACCTAGTGGTGAGGTAGTGCTGGATTTTTGTGCTACGCAAACTGGGGTTATATCGGGTATTTAAAATTGTGTGTGTTTTCCCTGTAGGAAGAAGACAGTGAGGAGGAACCTAAATTGAAATATGAGCGTTTGTCCAATGGGGTGTCGGAGATTCTTCAGAAGGATGCAGCCAGCTGCTTGACCGTACATGATAAGGTATAATATTATCTTAACATATTTAACACAACTTTGTAAAACTAAGCACTATCCATTATTGTTTCTGAGTTCCCTGCTGTTCAATGTTTAACATGGCAAATAGTATAAATATCTACTGTAAATATACCCACACGCGCGCACCCACACGCACGCACACGCACACACACACGCGCACACACACACACGCACACACACACACGCACGCACCAACCAGGTACCACTGCTATCCTTTCATTTCCTGATATATATCCCACCCCACATCCTTTTTAATTCTATTTATTTATTTGTTTGATTTTTTTTTTTTTTTTTTTTTGCAATCTGTGATCATTTATATTGGCCCTAAATGATCATGGCAGTGAGTTCACTCATGCACACCTGCTTTGGAGGAATAGTCAAACCTAGTAATGCCTCCTGTCCTGATGTTTTATTAACCACGATTGATTTTTGTTCTCTTTCTCCCCTCCTTTCCTTTTTGCCCCTGGAGACCTGTCTCTTTCTTCTTTAGAAAAAAAAAAAATGCATCACAGAGCTGAATCGTCAATAAGAGGCTCTGTCCTGTTTGGTGTCCTGTTCTTATATACGCATTCCTGCATATCTTCTCCTCCACCTCGTACCATGCACACGCTCCAGCAGGCCTAATGTAGCCTCATGTTTTAAGTGGTCACAATCAGAATTTCATTTGCACCATTCCATTTCAATAAATCCCTTGAAGAGCTGCTCTGGATGCTGGGGCCACCCCGTTTATTTATTTATTTTGCCTGATTTTATTTGGGCAGATGGTGGGGGCTCTGTCGGACATGCTCCGCTGTGCCTGTAAATATAAGCATTTCATTATAGACTGCACTGAAGCATGGGAGCACACAGTGGTCTTGTGTGTGTGTGTGTGTCTGTGTGTGTGAGAGTGTGTGTGTGTGTGTGTGTGTGTGTGTGTGTGTGTGTGTGTGTGTGTGTGTGTGTGGTAGAGCTTCTTACACATACTGTTTTTAACACCTCTATCGTTGCTCTTCTGGCTGCATATGTTTTGAGCACTTAACATGAAGATTTATTGGACTTCATGCCCCACTATCATTAATTGGAGGATATTTTTTTTAGGACAAATTTGTGGTGCATTTCATTAATTACAAATTAAATCTTTTCAATGAGTTTTTTTAAAATCTGATATTATAAATCAAACTATATTTTTTGTTCCATTTGTTTTCAGAGAATGCAAATACAACCAAACCATTGAGCTCGTGTTCATGTTGCTGTCTGTATTTTGTTTTAGGATAGGAGAAGTTTGCAAGAACATTCCAATCTATAATTGTTCAGTTTCTGTGAAGCTGTGTCAACTGTACATTCAAGTTCATGTACTTGGCCAATAGGAGTGAAATCTGATGTGGTCTGCTGCTATTGTATCTAACTTTAGGTTTGATGTGAGTTCTGAGGTACTTTTCTGCACACCGTGGTTGTAACGAGTGATTATTTGAGCTACGATACACTTATAACATTCTGTCTATTCTCCTCTGTTCTCTCTCTCGTCAGATGTTTCCATGTTTTAAAAAAATTAAGAGAACACATTGGACCTCGATGTACAAAATATTCAAGTTAAAAATCTTTACTTGTATACATTGTGTAATTCAACAATAACAATAAAAACAAAATGATGTGACAAAATCATTAAGCCATTGAGGACTGGATTCAAAAACATGATTACCAAGTGTATCAATGCCTTTGTTATCTAGAAACTACCTAGATATTCTCATTTGAGCCCGGGCATTGTCATGCACCAGGAGAAACCCACCGCACAAGCATAAGGTCTGACAATCACTCTGAGGATATCATGGAGAGCGTGTGACCCTCCAAGTATTTTCCTCACTAGACCATCACTGACCCCACCGCCCAAAACTGTTCATGCTGGATGATGTTCTTTGACACATGCCAGATGTGCTGCACAGTGCTGGGCTGTGACCACAAGTCCCACTATAGGATGATGGACCCTCATGCCACCATCATAGAGTCTGTTTCTGATAGATTAGTTAACATGCTAACATGTGCACCAGTAGCATGCTTGAGGTCATTTTGTAGGGCTCTGGCAGTGCTTCTCCTGTTCCTCCTTGCACAAAGGAGCCGATACCGGTCCTGCTGCTGTGTTGTTACCCTTCTACAGCCCTGCTCAGCTCTCCTTAGATAACAGCCTGAATCATGTCCTGGTATCTCTGCGATGCTCTTGGAACTGTTCTGGGAGACCGTATCAGATGTACCATCCTGGAGGAGTTGGCCTAAGTGTGTAACATGATTGGTTTGCAGGTACTTCTACAAGTAGGGACAAAAACCCTAATATCTCACACAACCTGAGAAAAATCAGTCAGGAAGGATAGGATAGCAGTTGCCTGTTGCCTCTCCAGTACACCTGTTGTCATTTTCATTTGAGCCAAATCAAGCAAAACACTCAAATTTACTTATGCATCCTAACTGGTTGGATTGATATTCCTAAAATTTAAATTGATTTGGTGTTATACAGTCATGATTAATTGTTCCCCTTGTTTTATATTTCTGTGTAATTGTTCTCAGTGATAGACTGGCATCCAGTCCAGGGTGTACAATTCCTTGTGTCCCAAGTCTTCTGGGATAGGCTCCCAGTATGTTAAGTGTTGCAGATGGATGGATGGATAGATGGATGGATGTTAACTGTTTATTTAATCCTACAGCATGCACATTAACCAACTACTAACTAAATACATCTTAATTTTTGCAAAAATTATTACACCTGAAGAAGAACAAACAACTCTGTTAAGTCTCAACTCTGTTAATAGTGGACTAAATTATTATTCATAGTGTTTAATGCTTTTGGAATTATGGTAATTCCTAGTTTTCTCACAAGGACGTCGCACATGAACGACCCCTCAGCTCTTAATTATAACTCGGAAACTCTGAGATAATTTTGATACCCAAGTTTCTGAGTATCTTTCCACTGAAATTTGACCATTTTTGACCAATAAGCTGCAAGTTTACGTGTTATGGTGTCAAAATAAAAGAAAAAGAAATATGTATAAATTAACTTGGATTTAGTCATGTTTCATGTTTTTACCAACAATAAAGCTTGTAAACATGACATACTCAAAATTATCACTGGGAAGTGGAAAAAGTCTGATCTTCTAAAGGCAGCATATTCACACACATTCTCACACTTTTTTCTTGCTTACACTGAAGTATTATAACACGTTACATTTTTTCAGCTCAAACTTACTTCTCGGCTATATAGTCGAGTCCATTTGTGAGAGCATAAGTGCTTTTATTTTGCAAACTTTTCTAAATTTATACAGTCATTTTCATTACAAATCATATTAATGACAACTTGAGTGAAAAGTCTTTTGAAATATTGAACATGAATTTCAGAGGTTTTTAGTATGTAGTGTGTTTACTTGGATCTTGTGATCCATTTTAGATCAAATCAATCAGTGTCGTTTTTGTACAGACGAAATGGTCAATATCACAAAATTGCTGACATTTATTTAGTCACCTAATAGTGCAGAATGTTAAATATTCGAGATATGAACATTTACATTCTTTGTTTAAAAATTCTAAATCTTTCTGTTTATTTCCACATTTAATTAAAAAATTCCAAGATTTTTTATGCATTCTTCAGACTTTTGAACCCCATTGTATGTCATGTCATGGTAGCCGCTCAATGCTCAGTGAGTACTATGGTACTGTTGATGGTGTCAGATGGTTTGAGTTTTTGAGAAACCACAGATCGGTAAGCAAAGTACTGCTGGCAGAAATGCCGTTTATGAGGAAGGTCAGAGGAGATTTGCCAGACAGGTCTTAGCTGACAGGAATGCTGCAGTAACTAAAAACGCTTTATAGTCATGTTGAACAGAAAAGCATCACAGCTTGCATAATCTAATGAAGCATGAGACCGCTGAGCTACAACAGCAGAGAATATCAGGTGTTTTATGTATTTTTCTTGTTTTAGTTTGCTATGTTATATCCAACAGTTCATTTTGTTTATATTATACATATAGTTATACAGATTATAGTTATATAGGGAAGCTCTAGATCTGTATTTCCTATATTCCTATATATATTTCCTAGAACTATGTTTCCTATTGTATTAATGTGTTTTGTTATGCATTTGTCCCATCAGACCGTGTGTCTACGTTTTGCTAAAGAGGTTTGAGGATGTGATCCACGGTGCATATATTATGTTGAGGCATTTTGATATTTTGAAAAAAAAAAAAAATGCCATTTCACACTGGCATGCTCTGATAAATAGGCTTTTCTGGCCTCCAGCAATTTCACACTTTTTTGCCCCTGAGGGGACAAGCTGAAGCCACACACACACACACACACTACCTCAAACACCCTCATGAGAGTACACTAATACTCCAGTACAGCAGATTAAAGTTTGAATTCCTGACAAATGTCTACCGATCTCATGTATACTAAAGTTTTTCCCTCCTCTGTGGTTTCTAGTTTTTGGCACTGGGGACACATTTTGGAAAGGTCTTTTTACTCGATATCCAAGGAAACATCACCCAGAAGTATGAAATTGTAAGTAAAAAAGAGACTGGATGTAGTAACATTACCAAGATTAAGTTTGTTTATATTTCATTTAGATTTTATGCTCTTTTTTGTATAGTATTGAGATTTGCATTAGTGGCTAGGAAATACCACAGTCACTAAATCACTGTCACTCAGTAAGTCTATCTGTCTCTCACAGAGTTCAGTGAAGATAAATCAGATCAGTCTGGATGAGAGCGGAGAGCATATGGGGATCTGCTCAGAGGATGGAAAGGTAAGCTTTCCCTTCAATGCATAAGGAAGGGGTTAACCAGGTGAATGAGAAATTAAACTCTCACAAGGCTGGTTGCAAAGTGAGGTGATGCATCTCAGTGTTACTGATGACTGCTTCATGAAGTGCCAGAGGAAATAAATAGTCAGGCAAACAAGAAAATAATACGATGATCAGGTGGCACCCCGCGATAAACTGTTTAGATCAGGATAAATGTCTTTCCCTCACAGGTTTTAAAGGCAACCAGTGGTTAAGCAGTGCTTATTCAGAAGATAACTCTTATGTTAGTTACTCATGTATTTACTTACAACTATTTTTGATGAGCTTTTTCTGTTTCTTCAGTAACTGTCAGTCTGAGATTATGGATCGTACTTGTTAAAAATCTTACTATATTACTATATTAGGTGATGCAGGAACACGTGGGAATGGCAGGCTTTGTTACACCAGCTGCATTTGAAGTTGGTATAAATAGTTCTTTCTTTGAATATGCTTTTCATCTACACCTCACCTTACCTTGGCCTCTCCTGGTTGTAGGCTCTTATGGAGCTCTTGCATCGGTTGGTCACAAATGTTGATTTGTTTCTCCCAGTTTTCTACATCTATGTTCAGCATGTCTCTTTTATAAGTATCTTTGAAACAGAAGAGGGCTGCCCTTGTGCTCTCTTTCTAGAGGCCAGTTTGCCATATGGCTGGTCATTTAGAATTCACCCATCTGACAAGCAGTGAATACTGCCAAGCCATCAGTGCCAAAATGGTCACAGCAGTGTGAAGAGGCTCAGAGATTGGGTGTTGTAAAAGACGTTGACTTTGTTGATCCGATCAGACCATCTGATGCCAAGAATGCATCATAGCCAGAGCAGGTGGACGATGTCTCCTTCATGCTGGGAGTAGAAGTAGGCTAGGAGTCAGTAGACATATATCATATACTAACACCTTGTCGACCATGCTCAGCAGAAAGATTCCCCAATAATTGTTACGGGTGATTACCTTTGTTTTTGTATAGAAAGGTAAGTGGTATTCCAGTAATTAAGGTGTTGGACTGTTGATTGGAAGGTTGTGATTTTGAATCCCAGGACCACCAAAATGCCACTGTTAGACCCTTGAACAAGTCTCTTAACCCTCGATTGCTCAGTTGTATAAATGAGAAAAATGTATGTCTGGACAAAGGAGTCTGCCAAAGTGTTGCAGTTTCTCATATCACATGGCACTTGACCTATAATGGTATGCCATCTTGTCCTGGTGCCTTCCTTGTTGCCAGTGAAAAAGGGCATCTGCCAAATGCCGTAAATGTAAGTCCCCCCTCTCGGCTCTACCAGTGTAGTCAAAGGGAAGGGTAGAACAGCTTGGCGCTGAATATTGGCTTTGGGAATCCAGCTCCTGTTCTCTCCTATAGGCTTACTCTTGAAGCCTTTGCCTCTTATAAGTACAAGATATGTGACATGGTCTTTAAGCACTTCTTGGTGCACTTTGATTGTGGCTTTTGACTTCCGCGAAGTTTGTCCACCCAGTGATGCCGTATAAGATTCATCCCTCACATAATTTAGCCTGCTGGTCCACATGTAGAGTGGTGAACATGAACATGTACAGTAATACCTTGAGATACGAGTTTAATTCGTTCCATGACTTTGCTCGTATCTCAAATTGCTCGTATCTCAAAGCAATTTTCCCCATTTAAATTAATTGAAATCCCTTTAATCCGTTCCAGTTCGCAAAATTCCACTACAGTTGTTTTGTTTGTGTTTTGAATATGAAAAATGTGCAGTACCTGTATTTATAAATGACAAATATTCTATAAAAACATACAGTAATAAAAGAGAAGGTTAAAAAAATAAACTGGTTTTATTTTACGGAAGATGCGCATGGTGGTTTGGGGGAGGAGTAAACAGCCGGAGGAATTAGCAGGAATTACTTTATTTTCTTTTGCTGCAATATCTGTTCAGTGATCTAGACATGAGCATTTATTAGGGTTGACCAGGCTAATCTGGACCACAGTGGGTGGCTTTCTCAGACTGATTATGGCACAGATAGCTGACAAACATCAACATCGAGGCCTGTGTTGTGACTCTGCCAATTAAAATCGACATGCCAGCCATTGTTCACTCTACAGAGGTGTTAACGTTGGTGCCACTTATCTTCTGCTTCAACGATCAAGATACGTCAGACATGAGACACTTGTTGTAGGAAAAGTGGCCAAGGGTTTGTTTGTTTGTTTGTTTGTTTGTTTGTTTGTTTCTGTTGGCTGCATGCATCTTAAAATCTTACCAAGCCCCAACATGATTTTAGTACATACCTGAATGGGCCCTGCCCACCCTGTTAACACTGAAAGCTTGGCAAACAGACATAAAAAAGATATGGCATGGATATCAAACACATCACATCTTTCAGCAGACAAGTTATACATCCACTAGGCTCCCAATTAGAGGACAGGTCAACTCCCTCTGCCCTGACAAGACATCATAGAGCGGTCTTAATCTGCAGCTCTGCTGTACTCCCTGAAGGCTTCAGGCAAACCTTAACTTAGCAATTCACTTACACCTGTCTCTTTGAGCTAAGAACGAAGAGAGGGTGAAGAGAAAAAGAAAGAAAAGAAAGTTGTTCAGAAAGAAGAATTCTTTGGCTTGAGCAGGGTTACATCATTGACATTCTAGTCAAGGTCAACTTGAAGAGTAAAACCAGTCATTTTAACTACAAATGATTCTTTTAATTATTTTTGTCTTGACACTTTTTTTTTTATCTTTTAAATCTCAGGTACAGGTGTTTGGCCTCTATACCAGAGAAGGCTTCCATGAGAACTTTGACTGTCCCATTAAAGTAAGTTATTGTGGGTAACATCCCTCTTTTATCTCTGCTGGTGCTCAGTGTACATTTTTCTGTAAAATTTGGCTTTGTTTCAGAAATCGCTCTGCTGGTTTTCAAATTATGTGTCAGTTCTCTATCAGATTTATTTGAGTTCTCTGGTGCTCTCTTAGCTTGGATCACACTAATATATTGCTCAAGCAGGAGTGAAAGAGAAGGCAAGACCAAGTACCAAGACCAAAACCTCCAGTTCCATTGCTAAGTGAATTTGAGAAGTGATTTTGAAACTGCTGACCCATCTATTATCACAATGCCTGGCTGGAATTTTTCAGTTTGTGAATCTATAGGACACGTTGGGATCTAACAGTCGTATTCGATTATTAAGGGTTTAATCTCAGATGGTTGGATTTTGTTCAGAATTCAGCAAACTGTATTTTATCTGTATGTCTTCCAGGTGGTGGCTTTACATCCTCAGTTCAGCAAGTCAAGCAACAAGCAATTTGTAACTGGAGGAAACAAGGTAAAATGTACAGCTTTTAGCTACTTTTTTAGCAAAATATTAAACCTCCACCATGTATAGTTCCTGAAATTGGCCACATGCATTGAAGTTATTCTTTTTTCAATACATTTATCCTTTCCAGCAAGGTAACATTTCTTCTTGCTTTGTGTTGCCCACTCAGCCCCCCAACTACACACACACACACACACCACTCCCATCTAATGCATGAGCTGCACCTTCTATATCTTTGCCTCTCTGAGCTAAAATACAGCTTGGCCTTGTAGCAGGGTCAAAGAGAGAAAGAAAAGAAAGACGGCAAACAAGAAAGAGGTCCATTTTCTCAAAGTGTTGTTCACCAGGAGAGGTGTTGTCTCCCTGTGTGGAACAAATAACAGTCATTACCCAGAGTGCCATAGCTTCTGCAACATGTAGAACATGGACTAAAACAAATACACACTCATTTTTCATTGCAAACCATGTCACCCTGGAAATATGGAGTTCCGTCTTTTACACCATAAATATAGAATCATATCTTTACAGCATAGAGCTTGAAGTATATATGTTTTGTTTTTTTTGAAGAACATTTTTGGAAAAAGAATGATTACGCATCCTTGACTTGGCAAAGTCTCAGATACTGTAGCGGAGGGTATTGTGATCGCACAACAAACGTCCATTTCGTGTCGCTTTATTTGTCTTCAAAATGATCATTGAACATTTTAAATGTAGCACTTTTGTTTTGCTGCCACTATCAAGCATAAATATTGTGCTATTGTGCAATGAGAATATGCCTTCAAGTGTCAGTGTATTCTCTGTTCTGATTGGTCAGAAATTGTCGATTCATTTTTATTTTAGTAGCTCTGACAGTAGCACCAGCTTCAAGGTAAAGCAGTTTTAATCTTCTAAATCAGCTTCTTTCATTCCCTTAATGAACTTGTGTGCAGTTAGCTTTTATTTGCAGACTTTTGTGTAAAGTTTATGTAAGTACTAGAAATAACTAGCAGGCATGCAGAATTTACAGCATATATATATATATATTATATATTATGTCATTTGAGGCAGATTTTCTCCCTAATATTTAGCCTTGGTTAATTCTCACTTACAAGGTAAGCCAGGAGGTTAAAGGCAGTCTGTGCATCTCCAGATGTTAGGGCTAATGCTTTTTTTAAGCCACTAAGGAGACTCTTATTCTGATATTTTAGTGATAGTGTAACAAATCTAAAGACTGCTGTTTGCAAGTGAGCACATGAATTAATTTTATGAACTAAAATAATGAACATTTTATAAAACAATAGCATTTATATACAGACATCTAATGCAGACAATGAAAAGGAGAGAGTGTGAATCAGATTGTATTTATGTCTTATGGATATGTACTGGATCAGTTCTGGTTCCTGATAACAATATAAAAAAAATAATAAATGACCATGATAAATTGGTTTTATTTTCTGAAAGCCATCCTTGCACAAAATATCTGACTTATTAACATTTGGAAAAATATATTTTATTAAAAAAGTACCTCAGATTCTGAACAAAGTTACATATCAACCATAGGCAACTAAATCAAACCATATTGTATTGTAGCTGATGGGCCCATTTCATTTTGCTTTGTTTTTCTTTAATAATTTTTATTTGTTCTTTCATTTTTGTTATTTGTGTACATGTTGAATGCTAATATGAAGAGCAAAAACAATTCTGATACAGCTCATTAGCATTTAGTAATGCTCACAAAATGGCATCAAATGTAAACTGCAAATAGGGTCTGAAACACGGAATGACAACTAAACGGCAAATAAGGCAGAAGTGGAACGTATTTGACTCGCATCGGTGCCAATGAAATTATAAAGCACCATAACAAGTGACATAACAAATTACAGAAAATGGGAATTAATGTGAACTTAGCTCATCACAAAGGGAAACTACTGTTATTAAAATCGTAAAATCATTTTAAATGTCTTAAATAATTTGCTGGATCTGAAGTGGTGCACAGCATTAAATGATGGCAAATGGAACAGAATTATGAAGCAAATATTCTTTAGATAAATGCCATTAATATAAAATGTTTCACAAAATGTTTCTCAATAGTATTCTTAATTCCTGACACAGTGAAATATCATGAGGATAAAAAAAACAAACAAACAGCAAAGCCCCTAAGTCACTAAGTGTCTACTAAATGCTGTAAATATAAAAAGAATTTTTAAAAAAGTGCAATTAAGTGCATTTAGTTGTATTAAATGGGACAAAACTTACAAGGCAGCACATGAACATTGCAACAATTAATCCGGCATCTGTGCAAAAGGATCCTTGGTACACGATAAAACGGGTGCAAATTCTAACCATGTTGTGTTCGAGAATCCGGGTGCAGCAGCAGATTTTGAATGTTATGTCAATTTTAGGACCCTGAGCATTACACAATGTGAAAATGTAATCAAATGTTTGCAGATTGATATAGTCAAGATTTAAGTAAAAAATAATAATAAATATATATACAGTATATATCTGACATTTATTTGTCTCTAGTGTTGTTGCAGCTGTTCAGATCTAATCAGATAAAATGACAGTAGAAGTAGTACAACAACTACCACCTGATATCGACTCAGTTAATGCTGTCCTTGATGTACTCTGTGTACCCCAATTGCTTTCCACAACTTTTTTTTAAATTATTATTTGCAGAACTGAAACGGTTTTTCAGTTCTTTTTCTTAAACACTTTTATCAGATAGCCCTGAAAACATACTGATGCGATCAAATCCGATCAAATCAAATGAGCGCAAATACTTTTTATACATACAGCATATAAGAAGTGATTAAAGGCTTTTGTCCCCTAACTCGGTCCTAACCGGAGTTGGAGTGTGTCTCCTGCCTTCAGCTTCCCGTTTCTGCTGATTACCTTCTGTTTTCCCAGCTTAAGATTCCCATAATGCAGCCTCGCCATGAAAATCAATACAGCTTCCACTGAGGACACATCTTTTCAAAGGCAATTCAATTCCGTCAGCAGGGCTCCTGAAGTGTCATCTCCCAATGCTGTGCTGTGATCTGTTAACACAGCTCAAAGTGCAGAATCGGAGCCGCTCTGAGCGAGCTATTCTTTATGTCGTGTCAGGATACAGACCGGACAGGACAGGTCAGGTCACGTATGTGTATGTGCACGAAAGCCTCCTTGCTCTTTTAATTAAAGTGTTCTGGATCATTGTGGAATGCCGACTGCTTTTTCATACATAATCGTTTCCACATAGTTTTCTTTTAAAACTATGAAGTGTACGTGGCTCAGACATTTCCCCAGACCAGACAGCTGTGTTTTCATATTACAGCTTTATGTATTGAAGGTTGAATGCATATAAAGTGATGTCTGGTCTGAAGAAATATCCCAATCACTTTGTGATGAAGAGAGGTTATTTATCTAAAAAAAAAAAAAAAATTCTTAGCAAGCTCAAGAGTATATATTAAAGCTAAACCAAGGTTATGCCATTGGTCTAAGTTTTGTTTCCTCCTCTTGTCTCAGCGAAAGGACCATTGCACAGAGTCATGTCGTATTATTTACTTATTTATCTCCTTCAAACCTTACTCTAGTCCTAATAACACGCTGTGTCTGCTGAGGTACTACACTGAGCCTGTGTAGAGTCTACTGAGGATCGTGAGAGCACATTTTAGCAGCTGTTACTACGCTTATTGCAACAACTGATGCTTTTGTATAACGCAAACTGCATCAGGAACTATTTTCAAAATGAAAGTTTTAACCATTAAAAGGCACATATATTCCTCAAATCTTTATTCATATCATGGGACATTAGCACTGGCAATTTTTTTAGACACAAACTGATATATTGTCTTTTAACGAGGACAAAACTGTCCAGACGTATTACTAACAGTCACAAACAATAACGTAATATATGCAATAGATTTGGATATTTTCTTTGTTACATAGCTGGATACAAATGAACAGGACAAGATTCCTACAAATAAAATAAGTATCTTGTCTATTTGTTTGTCTGTATCCATATAATTCTTTTATTTAAGATTGGTTTCTATTTGCTTGTTTTTTTCCCTTATTTTTGATTGTTTATTGACTGTTGTACTTTTTGTTCAAGCCATTTAAATGTAATACATGGTTCAAAATCTAAAATCACATTAATTTGTTTATTATTTTGTTATAGCATTTTGCAAAGAATAAAACTTACAATGTTTTTATTTTAATTAATTTCTGATTAAAATAATAATAGCATGTTAGTATATTGTTGTTCACATCACAATTGTATATAATTATATATTTTACACAGAATTTATTGTGAATGTTTAATGATTTTTTTATAAGCTGATATAAGTTGAAATAATCTCCTGGTACATTTAACCATTAAAAGATGCACAACAGTTACAGACCAACACCTTATCGACATAAAGAGCAGCTATAAAAAAAAAAACTTTGTGTTCTCTCGCCCTCTGCTGGTGTAACCCACAAAACGCAGCTTACTACAAAGGTCTTATACAACATAAATGAGTCACCGTGACTAATTCAGGTTTTAGTGCAGTGGACTATATTTCACATTTGGTACTAATCCTGCACCATCTAAATGTGGTTACATGCTGATCGTCTTGTAGGTTCAGCTAATTATAAAAGGATAATTTTGCCAAGTTTTAATGCTCAAAGTTGGTTATAAATTTTCATCTTGTGAACAAATGAGTAATATTTGTATCTGTTGATTGTAGTTGCTGCTGTATGAGAGAAACTGGCTGAAAAACTGGAAGACATCCATTCTGCATGAGGGAGAGGGAACAATCACAAACCTTAAATGGAGGGCAAATCTCATCGCCTGGGCTAACAGTGTGGTAAGATCACACTCCGTGAACTACAAGGAGAAAATTCACATGTTTATATCATTAGAATTGTTGATTTGTTTGTAGTCTCATTGACCAAGTAAAAAAGTGTAAAGGATTTCAAAATATAACACCAAAATTTGATTCTTGGGCCTCCTGGTGGTCCAGAGGAAGGATCCCGAGCTCTTATTGCCACAGCCCGGGTTCAATTCCCAGACAGGGAGCTTACGAAGCCAATGAAGTGCTAACTCTCAGTGTCGGTCCCAATCCCGGGTAAAACGGGAAGGTTGTGTCAGGAAAGGCAACCGGCATAAAACGTGCCAACTCAAATATGCAGACCAGATGATCCGTATGGCGATCCCGAACAGGGAGCAGCCGAAAGAACCAAGAACCATGATTTGATTCTGAGCCTGGACAAGGAGACACGGTGGTTCTTTGTTCGAATGTATATTGACTATTTTAATATACATGCTGATATATATTCAGCCTTGAACAAATCCACTTTGTTGGGAGCACCTTCTTGCATTTATCTAATCAGTGCAATGTATAAAATCATATGGATACAGATTAAGAGCTTCAGTTGATGTTCATATCAAACATCAGAATGAAGAAAAAGGTGTGATCTCTTGGACCACAGCATGAATGTTTGTAGCAGATGGGCTGGGGACCAAAGTCTCTGGCGTTTACACAGAATTGTGCCAAAACAATAGATTAAAAATGGCAGTGTTGGAAATGCCTTATTGATAAGAGGTCAGACGAAAATGGCGAGATTTCTGAAAGCTGCCAGAAAGTCTGTAGTAAGTCATATAATCACTCTTAACAACTGTGGTGAGTAGAAAAGCATCTCAGCATTCACAAACCCCATCACTATTTGTGGGACGACAGCATCAGAAGACATCAGGTTCAACTGCCAAGTTACTCTATTTAGTTATTATAAATTTTTGGCAGTTCAAACTCATCTGGTTATTTATGTATATACAAAAAAAAGTTATAATGGTCATATTTTTGTCTTTGTTCAGGGGGTGAAGATCTACGATATCAGCAGTAAGCAGCGGATCACCAATGTGTTACGTGACAACTCCAACTTGAGGCCTGACATGTATCCTTGTAGCCTTTGCTGGAAAGATAACACCACCCTCATTATTGGCTGGGGATCTTCAGTCAAGGTGTGTGTGTGTGTGTGTGTTGGCTTTATTGTGGTTTATTGTCTACATTTTCTATAAGATATAATTGATATATTTCTTTTTTTATAATGTTTTAGATTTGTATTGTCAAGGAACGTGACCCTTCAGAAATGAGAGATTTACCTAGTCGCTATGTCGAGATTGGTAATTCTTTGTTTACACTCTTGGCTTAATAAGATTTGGACTCATGTTAACAAATTATTTAATCTAAACATTTTTGTCATGGTCTCTTACAGTGTCAGCATTTGAGACCGAGTTCTTCATTAGCGGACTCGCCCCTTTGGCTGATCAGCTTGTCACTCTTTACTTTGTTAAAGAGAATTCTGAGCATATGGTAGGGTTTCTTACTGTCACTCTGAGTAATGAGAATCTTATTTAAATGGGAGTGGGAATGCAGATTAAATCACCCTGATACCATCTTGTACATATGCACATACTTGCTAAGACCTTCTACCCAAGCATGAAATTTGAGGGAGCTAATACTTGAGCTAACTTAATAGAAGCAAGGACACATTTTGGCATTTGGGGTCCACATACCCACAGCCCCAGTAAGCCTAAAGTGATCACTGGTGTTGCTGTAATGAGTCAAAGTGATTCTGATGCTGTATAGTAGTGACTAGGATACTCAGTGAATTTAGCATATATGTGCCATGCTCCTGTGCTCGGGAGCTCTTCTTTTCTGCGTCCACTGCAAGCCTGAGTACTGTAATGTAAGCATAAAAAGGCAGTTGTTCAAATATGGCAGTATTATAACACCAGTGGCCATCAGAGAGACAAGGATACCTGTGTATACCCAACTATAGTGCTAGGGAAATGCCAAAGAGTAGCACTTTGCGTGGAAATGTCTGCTCTTGGGAAGCAACTCCTCTCTGCCCTTGTACTTAGATGTGAGCGAAAGTCCATTACAGTATGGGAGGAATCCAACCCTTGAGTGTATTACGTGGAAAGAATATCTGTTTCCCAAACAAGGAGTATTAATCCAGCTAAAGTAGAAGGTGTATCATGAGAAAACCATGTTATCATGCTATTTGGTGCAGTAGGTTAGACGTAGGTTAGAAAACCGATGGAGGAATCGACCCAATGATAAGAGATGTGTTTAATCTAAGCAAAGCACACAAATGAATGTTTGATTGCGGAGGATGAGGATGCTATGTTCATTAAAAATAGTGTGCCATACATCACTACATGACTTTGCTGGAAGATCTTATTACTGGATGCATATGGGTGCACATGGGCTCAAAGATGTGTTGTGGTGCCACAAGAACTGGAATTGAAAATTAACTGCTTTTCCTGGGATTTAATGTGTAATGCCATGATTATACTTATGTCTTACATTCGATTATACGTAATGCTACTTCATATTTAGTATTATACTTTATAATCTGTGCTTTAATTCATATAGGCCATAGTAGTGTTGTGAGAACTGATGAGAAATGATACCTGTTCAGAAGTTTACGTTTTCCTTTCCTTTATAAATATTCTGTAATATAATATGTAATGTAGAGACACATTTTCCTTCCTTATTCAAATACTATGAAGCTGCAATTTTTTGCCCTTAGATGTAAGGTTTAATATTAAGCATTTGCACTGATAGGGATAGGTATTCAGATTTATACTTATAGGACCTTTATTAGAATAATGTGTTATTGAAGAACACAAATGTCCTCTATTGTAATAATTGGATATAGATACTTTAATGATAAGAATGCATATGAATGAAGAATGAATGAAATATTAGAGAAAGTATTTAACATTGTTAATTATAGATGTTCTCATATATGAAGCAGATGAATTTGAGTTCATTGCTTTCTCTGGCCAATCATTCAAAGTGTGGATTGTTTAAGTGTGTTTGTGCATCACATATAGGAGGAGGAGTTCAGGTCTCGTCCGCGATTAGATATCATCCAGGCGCTGCCTGAGAGCTGTGAGGAGATCTCGTCAGATGCTCTCACTGTCCGCAACTTCCACGAGAATGAATGCCGGGACTACAGACTGGGTAATGAACGGGGGGGAAGAGGAAAAGTTAAATTATTTACTGGTCTGAATGGACAGCCTCAGGCTATATCCCTTGGTATCCTTGAAGCCATCTTGTGTTTATCTGAAGGTGTTCATCTTTTTACAAAGAATGATGTGTGACATTTCACATTTCACCATGACTCAATTTGATGAATTTAATACATTAAATATATAAATATGGAAAAACGATTTACACAGTAGTGCAATAAATACAAAAATTTCACAATTCAGTACATAATAAAACATGTTTGAATATAAGCTCCCCAAACGTGTATTAATGCTATAATAACAGATTTATAACCAATTTTGTAACCTCACAATGTTGAAATGACACCTTCAGCCAGTCATGAATCCATCTGTCTTGGATCTATAGAGCACTCAGAAGGAGAGTCTCTGTTTTACATCATTAGCCCTAAAGACATCGTGGTGGCTAAAGAACGGGACCAGGATGATCACATCGACTGGCTGCTTGACAAGAAGAAATATGAGGTCTGAGTATATAAGTAGCAGAGCATAAGTGAATAACTAGTGATTTATTCTAAATATGTTTTTTTTTTATTATTAATAATATATTCAGGTTATTTTATTTTATTGTTTATATGAATGACTACATGTTTCTGGAGGTGCTTGAAGTCAGTGTTTGTTACAGGAAGCACTAATGGCAGCAGAGATCAGCTTCAAGAACATCAAAAGACATGATGTACAGGTACAGACCATCAGGATCTACCCATAGAATTTACATTTTGATTTATTTTAAGATTTATATGAATTCAATGTATTATAAAGGACGATTATTTTGCAAATTTTTAGACTTCAATTGTGTGTGTGAATGTACAGAAAATTGGCATGGCCTACTTAAATCACCTGGTGGAGAAGGGGGACTATGATGGTGCAGCAAGGTACTCGAACAGTTTCTGTTATATTAAAAAAAAAGTAGATATTGGTGTGAAATGCCACAGTGTCTCTCTGCTGTGTTTACAGAAAGTGTCAGAAGGTGCTAGGAAAGAATATGGATCTGTGGGAGAACGAAGTGTTCAGGTTTAAAACTATTGGACAACTGAAGGTACGTCATTCTGAAGCGGTACACGCTGAAATAAACTGACGACAGTTAGCCTTTGATTTGGTTTCATACGTTAATATATAAGACGTGAATTCCAGAATAAATTCTCATTTCAGAAATTGTGGAGAAAAAGTGTTTCTGCTATATTTATATAGCGAGTACACCAGTCTCCTTATACTGACAGTTTTTTCATTTTCCAATAGAACAGATTGACCTATTACATCTCCAGAGGGCAATAAGGCCTTTTTCAAAGTTCCCACACCGCTACACTTGTGATATACTTTTCTTGCTTTAATAAAATCTCTCGCAGCTCAGCCCCACATGTTACACTCTGCCATACAAGAATGTTACTCCGCTTATCTAAAACCTCTCTCTGACCCCTAGGCCATCAGTCAGTACTTACCCAGAGGAGATCTGCGCCTCAGACCTGCCATTTATGAGATGATCCTGCATGAATTCCTCAAGACCGACTATGAAGTCAGTGTTAAACTAGCTAAACTGATTCCACATTGGGACACAGGCTATGAATTACATTCCAGCTTATTTTGCTTGTTAGGTTTCACAGTTCAGCATATAATTAAGGTGCAGTGGTTAAATAAGTGACAGTTTGTAAAATACACTTGATTCCAATGTGTTTTCTTTTTTAATACTTGTCCTTCTTTACTAAATATTTTGTACCTTCCGAAACCAGTGTTTAAGTCCCAATAGCATCAGCAAGATATTATGCTTCTGTACTCCTAAAAACTGTCCTGTGCTCATAACACAACGTTTAATTTAAATTATCCTCCAAGCAATCATTCTTTCAAAACACTTAATACTGTATGGCTTACATAGTAGACAATTGTAGGAAAGTGATGATGTATAATAACCTCAGTTACTATCCTGTGTCACTCCCTTTTTACTCTTCTTCCTCTCATGTCTGGATTTGTCCTTGCCAATGTGACACGTGGTTCATGAGAGATAGAAATCTATATCCGGATTTCTTTAAAGCTGCTTAGTGTCAATTATTAAAATTGCTATATGAATAAAATGGAATTGAAATTGACTTCCTGTCTGCTGCAGGGTTTTGCCACACTCATCCGAGAGTGGCCAGGAGAACTCTACAACAACATGACTATAGTTCAGGCTGTGACAGACCACCTAAGAAAGGACTCCACCAACAGCATCCTGCTCACCACATTAGCTGAATTGTGAGTAGTGAAAACATAATGTGAAATGTGAAAACATTCCTTGTGTAGGATTTCATACTTATAATACTGCATTCATGAGTTATTTTTGGCATAATTGGCGATTATAAGGCGCTTACGAAACTTATAGTTATGCTTATATATAGCCAGTCCATTGCCATAGCCATAAACTATAAACAGTGTACATTTGGAAAGTATATATTATTCAAATCTTAGCAGGTCTCATGATTATGATTCAACCGATTTTCTGATTCGTGAAATGTTTCACAAATTTAAACTGATTTGTAACCAGTAATGAAAACAGATTCTGTTGTACAAAACTGCATACCAACACTTTAATTAGTGCTCTAATTAGATCTGAAATGTAATCAAGGTTGGTCCTTAAACTGACGGAATAAACACTAGATAAAAATTCAGAACAATATTATTTTGATTGTATGGCTAATGCCATACAATCTGAGTGAGACTCTAGTGCCAGTCACACGTTTTTAAAAGAAATACACTAAGAACACGAGTGGAGCATTAAAGTGCACTTCTCCATTCAGATGGGCAATTAACTTCAGGTGAAAAACATGGAGAGAATCAAATTGTTCTTCAAAATAAATGTAGAGCACAAAAGGGATTGGCTGTGCGCAAGTCGGACGCAACGTCCCACCAGCCGTATCTTCTAAACTCTGGCTCTGAGACTCTAGTGACTGTACCATTGCACACAGCATAGTAGTAACTCTGTGTAGAACACATCGGCTACTGAATGTTTAATCTCTGTCTCTAGATACACGTATGACCAGCGCTATGACCGAGCTCTGGAGATCTACCTGAGGCTGAGACACAAAGATGTCTACCAGCTTATTCACAAACACAACCTCTTCTCTGCGATTGAGGACAAAATTGTTCTGCTCATGGACTTTGACAAGGAGGTGAACCATCATTTCTCTGATGTTTGCTTTGTACAAGGAACTCATTTTATTCAAGTGGATAGATGATTTTGTCATTTTTAAAACATACAAAATAATGTTTGACTAATTATATGTCTTTATAAGATATAGTATTTATAATATAGTAAAACATTCAGTGAATTCAGTGTATGCATGGAAGTCTGGGAAAACCAGTCAGATATACAACAACATACATCTCTCTTTTAAACATGTACAGCCATGGCCAGACGTTTTGAAAATGACACACATATTTACATTCACCAAGTCTGTTTCAGTTTTTATGGCATATACTTGAAAATGTTTTAAAGTGATCAGATGAATTGCAATTAATTGCGAAGTCCCTCTTTGCAATGAAAATGAATAAAATTTTTCACTGCTTTTCTGCTCTGCCACAAATGGACCAGCTGGTGTTGACGAGGACAAGGCTGGAGATCACACTGTCATGCTGATTAAGTTAGAATAACAGACTGGAAGCTTTAAAAGAAGGGTGATGCATGAAATCGTTGTTCTTCCTCTGTTAATCATGGTTACCTGCTGTCCTGACTGCTTCACATGCAAGGATATGGCTGCTAGGAAGATTGCACCTAAATCAACTATTTATCGGATCATCAAGATCTTCAGTGAGAGAGGTTCAATTGTTGTGAAGAAGAATGCAAGAAAGTCCAGCAAGCACCAGGACCTTCACTTAATGTTGATTCAGCTGTGGCACCACCAGTGTAGAGCAGGTGTGAGTGCATCTGTAGTGCACAGTGAGGCGAAGGCTTTCAAGAAGGGCAGAAAGAAGCCACCTCTTTCCGGGAAAAACATCAGAGATGGACTGATATTCTGCAAAAGGTACAGGGATTGGACTGTTGAGGACTGGGGTAAAGTCATTGTCTTTGTCTCTGATGAATCCCCGTTTCTGATTTTTTGGGGCATCTGTAAACAAGCTTGTCCTGAGAAGAAAAGGTGAGCACTAGCATCAGTCCTGTGTCATGCCAACAGTAAAGCATCCTGAGACCATTCATGTGTCGGGCTGCTTCTCAACCAAGGGAGTGGGCTCACTCATAGTTTTACCTAAGAACACAGCCATGAACAAAGAATGGTACAAAAACAACTAGCAACTTCTCCCAACCATGCAATAACTTTTCGGCAATGTCAATGTCTTTTCCTGCAAGATGGAGAATCTTGCCATAAGGCAAAAGTGATAACTAAGTGGCTCTGGAAACAATACATCAAAATTTTGAGTCCATGGCCAGGAAACACCCCATACTTTAATCCCATTGAGTATTTGTAATCAATTCTCAAGGGGTGGACAGAAAAACCCACACATTCTGATAAACTTCAAGCATTGATCATGCAAGAATTGGCTGCCATCAGTCAGGATGTGGTCCAGATGTTGATTGACAGCATGCCAGGGCGAATTGTAGAGGTCTTGAATGTTTAACACTGCAAATATCGACTCTTCGCATTAAATGAATGTAATTATCAATGAAAGACTCTGACACTTATGAAATGCTTGTAATTATACTTCAGTATGCATACCATAGTAACATCTGGCAAAAAGATCTAAAAACACTGAAGCAGCAGACTTTGTGAAAATTAATATTCGTGTCATTCTCTTTTGATGACTTTTGGCCACAGCTGAATATATTTTATCAAAATGACCTGCATAGACTACCAAAATGACACACATAGCTCAGTTAAAGAGACAGATTTAGCCAACAGAATCGAACTGATTGAATAATTGAGTGATTATTTCCCCACCACTATTACTGTGACCAGATGTCATTTAACTGTAGAGACAAAGCTAAGGCTTGTTTAAATGCCACGAATGAACTTTATCTCTGGTGATGTGACAGACTGATGTGGAAAACACTAACAATTCAATTGAACACTCATTTACTTCACAAGTTTATTTGTGATTGAGAGATGTGTCTCAGTTCAAGATTAGCCTGTAGAGTTCATGCAGTGAAAATACAGAAAATTGTTCAAATCTGAGAATGTAAAGGGTTTTCCCATGATATCATCCATTTTTACTCAAGCACAAGAAAATTAATAGTACAGATGTTTTACTTTGGCAGTTATGGTCACTTAAAGAACTTAGTTATAGCGCTGATATGTTGAATTGGTGTGTATTATTGAACTGATGATTAACTCTGTAATAGATTGGCTTTGTCAGTGATGTATAGTTGGATGGGATGGGAAGAGAGCATTGATTACTTGTCTCACGTGTCTGAAAGATCCGCCTCATTCTCTCTCGGTTTCAGAAAGCTGTTGACATGCTGCTGGAGAATGAAGATAAAATATCGGTGAGTTCACCTTACTGCTCTCGGTAAAAACACACATACGCTGTTCACTGGTGTGTCTTGACTTTTTATTCCCACTTTCCTTCTTCAGGTGGACAGAGTGGTTGAAGAGCTGAAGGACAGACCTGAGCTGTTGCATGTGGTAAGCACTTTGTACACAAGAAGTCCAGCAGAATGTCTACATTAGATTTGAACAAGCTTCTCGTAATTGTACTCTACAGCACAACATTGATAACTGCTTGAATAACAGTGGTACATGAATGACTGCATACTGAACGAATACTGAACGAAAACAGTGCCCTCACAGTGCATTATGGGTATTCACTGTATCGTCTCCATAATTCTTTTGAACCCGTAGCATGGGATTTGGGATATTTCTATCATAATTTTACTCCAATTTTTGATTGAATAGTCAGATTTCATAATTAGCTTTCTTTTTTCTTACTCATTATGTTCCAGTGATGGTCTGTGCCATATTAATGAGAAGTCTCATATAGCAAATGTTGGCCTCTGGATCATTTTATCCAGAGCGACAAACTGCTTTGAAGTCTCTATCAATGAATACATAAACACTGGTTCACTAGGTTCCAGATTTATGATACCATCAATCTAAAACTCTGTTCAGGGTTTTTTCCCCTTCCTTTTTTTATATACACATAAAACAAACGGTAAATAAGTGCTAATAAGTGTTTCAGGAAAAGGTAGGTCTTTACCCGCTATTTTAAGATGGCCAGTGACTCAGCTGTTCGGACATCTAGGGGAAGTTCATACCACCACCTCGGTGCCAGAACAGAAAAGAGTCCTGCTGTATACCTCCCTCTTACCCTGAGAGATAGACACCTTCATAGAGATTGGATCCTTACTCTTCTACAAGATAGTGAGCGTGATGATGATGACTGCAGCATTAGCAGGACAGTTGAAGCTTTGGAAGCTGAAGAATAGAAAACTAATATTCTGCTGCATTGCTCTTTTTTGGTAGACATGAAGCGAGGGCTGAATCCCACTGGCATCAGTATTAGCAGGGCATCAGTAGAAATAGCCATTAGGCAGTCAGTACAGAATATGTCTTGGACAGCACTGAAGATCACGTTAGACCTAAACATTTAAGTCATTGTGTATTTTTGTTTAGGAAATACAGTCTAATATTCCGTGACTTCTTTGTGCTTTAATTAAGAACAGAACATTTTGTTGTAATTTCCCATCAACCCCAGCATTTACATGTCTTAATCACTTACACCTGATTTGTGTTAATCCTTTATATCACTGTTATGTTTTGCTATCTTTCTGTTTCTTTGTCAAGCCTTTGCTGTAATGTTTCACTGTGGCTGTGTGTGTGACGGTGTACAGTTTAACAAAATTACATTTTTTTAATTGACTTTTTTAACCTGATTAAATAATTTGCTAGTGGTCTTGACTAATCAAGCTCACAAACTGGAAAAAAAAGGGAACACACTATGCCATGATAAACATCAGATACACGTACCAACCTCTATCCTCCTTGTCTCTCTTCAATTGGTCACTTTATCGGCAGGTTCGTCGCAAAGATTATTATATCCGCTAAAAGTCGTATTTCACATTCTTATTGTGTCTAAAAGGGGACTCTTATTTTTCTTGCTCTCAGTACCTGCACAAGCTGTTTAAAAAGGACCACCACAGGGGCCAGAGATATCACGAGAAGCAGATCAGTCTGTATGCGGAATATGATCGAGCCAACCTTCTCCCCTTCCTCAGAGACAGCACTCACTGCCCACTGGAGAAGGTACAGCTGTTTAGCACGTTTCTATGCACGTCTGATTAATCTGTCCACAAGTGAAACGTACATTTTCAGCCTGTTCTTCAATTGTAGGCCTTGGAGATCTGCCAGCAGAGACACTTTGTGGAGGAAACAGTCTTTCTGCTCAGTGAGTCCATCCTTCTGTGGGCTTATTTAAAAGAACTGCTCTGATGCTTCTCAAAAGCTTAAGCTAGTCAAGTAGAAGCAAAGAGCAGATAGTGGGAACTAAATAAAATATCATTCAGCTGTTTGAGAGTCACCTCTTAAAGCAGTTCTGCATGAAATCTTTCTCCTTGATAAGGAAGTACTTTCTTGTAGTATTAAACATTTCAATTTCAGTGTTGATTTAGGCATTATTTCTAAGAATTGGGGATATCTGAATGATTTTCATTAATCAAAAACCTTTTAAATGTGCATGTTATTTAAATACATGAGCGCCAATACTTAGCATTCAATGCTAAAACATTAAACTTTTTTCCCTCGTCAATTCTTTTTTTTTCACACTATCTAACTAGAAACTTTTGACTGAGAAACTTGATTTATTTTGTTATTTATGGTATACATTTTAAAACAAAGTTATGAAAGAATATACACTTGTAGGCACTTTATTTGCAAATTGTCTTAGCAGAACACCATTTGGGATTCAGAATAATTACGCCAATTTGAAATTTATTAAGAAACGACTCACGCTTTTCATCAGTCAGTAGTTAGTATAGTATAGTTACACATAATGTTTTGGAAAATCCATTTAACCACTTCATTTCATTATATTACTTATATAACCACTTATTACTTACATCCTCCATCCTCTTTTTTTAAGTTACTAAGTAAAAAAAAATAAAAAATTGTCATGTTACTAAGAAAACTCTCCTGAAGCTTTTCAAACTTTTTTCCTTCATGCTCGAATCTAATAACAATTTTGTTTAAATCTCTTTGATGCGGCACATAATCAGTTGTCAAACCAATCAAACTTGAGAACTCAACAACACTGCAGCATAAAGAGAATTAACCTTCTGACCAACAAGGGTGGAAAATATTTTACTATACTCAAGTAATATTTTGGCTTTTTTTTTTTACTTTACAGGAGTAAAGTAAATTAGCGTTTAACATTTTTAGATAAGTACTAAATGCTACGTTTCATCTGAAACCTGACAGGCATTAACTTCATCAGTTAAAAACATTTATATACTTGTGAGGACATTTAAAAGTAGCAAACGTATAGTCATCAATCTTTGGCCTTGTACTTAGACTTCTAATGGAGGAAGATTTCAGAGAAATGAATGACTGCTACCACTGTGGGGTTTAAAGGCTGTGATTCTGAATCTACGTATAATTCTGGCTATGATCAAGAAACTATGATCAAGAAACGAAAACGGGGACAAACTTACAATATTAAAAACAACTCTAAACACTAATAAAGTATGGATTCTTAAGTATTGATATATGTGAAGTATAAAGTTTTGGGTATTAAGCTGGTAAAAAAATAAGTTTGTTCTATGTCACATAGTAAACTTTTACCCCAATAGGATTTATCACACTTTTCATGCTCCATCTTGCTCCAGGTCGCATGGGGAACTGCAGGCGGGCGTTGCAGATGATCATGGAAGAGCTGGGAAATGTCGATAAGGCCATCGATTTTGCTAAAGAGCAGGATGATGCTGAACTGTGGGAGGATCTCATCTCTTACTCCATAGATAAACCACGTATGTCTAGTCTGAGCTTGCTGTCATGCTGTTTCATTTTAAAACCACAAATTTACCAGTGCTATTTGTCCAACAGCACCAGACATGTTTGAAATATTCTGCAATGCTGATATTCGTGAAAGATTTGAAAGTACACCGCAGTGTACTAAAGAACACACAATATTGCTAATCCGACCTCACACGCTCTCTCCAGCCTTCATCACAGGCCTCCTGAACAACATAGGAACCCACGTGGACCCCATTCTCCTAATCCATCGCATTAAAGAAGGCATGGAGATCCCAAATCTCAGAGACTCACTCGTCAAAATCCTGCATGATTACAATCTACAGGTAGAGTCAGCCATTACACTACTGTTTTAAAGCACCTTTGGGTAAAGGGTACTCTACTGTATATGAACGTGATTTAGTGCTGAGAGTCAAAATTTAGGTTTATGGTTAGATTCTGTTAGATGTGTTTTTTCATCAATATTAATCTCTAGGTAAAACAAGTAAAAATTCAAACTCCACATCGAATGCTGTTATAAGAACATAAACAATGGCAGGGTGGTGAGATGAAGCAGGGATACTGTTACCGTTACACTTCTGTCATGTTTCTCATCACATCACCGACGCAACAAATATATGAGCAGAATATTTTTTCCCCCCGAATCATAGAGCTGCTATAATGAAATATGGTACATGGCATGTTAGTTGATAATCTTCAGGTCATCAGCAAACTGAAATTTATTCCTCTTATACTGCAGCAATATTTTAAATATTTTATTAACACAACCTCCTTATACTTTATACTTTATAATAATTTATAAGCACACCAGGTGAGTTCCTATCATCACTTGCTATACAAAAAGTCCTTCCCTCACCAGCCTCTTTTTCTCCTTTTTAAATTGGAAAGGAAAAACACAGCTTGTCATTTTACAGAGACGAAAAAGTAAAGGTTTTGCTGTGTCTGAAAGCCTAAAGCTTTCTAACCCGTTAAACATGGAACCCTGTGTAAGTGGTTATTCATAATAACTTATTCCAAAGAAAATGAATAAAAATAATAATAAAATGTTTGGGCATCTCTGCATTTACATCTTAGCTAAAATGTCAAATATGTAAAGACCTCAAGTTTCTCAGCATCTTCATGCATCTCCCTTTAGATTTTATTGCGAGAAGGCTGTAAGAAGATCCTGGTAGCAGATTCACTCTCACTGCTGCAAAAGATGCACAGAACCCAGATGAGAGGCGTCCGAGTGGACGGTACAGCGGCAGTCACAGCATTTCACCCAGTTGTGAATTTGTGTATTCCAGAAAATCATTTATTAATGTCATGTTGATTTTGTTGTTTTGTAGAGGAGAACATCTGTGAAGCATGTCATGTCACAATTCTGCCAGCAGGTATGATTTGTAGATGAAATTCTGTGCCATAAGCCTGACATTGTCATGTTATAAAGCCACCATAGCAGGTGCCATGCTGTCATGAACCGATCCATACTCCCAGCTTATGATGGTTTCATGATTGGCCCTTCATGTGGACCAGTTAGTTGTCATCTGGTCTTATTTTACAGAAAAATTAGGTTTGTATCTTAGCACTTCTACAAAAAGCAGGTTATGCCCAAATTTCGTTGCCATCGTAGATGTGTACCAGGGTATGTTCAGTTCTAGACCATTTCACCTGGGGAGGCCAAGCTGGGGCCAGTTGTATTGTTAGAGGGGCCAGTTACATTTAGACCTTATTTTTGTCATATCACTTTCTGCACTGCACTGCAGGCATTAACAGGCAAAATACCATGTTTATAATCATTCAACAATGTATTTGCATTTCAATTTTATTTTTTACATTTGCATTACATATTCAGTCACAGTAACAGTATTCTACGATTTTTGTGTTTCTTTTGCAAAAAGATCAGCATCATCAATATCAGCTTTCCTCCGCGTTGGACGAAATACACAAGTCTCTATGTGCGAACACCTGAGACAGATTCCAAGGGACCGTCTGCAAAGTGCAAAACCCGAAAAGCGAATACAAAAAAACAGTCAATCACTTCACTGTAATACACTGTACTGTCACCAAATTCAGATCGCACACCACTGATGTCCTGATAGTTATACTACAACACCTACAGTCATGTGTGAGCTGAATTTGGTGACAGTACACAGTGCATTACAGTGAAGTTATTGACTGTTTTTGTAGTATTCGTTTTTCGGGTTTTGCACTTTGCAGACGGTCCCTTGGAATCTGTTTCAGTCGTCTGCACATAAAGACTTATGTATTTTGTCCACCATGGAGGAAAGCTGATTTTGAGGAAAATTGGGTTGAAGCTGCCTCTCTATATTATTACTATAAAAAAGAGGTGTTATTTGTGTAGTAACAGCGTTTAGCTCAGGAGTTATTGACTCAGGGAAACTCCAATCTGTGAATATTCGGCCAACTTTACTTAAGTGAGATTAGCTGATCTAACGTTATGCATTTCTTCTGTAATGCATTTAATACAAATACAATATATTAACAACTTTACTCACCTCTATATTTCCTTCTTTGCTTAATATTCGCACTTTCACCAATTTCTGAGTAGAAAAAACCTGCAGATGAATGTTCTGTTGTGTTCCGCTTTATGCAGTCCCTCTAAAAAATGTGTGGGTTACATTTCTGATCCGCGTTGCCACTGTCTAACAGAAGTGAAAAACAACGATCACAGTTTTATGAAAATTATTTTACACTCCACATTTAGGGGGCCACAGCTTGTTGTCACAGGGGCACTGCCCCCCCCCTCCATATTCATATTCAGATACATGACTTGGTTATATCTTTATAATGCAAAGTTCATTATAGTATTAATTGCTGCTTTTACAATATAAAAATTCCCCATTGCTGTCATTTAAATATTTCCAGCTGACTATCGGTACCTTTCACAAAACAAATCTGTATATATCTTCTGTGTGGTTTAACATAACAGATCTTGTGTGTGTTTTAGACACGGCTCAAGCCTTCAGTGTCGTGGTCTTCCACTGCAGGCACATGTTCCATAAAGAGTGTCTCCCTTCACCAGGAACAGTAAGCTTTTTCTCCTAATATATGACACTGTGAATACTGTCTTCTGTCTCTGTACCTAGCTTCAAGATTTTAAATGAATTTCCGACTTTCAGTGTCGTTTTTAAGTTCTATCATTTCTGTCGGTTTTAGTATCTTTACTGAGATTCCTCTGACTTTAAAGAGGAATTATTAAATGTTCAGCCTCAGAGGTAATATTCCTAGTTTGCTTTGCATGTATTTCTATGCATTTTATTACATTTTTTGTATATATTAAATATCTAAAGAACCTGAAGAACTATGACTTCTATTGTCTATTATTCTGTTCATAATGCAAAGTATCATGCATTTAACCTTAAATAAAACAGCCGCACAGTAAACGCTGAAAAGTTTTAGGTTTAAATTAGTTGAGAATCATTAAGTCTGGTAAATGAGGCACGTAACCACAGACAAACCCATGTTGTCTTTCGTTTTCTAGATTCCAGGTGGACAGTACTGCAACATCTGCAGTGCCAAGCGAAGAGGTCCAGGCAGCGGCATTCTAGAGATGAAGAAATAGTGTCCTTACTTACTAAACGTGAACTTTGTTATTGGGAACATTACACAAGTCTGAGGCTCTGCTATCAAATATTTAAGAATCTTTTTTTTTTACATGTTCATGCCTTTTTTTTTTTTTTGCACAATGCTTATAAATTGTTCTGACATGGATTACTTACATAAATTTGCCCTGTAAGTAATTTGCCTGTAATTTATGTGGATAAAGCAGAAGAACAGGAACAGCAGTAGGTGTTTGAGCATGTGTGTGGATAGAAGGACTGACAAATGTTATGTTATAGTTTTACATTTATAGAGATGAAGGCAATCAGTATTGTACATTATTGTCTTTAATGTAAATTATACACACTAAACGTCTCAATAGTTTTTCGTGTCTGAACGGGTTTCTTTACGCTTCCGGTCTTTTATTAATTAGCTGCTTTTTCTGTCTGAGAAAAAGAAGCCTGGATTTTAATGCCCGTGTTCCTGCACAAGGACACACAGACTAGCTAAAAGGTTGGAAATGACCATCTTCATAAATGTGCACATTGTGGCCATGGGATTAGAATGAGTGTGAACCTGAAGCTTATGATCTGCTCTGGTTTGTGATCTTAATAACCAACCATAATGATTAACCATCTTTAGTTCCTGACAGCTTTTCTATACTAATTCTAAAAACTCTTGGACTATTCAACAGCTCCAAAACCGTAAAGATTCAGTAAAGACACTTCAGAGGGTTACACTTTAATTCTGGTTTGCCAATCATGAAATCCCATTAAAAAGTATATTGAAAAGGGTAGAAAGAGAGGAAAAGGGGAAAACATTAAATGGAAACAGTTAATCAAAAAGGGTGGGTTTTTTCTAGACATAAGCTTTGCAGCAAATTCATAGTTTTTGCAATAAACAATCAGAGTGCTCAAGCAGAGTCCAGGAAAGAAAAATGATTTCAACTACAACTTAGCACTACAGTCCAGTACAAGGAAGCAGGGAGGTGGTTTTTATTCCTCAAAGTGGTAAAACTGAGGCAAACATCAGTTTTCCTCATACTCAGCAACTGTCTCTCCAGAGGATGATAGACATTTCTCTCTCTCGTATATATTTATATATTTCAAATCACTATGCTTTTACTCTTTACAGTAAGGCCACTTTTAATAGAATCAATTCAAATATCACAAGCTTTAGAGCCCCAAAAGAAAGAACATGGGCGAGAGAAAAGAAACTTTCAAGTTTAGGATGAAGTGTTAAGTGCTCCTCTTCAGCTGGGATTGTGACCAGGCCCAAGGACTGGCTGTCACCAGGTTAAGCACAGATCTGTATCTGAGGTAGTCTTTACCCTCTCCTCTGGCCTGACCAGAACAATCCCGCTGTACTCGCATCATGAACAGAAAACATCTTCACTGCAAGAGTTCTGTTGATTTAGCAAAGCAAAAAAAAATAGATGTGTGTAATTTCAACAGAAGTTCAATTGATCACATAAGAGTCCATCATCAGAGAGGGCTTTCTCAAGAGTTCAGCTGATGTCCCATTGTGCAGCTCTCCAACCATCCACTGCTCTGTATAAATCCACCATCACAGAAGTTTGCTTGTTTCCACTGTCTTAAGAATTTTAAAGTCACTCAGCTCCGCAGCCTTTTGGATGTGTTCAAAATGAGATAACCTTGGCCAGCCAAGTGTGAGTGAAATACTTGAGGGCACGGTCCTAATGTTTTTGTGGGGTGCAGGTGTGTGTGTGAGAGAATTAAGAGAGTAAAAGAGAGGAAATGTAGTATGTGTGTGTGTGTGTGTGTGTGTGTGTGTGTGTGTGTGTGTGTGTGTGTGTGTGTGTGTGTGTGTGTGTGTGTGTGGTGCATCTCCATCATGATCAGGACTGCATCAGCACAGAGGTGGGTCATCTCACCCTGTGGTTCGGACTGCACCGTTGGTGGTGGGCTGAGGGGTGAGGACAATGTTGTTTATTTATCCTCAAGAACTGCAAACTGGTTGTCTAACTGTAAATGCTGTACGGATCCTTGACCTTCGCCTTCTCTGGCACGACTCTTGTGTTTGACCACCTCAAACGTCTTCTCAATCTCTCGGTCCCTAATGGAAAAGAAAATAAAACTCAATTGTGCACAGTTTTAAAAGCACCACCAGTTTGTTTGTTCCTCTTCACAAATGACTGGACACATGATGTTTCTAGAGACTGCTGTATGTAAAAATCCCAGATCAGGAATTTCTGAAATGCTCACACAGTCAGAGATCACACTTTTCTTAATTCTGATATTTGATACGAACATTACTTGAAGCTTTTGACGTGTATGTGCAAATAGTGAAATTTAAAGGGCTGGCCAATTAAATAACAGAATATTACAATAACTGTGTTTAGCTAAGTAGTCCTGGTAAATAAGTGAGAACATCATTCTCTAAAATGCCCATAGTGGCCTGAAGTGCAGTATTTGTCTGGTTGCTGTGTAGTACTGCATGAATGTGTCACTTACCGTTTCCTAATTAATTTCTATTCAGTTTCCAACATATTTAAAACATACATATATTAGTATTTGAGGATGTTGTATTCTCACTACCTGTCATATTTGGGTGAGCTTGTGCCCATGATAGCCTCAGATTCCTGTTTTTGGCTGACAGAAATAGAACCCGATGTGGTCTTTTGCTTCTTCTGATTGATTGTATTGTGCTACAATTGGCTGTTTAATAAGAACTCCAGCACATTTATGCAGTTTCCGAAAGTGGACAGTCATTGATTTATTTTAAAAAAAATTCTCCTACTGGACATGGCTCCCCATTCCAAAAAACAAGCTGAAGGCTAAGCAGTAACCAAAACAGAATGGGTAACTTGTTAGGACAGTTAGTGATCCAGATTAAAGATGATCATCATACTTGCGAGTCTCCACGTGTTTGGCAGTTGCAAGAAGTGAAGGGAACTGTGCATCATTGAAGATCTCTGGAGGCCCCTGTGTTGGCACCTTTTTTGACGAACCTAACCGAGCCCCAGGGGGACGATACACACCAGCAGGCTTCGACTCAGGAATCTCTTTTTCCTCTGCAAAATGCAAACAGTTAAATTAACAACATTGCTATTTAACAGGTTTCAGAGTTTAGGTGTGTTTTAGGGAAATCAGTGAATTTATTCTCTTTTTTTTTCACTACATAGTGTTCTGGAAAGATGTCTTGTACAATCAATACAATCAATAAAAGCCCTGGGACATACTGGATACTGCAATTTAGCTATGGTACAATGAGTACAACATGCACATTTAATAACCTATGACCATAAATATGAGCCAAAGGAAAAGGCTAATTTTGTCCAAGTTCTTAACTGTTTAATAACCAGACTATCAAACCTGGTGATGCACTGAACTTGAACATGAGAGGAAGACTGAAAAAGGACCTTCTTTGTTTTCACTAGTTTAAAAACTTCCCATAGCCATGTAATGCTCCAGTTCTCAAAATCGCTACTGTTTAGATTATTTATACTACAAAATGGACAGGTCCTGCACACTTGTCAAACACATGATATTGGCACTCTATCCAGCTAGATTAGACATCCTTATTAAGATTAATTTAAGATCTCACCTATTTCTAATGTTTTAATTTTTAATATACAATTTCAATAAATGTTTTGAGAAGTGATAACTGCATTTCATTATTTGTATATCCAAGTACATGGATTCAGAGAGGAAATGGTGTTTCAATTGTGCCAGCTCTCTCCTACTTCCTGTGGCAAGTAGCCAGAGAACTGCCAAATCTTTAAACCATGTGTTTGTTTACTTACCCACAGGGGCAGCTGGTGGAGGAGGTCCAGATTTGTTCCAAGGCCCAGATACTTTATCTCCACTGACCATTATGTTCTCACCATTCTCATCCACCTCCTCCTTCTCATACTCTTCCTCCTCTTTTTCATCACTATGAGAAATATGGAAATTTACACCATTAATACCTAAAAATGCATGAAATGACATCAACAACACCATGCAAAGATTGATAACCATACTGTCAAATTAAAATGTATGGCAGAGTTAAGCACTAAAAGCATACAGGATAATGGGTGGCTGCTAAATAAAATAAATAAGCCATGGATGAGTCATCTTTCACATTGCCAGCAGAGTTTGGTCCTTACGTTATCTGCAGAGCCTGAAGCCTCAGGCCAGTGTAGTCCACCTCCTTCTGCTCAAACTCTTTCCATTCCTCATCCTCCTGCAGACAGAAAAGCAAAAGAATAAAACATCAGACCATCAACTTACTGTATCAGCACTAACCAACACTGAATTAAACCAAACACATCACACCAATTTACCTACAGCTCTGTATATACTTATATGAAAATGAACAATCAGCATTCAAGGACTTGACTCTGCTTACATGAATTAGCACGAATGAACTGCTATAGTGTTCAAATTAACAGCATATTATAAAAGAATTGATGAAGTTACCATTAATGTTTACTATTAAAATCATTTTATTAAGACGTGTTCTTTAGCTGTAAAGATGCAGATTCAGCAGAGGAAAATTTAAATGATGCTGACTCAGTACATTGGAAAAAGGCTGAGACTGACTGCTGAATATGAAGCTGGCCATCTCCTGGGTAATCCGGAGAGGACATACAAATTTGTTCTAATTACCATAGGCTGTATAAAAAAACAATCTGCCATGTTCCGTGAAGGTAAATGGTAAGTGAACATTTCCAATCATGTGAATTAATTACAGATTACATTACATTTGTCCTAAACTGTAATCCAAATTTCCCATTACCCCATTATGATACGAAGCACAGTGAATATTAATCTTCTATGTAAATGAGTGTTACAAAGCTGTTTCCAATGTCCAGTCCCACAAGGCACCCATTAACACTAGTAATACAGGCTTTAATAATTAATACAGAAATAATACAGACTACAGCAACTGAAAATAACGGCGGTATTTTATGTAGGTGACATTATGTAGCTATACATGAATGTGTTGGAGTGTGTTAAGTTTGGCATTTGGGGAGGATTTTTGTTTGGGTATTAAATCTTCACAAAACTGGAAACACATCTTTAAAATTTTCCTCAGAAAGACTGCACACACACAATGAAAATGAGAGCTATGAAACTGAGCTATGAAAATGACTAATATGAAGCAAAGTGCATTTGCATAATGCTTCTGCCTTTTTGCACAAAATGTGATACACATGCATAGTTTCTCAGTAAGCGGTGCCAAAACACTAAACACTGTAAATGTTCTGTAAGCACACATCTGTTCATGTAGATATTTTGTGTTACATGCTCTAACTGTAACTGGCTCAGTTGACTGAAATCTGCCTACCATTTGCCAATCAGCCTTCACCGTGGCTTATCACTGGGTCACCAAACTCGAACAGTACATTATCTAGCTTTTCTTGGGTGTTCTTTGTAAGCTCAAAAGCATTGGCCAATACTATATAAAGTCATACTGTGACCCCAAACATCCCAGCAATGGCTTTAGAACACACTCTTGATCAAGGAGCTCACAGCACACTAACTTTCACGTTTTACACACAGACTTAAAAAGAAAAAAAAACCCCACAATCTCCCTTTTCTGCTCCCAAACTTTACAGGCCAGTGTCAGATCTTTATTGTGCTGTATGAGTGATACAGATAAGCTGGATATTTTCAGGAGACCTAGCAACCAGACTTCTGGAAATAACCTAGAGGAATTCTTCCAATCCGACAGATAACCATATGGCTGCATTACACCATCACAATACTATTGCCTTTAAGGTGCTATTTCAAGTGGTGACCCTTTTTGTCCAGTATGTGTCAATATAGTACACGGACAGATAGATTTACGTTAACTTTTTACACAAATAAAACCGTTCAACGGTCAGTGTAACTAGTTAGCTAGCTAGCACTGCTAACTTATAGCACAACCTTGATAAGACTTCAACTCGCCTGTAAATATTTAAATATTATACCTTAAAACACCAAGTACTTCTAAAATGTTATGTTTTCAAGCTTTTGTGACGATTTTTCTGTAAATTCGGTATAACAGCGTTAGTTCCGTTATATAAGAACTACGCATAAACTAGCAAGCTAACTTTGCTAACAGATTTAACGTTAGCGCCCATAAATGAAGTAAAAATGTAGCACGTCAGAATACAGATATTTAACTCGTTTCAGTAAGTGGAGTTTGAAGCAGCTCGTTATTCCACACGTCCTCAGTAAATCACGATGCTAACTCAGCTACCGAAAGCTCTAGAAATGACACGATGACTCTGCAGCACCTGAACTCAGGATCTAACGCGCGATTATTGCGCATAAATAACTAATAAATTGCAGCGCGGTGTTAATATATTAACCCTAACTGGCTTGGACATGCCTGGAGCTTCAGTTAGCCGGCCGCCATGTGGATAGATTCAGTTCTTGAATTAGCCCATCATGTTAGCATGCTAGCCTGACTCTAGTAGCATAGCGTAGCATAGCATCTAAGCTAACCATCAGTTCACTGGCTAAAGCTAGCATTAGCGTTACTTCAGCTCCACTCGTGAGTTTGGCCGCACAGATGATTTACCTTCTCAATGGTCGGATCTTGGTTGTCGTTTTTCATCGATTTCTCCTTTTCTTTCCTGGTCTTCTTCACCGCGGCCGCCGGCGCGCTCACCGGACCCGCGTCTTTCCCTTTGCCCTTTTCTTTCTTCTTCTTTTTATCCCGCTTAGCAAAGAAGTCGTCGAGGCTCTTTTCCACACCGGGTGTCGCAACCTCCGCCATTTTCTCTAAGAATTCTTAATCTTCAACCTAAATTCTCAAAGAGCAAGTCGAGCTGTCAGATAATGATTTATACATCGGGGAATACAATCTTTAAATAGCTTCCCACCGCGTACGTGTGTCAAAAACTCAAACACGAAACACGCCCCGGCTTTCTGGTGCCGCTACACTAACCAGCTGTAAGTGTGACTTGTTGGTGCTGTTTGACACGCTACTCAAACCACGCTCCAAACCGCACACTACCCTACTATATAGTGTGCCAATAACAGCTCCAGTCCAACGCTGCGGTACACACTATTAAGCACGTTAGTATGCGGTTTTGGACGGAGCCATTCAACAAACGAACCAACCGGATGGAGTTTCATCCCAAACCTGATTACCCCGGATTTTAAAACTTGCCTGGCTTTCGACCCTAAGAGTGTTGTTGACGAGTACAAATAAATCAATTAAATAAATAAATACGCTAATCGTTTAGGAAACAGACAGCTATAGGGTTATAAAATTCTTTCGAACCTTAAACTGACACAGCAACAACAAGAAGTTTATATTTAAAATGACACAGAGTTCAGAATAGAATCAGAATCAGAATCAGAATTAGGTTTATTGGCCGAGTGTGTTAATGCTGACGCACACAAGGAATTTGGTTCCAGCTGTTTGTGACTCTCAAAAGTACAGATATAAATAACTTTATACTACACAAGACAAGACAAAACAGACATAAATAACACTATACTATACAAGACAAGATAATACAGTCAAATAACACTATACTATACAAGACAAGATAATACAGACAAATAACACTAAACTATACAAGACAACACAGACTATACAAGACAATACAGACGATGAGATACTGTACAATACAGACTGTGTATTATTCTGAATATAAATACAGAATATATGACTGATCAGTTATGTACATAAAGTGACAGAGTGCATGGTAGTGCAAATAACAGTATTGTGCAATATTATGCTTTTGTACAATATACAGCAGCAGTAGTGTGTGTAACATATACGGATGATGTGATGACTGGCAGTTTTGATAATGCAGTACTTCTAGCTATGAAGCAGGGAATATAATTATGGTGAGTTGTTAATAATGGTGATTGCCTGGGGAAAGAAACTTTTCCTGTGTCTGGCAGCCCTGTAGCGCCTGCCGGAAAGGGGGCAGAAAAAAGAGGTTGTGTCCAGGGTGTGAAGGGCCAGAAGTGATTTTTCCTGCCCGATTTCTGGTTCTTGTATGGTACAAGTCGTGGGGAATGTTTTTACTGTGTTACAGTCTGTTCCTCTCCTGTTTTGTTGCTGCTCCAAACCAGATGGTAATGGATGTGCACATGACAGATTCAATGACTGCAGTGTAGAACTGCATCAACAGCTCCTGTGGCAGATCATATATACTTCTTTAATTGACGTAGAAAGTACATCCTCTGCTGGGCCGTTTTCAAAATGGAATTTATGGATATTAATGGATATTGTGAGCGGGAGTAGTGTTGAGGGGTCTTCCCACATAAAGTGCATCTGTACAACCTAAGACAAAAAGACAGTGCAGGACAAAAGACAGTGCAAACAAAAAATACAAGACATTTCACAAAAGACAATACAAAAAAGACAATACACAAAAACAGCGCCGACCAGTGTAAATACTGTATGTCCAATCAATATTGCATGTGCAGAAATACTGGAATAAACATTAGTATTATAGCAGCAGTTACATGTATGTATTGTGCAAAACAGCAATCAACTGAACTGTGAAAGACATCATGAGCAAAAGCAAAAACATTGTGCCAAACATATTGTGAACAGTTTTATATGAAAGTAATTAGTGTGTGTGTATTCTGTTCGGTACAGAACAGTTCAGTTATTGAGGAGTCTGATGGCTTGTGGAAATAAACTGTTACACAGTCTTGTCATGACGCCCGAATGTTTCATTACCTTTTTCCAGAAGGCAGGAGGATGAAGAGTGTGTGTGAGTGGTGTGTGGGGACATACACAATTCTGTTGGGGAGAACATGTAGAGAAAGAGTAACTTTAGATCAGGTTCACATTAGATACTCTGGAGCTGTGTGGAGGCAGAGCTGACCACTGTGCTGCCCATAGGATTAAGCAATTATCTAAAAGTTTTTTGTTTGTTTATTGGTTTTGTTGGTTTGGGTTTTTTTTTTGTTTGTTTGTTTGTTTTTTTGGTGTAGACTTGGTCCAAATAATTTGACTTCACTGTTTGTAATTAAAAGGAAACTTAGAAAGTATTAAATTCTGTAGTTCAGATAAAATACTGTATAATTGAAATAGAAAACACTACCATTACTGTAAATGCAGTGGTATAGTTTAACCTTCTTCTTTTCCTTACCTGAATTCCTATGCAAATTAAGAGCGCCAAGTCAACTTTTCCTTGTCTGTTTTGACTGCTTATAAAAAATTAACTATATATGATAGCCGTTTTACTTTTTAGTCTAACTTGTATATTACGTATTAACATATATTTTGCAAAAAAAAATTAATATTTGGTATAATAAACCTTATTTATATACAAAAATGCCTTATTTTTAATAATAAAAAAAACAGATTATTTTCACTATAGAGGCACAAAAGTTGATGCACAATTACAGGCTGGTATATTTCAAAGCCAGGAGATTGTTTTGAAACCATTTTGACCATTTTTAATGTCAGCAAATAATAAAACCTGTTTTTTTTCCCAGGTCAAATTGACTTGAATACTTATAAATCAAAAATTATACAATTATCACCATTCTGTGCGATCAGTGTGGAGGAAATTCTATTCTATTAATCAGAAATAATAGTTCAAGTGAACTCTTTCCTAAGTTGCAGAGAAGAATGCAGCAGAGTCCTGTGGAATATCAAACATATTTATTCAATACACTTGCAAGTGTGAAGTCAGTCTGTCCCAAGTCTGAACAGAGTGAGTTAATTTGCTTGTAAAGCAGTTCTCTATTTATACAAGGTGCTGGACCCAAGGTTCATAATTATGTGCCACGATCGCACCCCCCCTTTTTTCTGTAGGCTGCCCGCCTGCTTTTTTTGCCTTTTTTTTATTGGAACTTTCTAAAGTGGCACCGGCTACTCCAGTGGACAACCTATCGCGAGCCTGATGGCCGCGTGCGGCTCACTCATCACCGTGAAGGATTCCCATCCCTTCTTCGTTGTCTGCACGGGTCTCAAGCATGCTCAAGAAGCTATTGACCTCCCGGAGAACTGTAGCTATTGCCTGGCGCGCCCAAAAAAGCTCCAAGCTCAAAACGGCCACTTCCCAGTGTGTCGACTTCAAGCTGTCCGACTCGGAGGGGGAAAAAGGCAACGTCGCTGCGCACCCGGGGGCCTCCTGCGGTGCGACTTCCTCTGACTGGGCCGACATGTGTCCTTCCTCGTTTGAGGATTTGCTACCGGCTGACGACCGTTTCCCCGAAGGACCGACAGGTTCCGGGGATGAGGTCGAGGCTGGCCTTCTCGACGGCTCGGGTGACGAGGACGCCATCCCATCTTCCGCGGCACCTCAGGCTCCTTCCGCCCCACCTCAATTGGTGCTGTTGGAGCTTTGTGAACATGCTGACGTGCGGCTCAGCATCGAATGGCCGGCTCTCCTGAATGAGAGATGTATATGACGGTAAGATTCTGGGACATCCTACCAGCCCGAGAAAGCAGCGTCTGCCCGTCCTCCCTGCATGTGCGAAACACATCAGATATTGCTGGGGAGATCCGCTTGATCTGAGACATGGTCTCGGGGGGCTTGAAATGAAGGATATGGTGCGTCTCGGCATGGGCGATCCCCACGTTATCGAGCCTTCCATCGCCAGACACCTTAACCCATCTCAGGGCGGGCTGCTCGCCCCACCCAAGCCCAACCTCCCAGGCAAGAAGGATCGCTTCTCCGCATCGATCCATCATGGGGTCGTATAAAGCCTCAGCTCTTTCTATCCGAGCTCTCAATGCCTCCTTGCTGTTGTCCACGTATCAGGCCAAACTCCTGCTTGATTTGGGTCAACAACTGGAGAATGGGTCGCCATCGCCCGATCTTTGGAAGGAGATCGTCACGGTTAATGACCTCATTCTGACCTCAATGCCCGTCCGGCTGTTCGCCGCAGACGGGGCTAGGAAGCCTCCCAACCGCGCTCCTTCTGTTCCGCAGGCGAGGGTCATTCTTTGTTCCGCACAGGCTTCACTGTTCCCCGTGTCATCCAGAGTGCGTGTCCCTGCTCCAGTGGGGATGGACGTGAGTTTGAGTGCAGAAGCAGTGTCACCAAAAACCCACCTTCACACGCTTCTCACAAATTTAATAAAGGCTACGGCCCCAGTTTTCCACCAAAAAATTAAAACTTCTCTGGTTTGGCCACTAGATGGCGCCGTTGCACCATCAATGAACGATCCGGCCGGATCGTATCCTGGCTTCCCACCCGGGTGTTTGGGCTCTCTTGAAAGTCAAGTGACAGCCTGGCTGTCACTTGAAGGAGCGTGGATACAGTATCGCACATGTCTCAGATTACAGGGTCTTATGGCTTTGGCTGTCCATGTCTTGCCTCTAGGTCTTCTGAGAATGAGGGCTTTCATGAAGTGGATTTTGTCCCTTCATCTCAGCCCGTTGCGCGATCTTAGCCGCTATGTCACGGTGCCACTGCGCCACTGGAGAGCTGCTGAGTTTTATGTGCATGGGACCCCTCTCATGGCGATCATGCTGTGGAAAGTGGTAACGACAGATGCCTCCTTGACAGGGTGGGGAGCCACACAAGAGGGCAGATCAGAGGACGGTGTGTGGCCGAACTCACTTCATTCAGCCCATATAAATTACTTGGAGCTCCTCACTCTGTTGAAAGCTCTAAAGCAATTGCCTGCGGGGACATCATGTGCTGGTGCGCTGCGACAATATGTCAGCTGTAGCACATATCAACCGTCAAGGTGGCATGCGCTCCTCCAAACTTCATTCTCTGGCTCACAAGCTGTTGGTATGGAGCACACGGCATTTCCTGTTGTTATGGGTGACTCATGTCCCAGGCTTTTTGAACAGGGGTGCAGACCTTTTGTCGAGGGGGAACCCGCTCTATGGAGAGTGGCGGCTCCACCCTCAGATAGTGAGGCTGCTTTGGGAGAGGTTTGGCCAGGCAGCCAACGATCTCTTCGCCTCTCGTGAAAACGCCCACTGTCCTATGTTCTTCTTGCTTCGGGACGAGGACACCCTCTCGGCGTGGACGCTCTGGCTCATCCATGGCCCAGCTTGCTGCTCTACGCTTTCCCTCCGCTCTGCCTGATATCCCCGACCCTGGCCAGGGTCACTGTGCAGGGTTTGTTTCTGATCCTCATAGCTCCCAGGTGGCCCAAGGCACCTTGGCTAGCGGAGATAATTCCTCTTCTATATGAGAAGCCTTGGCTGCTCCCGTTGCGCACAGACCTCCTGGCCCGAGCGAACAGAGAGATCTTTCATCCTCACCCAGACAGGGTGGCTCTCTGGGCCTGGCCTGTGAGAGGGCGAATTTGAGCACCCTGGGGCTTCCCTCCTGTGTTATTGCCACAATTTAGAATGCCAGGGCCTCTTCCACACATTCTCTCTATGATTGCAAATGTGTTTGAGGCATGGTGCAAGGAGCACCAGCTCGTTTCATATCTGTGCTCAGTTGCCGATATTCTGGGTTTTTTGCAGGACCTTATCGATTGTGGCAGAACCTTTTCGCCGATTAAGGTCTATTTGGCGGCTATCGCTGCGTGTCACGCCGGTTTTGGCGGCACTACGGTGGGACAGCACCCCCTTATCCGTAGATTTATGAAGGGCACGCGCCGCTCCCTGACGGTCACCAGAAGTGTAGTCCCGGATTGGGATCTCTCCATGGTGCTGGAGGTGCTGGCACAACAGCCTTTTGAGCCCTGGGGGATACCTCCCTCAAGCGTCTGTCCTTCAAGACGGCTCTGCTCCTAGCTTTGGCTTCCGCCAAACGTGTCAGTGATTTGCATGCACTCTGGGTTCATTCCTCGTGCACCAAATTCTTGCTCAGTGGAGATAAGGTTTTGCTTTGGCCTAACCCGGCTTTCATGCCTAAATGCTTTCCAGCTTTCACTGTTGGTGTGATTGAGATCTCTGCTTTTCACCCTCCTCCTTTCTCCTCTGTGGAGAGCAGAGGTTGAATTCTTTGTGCCCTGTGCGTGCCCTACGGTGTACATGGACAGGACAAACTCTTTTCAGAGGAGTGACCAACTCTTCATCTCTTGGGCCCCGCCAAACACGGGGAATCCCATCTCTAAGCAATGCTTCTCTCGCTGGCTTGTAGAAGCCATCTCCTTGGTGTATGAATCTAGGGGCGTGCAGCCTCCAGATGGCCTTAGAGCTCACTCCACTAGAGGCTTGGCTGCTTCTTGGGCTCTTTTGGGGGAGTTCCCTTGCAGGACATTTGTGCTGCTGCAAGTTGGTTCTCTCTGCACACCTTTGTTAGGCACTACCGGCTTGATGTTACCTGTAGTATGATGGCTCATGCGGTCTTAAGTGTTCTTAAGGGCTCTTCGTAGCCACGTGCTACTAGGCCTGCACTCCTTTCAACCCTGTCTGCCCAGCCTGGTTATGCATGTTCCAAGCATATGGTCTCTCCTGGCACCCAGGTTGGTCCATTCACATGTTTATAAACATGTTCTTTTCCTGCAGGCGGCCTGCTTGTTGGACATCAGCGGGGTTCTAACATGCATGTTACCACATGTTGTGTTTTTCTTTTCTTCATGGTTGGGTTTTTACCCTGTGCAGTGTGTTATGTCTGCTGCTTTGTGACATGCCAGCACCACCTTTTTTGGCCATCCTCTGGCTTTCAGGGCCTCGCTGTGAGTGTATTGGACAACCGGGGAGTTGTCTATATCTCCCATATCAATATCAAACCTCCCCTCAATCATCAAGATCCTATAAAAGGTTGTAGCTCAGCAGTTATGCTCATACTTACATAGGAATAATATTCATGAAATGTATCAGTCAGGATTTAGACCTCATCATAGCACAGAGACAGTGCTGGTTAAAGTTGTATATGACATGTTACTGGTCTCTGATCAGGGTTGTGTCTCTTTGCTAGTATTATTGATCTTAGTGAAGTTTTGGGTACCATTCCCCATGCTATTCTACTTGATAGGCTAGAACATGTTGATGGTGTTAAAAGGACAGCCCTCTCCTGGATCGGGTCTTATTTGACAGATCGATATCAATTTGTAGATCTAAATGGTGATCACTCTAAACAAACTAAGGTAATGTTTGGTGTTCCACAAGGTTCTGTTTTATGCCCACTGCTTTTCTTCGTATATATGCTACCCCTTGGTGTAATTATTCGTAAAAATGGTGTTGGCTTCCACTGTTATGCTGATGGCACGCAGCTATATGTTTAAGGTAAGAAAGACATTAGACAGTGGATGCTTAACTTTGACAAGACAGAAGTGCTTTTTCTAGGTTCACAGGCAGCCAGAAGTAAGATTTCTGATTACAGAGTTATGGTCTTTCAATTACATCGTGTGCAGCAATAAAAGACCTTGGTGTGATTATTGACTCTGCTGTCTCATTTGAAGCTCACAATGGCAGCCTTCATTTTTGCTGTCATAGCCATTCTTGCTGGAGTCCTGTCTGCACTTTGCATGTAATTTATATTGTCCATTAACTGATTACAATAATACCTAACAATTTTTCTCTCTGTTGAGCTACTGTATATATGCCACTCCCGAGTTCCCGGTGTTCCGAATTCCTAGACTGATCGTCTCTTCTTACGGAGCTACTTCATCAATTATGATGCTCTACCCCTGGTTAGAGTCTTGTTGCCCGGTGGTCACACTGCCAGGAATTGATCTGCAAGGTCAACCAGTGTTTCATGGGATTGTTGTGTATGGAGCTGCTCGGAGACTGTCATTCCTTCTTTGAACCAATGTTGTGTCAGTCAGCTGTATGGTCTGGTCTTCAGCAGTCAGGGCTGCATTGAACTCAGTTTACGATGACCCATTATTTCCTCAGGAGCTCTCAGTTGCACTATTATAAACTTTTAGTGCTCACTCCACTAAGGACATTGTTTACATTTACATTATTTACTGTAGAGTGTCACCCAAATGAGAATGGGTTCCATTCTGAGCCTGGTGCCTCTCAAGATTTCTTCCTCTTATCATCTCAGGAAGTTTTTCCCTTGCCGCCGTCGCCTCCGGCTTGCTTTAGATATAGTATTTAAAATTTTAAGTTAATATTTTTTTAAATTAATTTGAAACTTTAATTGTATATATTCATTTATTTATTTTCATCCTTATTTTTACTTCTCCTTATTATATATATATATATACGTATATATACGTATATATATACGTGTATATATATATATATACGTGTATATATATATATATACGTATATATATATATATATATATATATATATATATATATATATATATATATATATATATATATATATATATATTGCTCTCTTCTGTTTCAGTACTTCTGTAAAGCTGCTTTGAGACAATGGGAATTGTTATACAAATAAATTGAATTGAATTTAATTGAAAATACTTTTTTAAAAATAAAAAAATATATTTTTTTATTCAGGAAAATGTTCCAATATTATATATCTGTGAGAGGCAAAAGTATGTAAAACTTTAAGATTAGTATTTAATTTCAAGGTAAAATTAGAGTCCATCTGACCTTATTTTATTTAAAGAACAAGGCAAAAATGGCAAAAACAAGGGAGATTTCTGTGGACTTCTGAGGCAGATTCCATACAAATGGAGGAAATATAAGCCCATTGGTAACCTCCACAGACATGCTCAACCAGATAATTCCAAAAGCAAGACATGTAATACTTTGTTGGGTCAGAAAGGAACCCAGGGTAACTTAGAAGCAACTGAAGTCCTCTTTTACTTTGGCTTATGTTAATGTTCATGAGTCTGCCATCATGTGAACACTGAACAACCTTGTTGTGCAAGGCAGAGTCGCAAAGAAAAAGCCACTACTCTCCAAAAAGAACATTGCTGCCCATTAAGTTTGCTAAGGATCATGTGGACAAGCTAGAGGACCATTGGAAAAGAAAATCTGTGGAGACCAAAATAGAACTTTTTTGTGTAAAATGAGAGGTGTTATTTTTGGAAAAAGGAAAATGCTGAATTCCAGCATAAGAACCTTATTCCGCCTGTGAAACATGGTTGTGGTAGTACCAAGCTTTTGGCCACTGCATCTGGGACAGGACAGCTTGCCATCATTAACGGAACAATCTATTCAGCATTATAAGATAAGATAAAAAATACCTTTATTCGTTCTACAATGGGGAAATTTTCCACCAGTTATAGCAGTAAATTTTAAAGTAAAATGGCAAGACATCTGTCCATGAACTGAATATGAAATGGGTCATACACCAAGACAACCATCACAAACACCCAAGTCTGTCCACCAAAGAATGATTAAAGAGGAGCAAAGATAACGTTTTGGAATATACAAGTTAAAGTCCTGACCTTAATCCAAAAGAAAATTGTGGAAAGGACCTGAATCAAGCAGTTCATGTGAGGACACCCAACGAAATCCCAGGAACTTCTAAAGGGTTCACAAACTTTCAAGTAAGTGTATATTAAAATGGTCCAGTCCAAATCCTAACTTCAATCCGTGGCAAGACTTTAACATTGCAGTTCAACAAATGTCTCTTTATTTGTCTAATTGTGTATTTAACTTTGTGTCACAATAAAAACAACATTTTGTAACCTAAATTGTGAGTTATACCGTGTGAACTAAATTGCAAGCTTTCCAGGTTAAGTCTATTTCAATTCCAGGTGAATCAGTTCCAAAACTGTTGCCAATTTAAGATTATAAAGCATATGACAAGAAAGCTAATAAACACTCTGCGACATGTAATCATGTGTCTGAGGCTAAAACTAATCTTTTTAGTCGGGTTAAAAATATACATTTCAAATGCAAAAAAAGAAAAGAAAATGACAATGACAATGACTGTTGGGACATAAATGACACACAAAACACCAGAAACCATTTTTTCTTTTATTGCTCAGCAGTAAAAAGTACAGTGTATGTGCTACAATACAAAATAAGTTGAAAATATGATTCCCTCTGCTAATAAGACTGTAAAGCAATAAACCTGATATCCCTCCTACATATCCTTCCTAAATGTAAAATAAAAATATCAGGATGATAAAAGATAAAAAAAAATAATAATAAAAATTAACAGTAAAAAAGGCATTGAAATCAGTACATGACAACAAAAACTGTTACTGAGCTGATTCAATAAGTGGTACTGATTTACTGAAAGACTGACTGAATAACAATATGTTCATACATATGCTCAAAGTAAATATTGCAGTATAAAATATTTTCTCTGATTTGATCACTTAGTCTAATATTTTTACTCTAATACATCCAGTGTTTTATACTCATAATCATCAAAAAAAAAAAAAACAACTGTACAATACAGCAATAAACACCAGAGGAGAACTACAGAGTGACAACTTTTGGTCAGAATCTTTCAGCATAAACAATACAGTCCAAGATTGGACAAACCTCAGTGCTCACAATAAAACAATTGTAAAGGCAGAAAGACACACAAACAGACAAAAGGGGGCTTCTTCCTTCCACACATTGTGAAGCATTCTCAGCCTTTTTAAAAACAACTGATTTTTTTTTGTCATGAGGGATCATATGAGACACTGATACCATATTATTTTGGGCTAATAAAAGTGCCGCTGTATTTATAAAAATAAAACAAAAGAACAACAAAAAGAGTTTAAGCATGTGAGGATACAGAACTGCCCAACACAGCTAACATTAACAAAGCAAGCTAATATAATCGTGTTTAAAAATAGGAGATTTGTACGAAGTTTGAACACTAGAATTCATTTTTAATTTAGAGATGCTGTAAAGAATATGATCCCTAATCTAACACACACACACACACACACACACACACATGCTCTCTTACACTCTCTCTCTCTCTCTCTCTCTCTCTCTCTCTCTCTCTCTCTCTCTCTCTCTCACACACACACACACACACACACACACACACACACACACACACACACACACACACACACACACACACACACACACACACGCAGGTGTTTAAACGTGAGAATCCAGATGTAACTGGACACAGAAACACAGTGCTGTCTACAAAGGGACTTACAGACTTTTCGAATAGTCCCTGTGCTGGTGACTCATAAGGGCAAAAACTCTTTTTCTTCTGTCTCATGACATAACCCACTACTACATAAATTCTTCTGTCTCATGACATAACCCACTACCGCTTTTCTTCCAGTGATTACACAGGGTTTAGGTACCTCCCTGAACCCAGGCACATACCCACTGCTATCTGCTTTTGCATCACTATACACACAGGCGATTCAAGTTCATCAGGCTTTTAAGTTTTTAAGTGTTTTGGGTAAGATCACACACATCATTACAGCATACATTGCATTGCTTTATATTCCAAGCCACGTGAACACCACAGAAACCACACACACTGCTTTTATCCAAAAAATACATAAAAACCCTTATCACAATTAAGTATCTGTAGAAAATGTACATCAGGAAAAAATATGTAAGGGGGCTTACCCTTACAGCAAGAGTGCTCTTAATTCATTCATTTGTCTTTTTAAACTTGTCTATATATCTTATATATATCTTTTATATATATATATATATATATATATATATATATATATATATATATATATATATATATATATATATATATATATATCTATATATATATATATATAAGCTCTGTCTCTGAAGATCCACCAAATTATATATATAAAAAAAAAACCTTTGGGAAAGAGAAAAGAAACAGACAAGCTGTGATAATGGTGACATGCTCAGATGTCAGAGGCCTTGTCTCTGTTGATGAAGAGAGTCTCTTGGCAAAAAGGGTTAACCAGCACAACACCACTGTCGCTGTAGTCACCATTAGGGGGTAGGCATGTCTCCCGCTCCTGAAATATATGAGTTCAGTTGTCAGTGATAAATCAAACTCTTACATTTAAACTCAGGGGTGTTAACTGACATGGCAGATTGTGTCTGACTGGCAATTATCACAGAAATGAGGTTGCACATGTACACATAACTCGACAAAACTGAAGAAATTGTCTGGATAAGAATATAGAGGACAAAGATAATGACAGCTAGTACTAGAAGAGAGTGATACAAGAAAGAGTAAACTACGTTAAGAAAGCAACACAGATTCAATGAATGTAAATTGCAAATAAAGGGGCAATAATAAAAAATGCTTATCATAGACAAGCTTGAAGCCTTGCTCAAGAAATGAATGTGAAGTGTATTTACACTGGAAAAGATGTTACTGCTATTTAAACACTAGGTTGTGCTAGAGAACCTCACAGTCTGTTCATTTAAAGCAGTAGTGTCCAGAATTTTCTGGAAAATGGCTGGTGTGGGGGCAGGTTTTCATTCCAGCCAAGTAGAAGCTACACCTGAGTCTAATAAAAACCAAGATCACTTGGCTTCAGCCTGAGCCTCAGCTTCTGCCTCAGTCACATTCCCAGCCACAAATCTAGAGGAAAATCTTCTAGGAAGAGTGGATGCTGTTCTAAAAGCAAAAGGGAATTCCGATTCCATGTTAATGCCAAGGATTTGGAGCACAAATAGGTGCCCAATAATTTATAAAGTCAGATGAGAATAAAGGTGTCTCAACAAAATGCTAAAGTTAACCTGTTACTTTGATTATTGTGAAACAATTTAGTGTTCTTTTTAAATGCTACACTAGCAATCATCACTATCTAACAATGTCATCCTGGGAATAGCAAAGGACTTAACAGCACGATTTTGATCCAGGTTTTAATGTGGTTCATACTGAATCAGCTTTGCTAGGGGAAGTCAACCTTCTATGTTGGATTTGAATACATAACTTTAACCTGTGCTGTGCGCTTGTACTGTGTTTCCAAAAAAAAAGGTGGAATGTCCAGCAATCAAACCCTGTTTGCAGACAAGCCAGTAGGTCTGACATACAGAAGTGGAAAAGTAAATGCACTTAATAAACCTACATATACTACAAATTGTAAATAAATAAATAAATAAATAAATAAATAAATAATTCTGTTCTGTGCCCTCACCAGCCCTTTGTGGATTATAATGGACACCCCTGATTTATAACCTCCCATCAAATCCATACAAATCTTTATAATTAAGTTATAATCCAATCCACTATAATTAAATTATTTAACTCAAAAAGGGGAATAAAAAAATCATCATAAATTTAAACAAAATTAGTGTGATATTGTCTGATCTAATTAAATTTCCAACACACTAACACATCTGACTTTAACAGCTTATCCGTTTCACACCTTTTTAGTGATGTGATTAGAGAAGTAGGAATGTGTAGTTCTATATGTAAAAATGATTAGTTAGTCATACATCAACAGTTTCCAGTGGCAGTATCTCACGAGGGAGCTCCACAGCATGCCGATTGAAGTAATCCATGGTGATGGTGTTGTTCCAATAGCTAAGGTTGTTCTCATGGCTGGTTGACTTTTTCTTCTTTCTCATGCAGCACACTGTCAGCAGAACAGCTATGAAGGAGAACAGAGCCAGCAATCAACCGAGTATTCATGCAGATTTCATTCTGGCTAAATGAAATGTAATTTTGGGCTATTAGACTCTGTAAAAAATATAAAAGTCAGAAAAAATATCATTTACCAAAACCAAAACTAGGACCATTTACTCCACTACCACAAAATAATAAGCTACTGAGGTCATTAAAGCCTATTAGTTTAGCAAGTAGTCTTCAATACTCAAATAAAACACCAGATACTCACAGCAGGAGGATACAGGCACACTGATGGCAAGCACCACCCATACAATGTCCATTTTGGTCAGGCAAATGGTGGCACGGTTATTGTCTGAATCAAGATCAGGGCCCGATTGGTTCCCTGAGCCCATGGTCCCTCGTGGGGTCGTAGGCATTCTACTCACACTTGAATCATTTCTCAGTGGAGAATTATTCAACAATGTACCTAAATTTCCATCATTGGAGCGAGTGCTTGTATCTGTCACACTACTCTTGAGGAAGAAAGCATCACTGGTTATGTAAGCAGGAGTATTTGTGCCACCTAATGTTTTTGCTGAGCTGCTGTTCATAAGAAGGCTGGCAAACTCTGTAGGGTAGGTAACTTTATTTGTTTTCGAGTACTCGGTTGCTTTCAGAGGAAAATGTGTGGTCTGATCAGGTGTCTGCGATTGTGACTCAGTATACTGAGTATTCTTTTCAGAAAGAGTGGCAGCACTACGCTGTTTGATGGCATGAACGTGCTGCCTGAAGCTTTTCTCCAGTGGCATAGGAGGGATGGATAATAACAATGACATCATTGAAGAGTAAGGGTAAGTGGGGGTGGTTAGCTCTTCAACACTCATCACTTGGGTGTTATCAATGGACCTTACTTGCTTCAAAACATTTATGGACCTTCGTTGGGAATGCTCAGCAGCAGAGGCCACATGAGAGTCTGACTCCATAGATACCTTCTGCTTTCTACTGACCGACCCATTTTGGTTCATCCTGCTTCGTGGCCGCCTACTGATAACTGAAGTCTTTATGGATAGGTTCTGAGAAATAGCACTGGAATTCCACACCATGGAGGGTGCAATGATAGATCTGGGGCTGTTTCCGTTAGAATTAGGTCTAACAGCCTTCTGGAACCCAGTTCTGTAGGGATTTTCTCTTAATTCAATACTTGGCATTGGACTTGGGACAAAGTTAGTCTTAACTGTGGTGGTGTGATCCAGGTGAGGCATTAGGAATGCCAGAGTAGATATTGGTGCATTGCGACCTCTGAAAATGGGCTGGTCACCAGTACTAGACCCCTTCCACCAGCCAGGTGGGCTTGATGAATGTAACATAGAGACAAGGCTCCGTGGTGTCCAGCTGGGGGAGAGCACCTGTGCAAAGGATACCAGCTTCTCTGGTACTGACAGGATAAGAAGAATGCCTGAGAGGAATGGGGAAAGAGTGTTAAAGTCAGAGGAACATTGAGTAAATGCTTAATTAAAAAGATGAAGCTGCAAATTTTTTTGTGATTTGTTGAGTACCCTTTGACCTGTGCCCAAGCATGTGGTCTTTTGTGGTGAATACTTTCTAAGATAATAAAATAAGATTAAGTAAAGCTCATGCAATAATGCTTTAATTAACAACAAGCTATAAAATACTAATCAGTCCATATAATCACATTGCAAATTTAAACTGATCCAATTCAGAAACTACAATAATTCCATTTTAATAAAGATCTTTGTGTTTTTTTTAGTATATGCACTTTCCAATCATTGTAATTCTTTATTGTTATTATTCATATATAATACATATTTGCATAAATAAACATGAATATTAAAAATAATTTTTTGCCACCATATAATTACCAAAATAGTATCCAAAAAATAAAAAAATTGACAATATGACTAAAAACAAATGGGTTTTCAAATGTGTTTATTTATCTAGTTTCAGTATGAAATCTATAAATATTTTATTAGTAATATTTAAAATGAACTTTAACATTGATCTACAAAAAAATAAGTACTGCATGGCTGTTTGACTGAAAATGTAGTTAATATACTGTGTATATTTTTGCACCATTATTGCTTGCCACCAAATAATTAGCAATAAGTACACAAAGAAAACGCTGGTCTATAACTTCTGACAACCCTATTAGTTGAACCCCACGGTTCAACTGCTTTACAAATATTATGTTGAGTTTGGAACACAAGAACAAACAATGAAATATTGATTCCCCCTCCAAAATTGATTTTTTTTTTAGCCCTAATATTTGCTAAGTAACTGAAGCCTAAAATAAGTAAATTACATTTTGCTGTAAAATTTTCATATTTTTTCTCCAACAGGTTTGTCACCACAGTAAAAAAAAGGGTGCCACCGTGCCATCAAACAGTAATAAAAAAGCTATGAGAAAAAGACATTTACTGGAGTTAGACCGCACTAAGGAAACAGAAAACACACTGGCTGGCAGTGGGGTGTTTTCTTTGGGAGTCTACAGAAGTAACAAAGGATTCTTATGTCATTATTATAAGGATGTTGCAAGGATTCTACAGAATATTTTATCTTTAATAAATAGTGTGTTTTTTGTGTTTTAACAGTGGTACAGTTAATACAATACATCATATATAAAGAGTATAATATACTGAACAAAATTATAAATTCAGCACTTTTGTTTTTGCCCCCATTTTTCATGAACTGAACTCAAAGGTCTATGGCCTGTGGAATGTTTTTCCATCAATGGATGTGCTGGATATTGGCAGGAACAGGAACACGCTTTCATACACTACATAAGCCGATCCAGAGCATCCTAAACATGCTCAATGGGTGACATGTCCGGTGATTATGCTGGCCATGCAAGAACTGGGATGTTTTCAGCTTTCAGGAATTGTGTACAGATCCTTGCAACATGGGGCCATGCATTATCATGCTGCAGCATGAGGTGATGGTCGTGGATGAATGGCACAACATTGGGATACAAGATCTCGTCACGGTATCTTTGTGCATTTAAAATGCCATCAATAAAATGCACCTGTATTTGTTGTCTATACTATAACCCCCCCCCACCCCCCACCCACCCACCCACCCACCACCACCATGGTCCACTCGATCCACAATGTTGACATCAGCAAACAGCTCACCCACATGATGCCATACATGCGGCCTGCCATCTGCCCTGTATAGTGAAAACCAGGATTCATCCCTGAAGTGAGCACAAAGTGCCAGACGCCAGAAAGTCTCAAAGTCTCCAAAGTGCCAGACGCCATCAAATGTGAGCATTTGCCAACTCAAGTCGGTTATGACGACAAACTGCAGTCAGGTCGAGACCCCGATGATGACGAGCATGCAGATGAGCTTCCCTTAGACGGTTTCTGACAATTTGTGACAACTTGAATTTTTGTGAAATTCTTTGGTTATGCAAACCAATTGTTGCAGCAGCTGTCCGGGTGGCTGGTCTCAGACGATCTTGGAGGTGAAGATGCTGGATGTGGAGGTCCTGGGCTGGTGTGGTTGCACGTGGTCTGCGGTTGTGAATCCGGTTGGATGTACTGCCAAATTCTGAAAAGCCTTTGGAGACGGCTTATGATAGAGAAATGAACATTCACTTGTAAGTGTACACAGAAAAAGTCTTATATCTTTGAGTTCAGCTCATGAAAAATAGCGGAAAAAACAAAAGTCTTGCGTTTCTAATTTTGTTCAGCATAGATAAATTATAATATTTTTATAAATATTTATATTTATAAATAATATTATATAGTATTATTATAACCCAGCACAAAGTCAGTTTTTCTAAGACTGCTAGATGAGATGTAATGAACAGAAAACAGACCTCTACATCCATTTATACCTAATAAGTGGCTGACAACACATAATGTTGTTGCCGGACATAATCTCTTTTGTCCCTTGAAGCAAAACAGAGCTTGGGAAATGTCATGAAGACTAAACTTGAAAGTGTTTTCAGACCTAAACAGGAACAAATAGAACAAGACTACTGTATATCCAATTTGAAATGAGTAAAAATATCTAGAAACATGTTTAATAGTATTATATTTCTATTGATAGAAATGTAAATAAATATATATAATTTATATCCATATTGAAATACAATATATTAGCAATAAGAATACTATGTAAATGTAGAAATTATATATATATATATATATATATATATATATATATATATATATATATATATATATATATATATATATAAAATATTAAATATAAACAATATAATACTATATGGGGGCACAGTGGCTTAGTGGTTAGCACGATTGCCTCGCACCTCCAGGGTTGGGGGTTCGATTCGGAATGACGTCACTTATCTAAGGCAGAGGTTCTACAGTTTGAGCCAACTTAACTATAAAAACATTCCATAGATCCTGCAATACAGAATTATTTCTTGAACATAATCCAATGTTGGTTGGCACAGTGAGTGACCTTTGTAACTCTAACTGGTTACAGTAAATTGCTGCATAGGGTGATTGTGTGTATGGTGCATTTTGATGGATCGTGATCAATCCAGGGTGTATTCATGCCTCACGGATAGCGTTCCTGGAATAGCCTCAACATCCACCCTGACCCTGACCAGGATGAAGTGAATATTTCAAACGTGTTGAAACATGCAACTGCATCTAAAACAGAAGTTGAAATTCAGGGGCTTCTGGACACAGGAGGACTGAGAGAAGCAATCCAGACAAATGGAGGAGGCTTTGAATGACATCCTAATTTTACAAGTGTTGCTATGTTACAGTGAATCTCTCTGTATAGAGGAAAGCACTTTAGGATAATTAAATGAACACATACACAGACCTGCGTGGGTTCATACACATCCCCAAAGCCGTGATCCTAGAGTTAGTCTATTGTTTAATCGAGGTTCCACTGTTACTATGGAGACCAAGCCTTGACTCTCAGAGGAGTAAAGAAAGTGTGAGGAGAAGATTTGGTGAACAAGAGAAAAAAGCTTTTATGGAACAAGGTGGAAAAGGAGTGAAGGCTAATAAAGTAGTATATGGTATTGAAGGCAGCAGATGAATAAATGATCATTGTGATCTTTTAATAGCCAGGCCTTAATACAACAGGTGTTAGACACACAAAGCTGTCCTTTCTAAAAGGTTATGCAATAATCATGCTCACATATCTGTTATACCTCTCTATAAAGTATGATAAATAGTATTGACCATGATAGGCTGATTGCACATAATAGGAGATTTTATTAAGCATGCAAATGTAGCCACTCCAGAGGAAACACTAAAGAGGAAGATGAAATCTGTAGTGACCACGGAATAGAGAGAGCCGAGCTGAGATAAGGCTGTCAAGTCCTTTACCAAAACAATTTATGCTGATGCTACAGTGCAATTGTATCTTATATATCCCAAATCTAATAATTTTCTGTTAGAACTGCAGCCTCAGATCAGTTAACATGCCATCCCAGTTTAACTCACACACAACATTGCATTCTACACCTGTGAGAATATATATATAAATATATATATATATATATATATATATATATATATATATATATATATATATATATATATATATACACACACACACACATACAGTAGATCTACTGTATAGAGACTCCACTAAACACTGAACCCACACAGATAAATCATTCTGCAATCTATCTCTACCCCACCCCCCCTTCTTTCTGTCTCTCTCTTTCTGTTTGTTGGAGACAGAATTTACAGTGTCTGTCAGGTTGGCAATACTTGAGCCTTGGGCCAGGTGTGTAGCCAAGAGATAACACACAGACAGGTGAGGATAATTTAAAAAGACCCCCCAAGCCTCACCACCATGGTGTCTATCCCTGCTCCCTACAGTAAAGAAAAAAGAATTAGTCACTGTGCATAAATGGTCACATTTTTTCACTTTCAGTGTGTCTGCGCACATCCTGCAAGCATATTGTACGACACTGGTTGAGAATGTGGGCATGAGCACAACACCACAACTGGCAAACCTCATGGAACCACTATCGAAGCACCTCATGTACATCAGCCGGCAGTAGCAGACCCTGACCCGGGCTCACCCTCAGCCTGCGGTCCTGGAGGAGCTGGCGACCCTGAGAAAATGCCCTTCCTATGCATCTGCCAATCCTTTCCTTGACCCCTGCCACAACGCTCAAAGGCTGCTGAACAATCGTTCTGCAGATGATGACATAGAGGTGCACCTCAGAACTAATCGAGAATATTGCCCTGCGGGAGAGGTGGGATTGAGATTAGTGGTCAAGGGCATATTCCTTTCTGGAGAGGCCCAGCTGTCCTACCAGAAATAGTCGAGTGCTTCCCATGGAACACTTATTGTGAACTCTGCCAACCAAGAACAGAAAGGTGGCGAGACAAAGCAAGCACAAGCAACATGATAGATATACTTGTGCAGGCCCTGGCCATTCTTTGAGTGGCAGGAGCCTCAGACGGAAAGAGGAAGGAACTGGCACTTCCACCACTCAGAACACTGTTGGGAGGGCGACTCACGCAGAGCAATTTCCCCAGGACCTGTTGTCCAAGATGCACTCATGCACACAAAACCAGACCCCTTGGTAAACCTGTTAGTAAAGTCTAGAGCCTGTTGTGTGTGAAATTCCTAGGAAATCCTCAAAACATTTGTAACCAACACCCATGCCATTCCCTATTGTGTTACAGTATTTCACAATTGCTAAAACACATTTCTTGAAACCTTCACCCATATTCTCAAAACTCTAAACGCAAAACCCAGTCTTTAAACTACATTCATAAAACCCCTGACTCAAAATCACACACGTGCCTCAAAACCATTTGATCTGTGCTCAAAATCAAACAATGCTTTCAAACCATAAACACAGCCAGTCAATATATAAACACTCATCAGCATTCATTAGACACTACATCAAAAAATTGAGAACACAGTGTCCAGAGCATGTAGTTACAGAGAAAAAAATGTTTATTGCATTTATAAAATAATTTTGCCATAAATAAAAGTGAATAATTCACAACTCAGTACAGCAACTGTAAGTACTACTGTATGAGTAATACAGTATTGAATTTCTGTATTTTCAGCATAAAAATAAAGTAAGCCCAAAGAACAAAGACAACTCTAAATGAAAAGCGTATTACACAAAATATTGTGCAATTGCAAAATCAAAGTCAATGAGAGACTCATTCTGCCTCAGCATCCCGTCTTCGTGCTGGGTCCGGCCAGAGGACTTCGTCCACATTACATGCAATGTTGTCCCATCCTAGGCAACGGGGACGAACCCTCTCGTGTGCCGGATCCAGCCTTGACAACACTCTACACCTATGTCATCACATGCCAATCCCAATGCCTGTAAAATATGTACCCTTGTATATGGGTTACGGTCATAGACCTTCCATTGCCATGCAGAGAAAAACTATTCTATTGGGTTGAGAAAAGGGCTGAATGGTGGAAGGCAAACATTCACGATTCGCTGGTTGGTGATGAACCACTCACATATTCTGTCACAACAGTGAAAGCTGACATTGTCCCAAACCACAACATAGACAGGATGCACTGCCTGCTGATGATCCTGCTGCTCACGTTCAAACAAAACATGCCGAAGACCACCCAGAAATGTAAGAAGATGGTCAGTGTTACAGTATATGGCCCCAGGGTTGCATGACGGTGGAGAACCTCCCCATTGTTTATGGCTGCACATAGAGTGACATTGCCACCACGCTGGCCAGGGACTTCCACAATGGCACATTGTCCAATTACTGTATGTTCCAGCCTCTCCTTCTCCTCTTCTCAAGATTGAACCCTGCTTCATCTACAAAAATATATTCATGGGGCCTTTCCATGGAATCCATTTCAAACACCCTCTATATATAAAAGAGATAAATAAATAGTTTTGTAAGTGTTACAGAAAAACATACTTCTGGGAACGTGTATGTATATGAACAATATATGTATGTATAGGAAGTGTATACTCTGAACTGGCTTATATTCTAGACAACTGATTTGATCACATCATTAGAAACAAGTGTGAACAATTTTGAGTTGTTGTGTGTAAACAATGACAGCTGTGTTGTAGTTGTGTTTATCTTTTGCCACATGTATTTACCATTTTGCAACACAGTGCAAAATGTGTTTTAGTGACTAAGCATGTGTTTAGAGTTTTGCAAAAAGAGTGGATAAGATTTGCAAACAGTGTCTTAACTACCTGAACTTGTTTAAGGTTTGCCTACAAAGTGACTGATTCGACAAATGGGTTTAGGCCACTGAGCATTGGGTTCAGAGAATGGGGTTTAGTGTTTTAGCAATTGTGAAATACTGTAATTGATGTGAATATTACCTGAAGGTGCTGACCCATACCTACATCACTTTATGAATTGCTCTGCTGCCACATGATTGGCTGATTAGATCTATATACAGGTGTTCCTAATAATGTGCTTAGTGAGTGTATACTAGAAACCATTTGTTTTATATTTCAGTTTTGGAATTAAAATTAAATTATACAAATTAGATATAAGAAATAACAGAATAAATAACTTGCAATTAGAAATAACGCTATTGTTCTAATAAAACTATTTCACTCTTTGCTTATCTCAATAATTGTCTCAACAAAACAGAGATATAACAGCAAGAAACCACAACTGACAGAATCCCACTATGCATTATTCCCAAGACTTTTCCTCAACATCTGTTGCTATAATACAAAGTCTTTGACAGCTCAGTATACAGTATCTCACAGAAGTGAGTACTCACATTTTTGTAACTATTTTATTATATCCTTTAATGTGACAACACTGAAGAAATGACACGTTGCTCCAATGTAAAGTAGTGAGTGTACAGCTTGTATAACAGTGTAAATTTGCTGTCCCCTCAAAATAACTCAACACACAGCCATTAATGTCTAAACCGATGGCCACAAAAGTGAGTACATCCCTAAGTGAAAATGTCCAATTTGGACCCAATTAGCTATTTTCTCTCCCCGATGTCATGTGACTCATTAGTGTTACAAGGTCCAAGGTGTGAATGGGGAGCCGTTGTGTTAAATTTGGTGTTACAGTGCTCTCTGAGGATCTGAAAAAAGAATTGTTGCTCTACATAAAGATGGCGTACACTATAAGAAGATTGCCAAATGGTAAAGTTGATGGACTGGACAAGCATGGCTCCAGACCTTAACCCTATTGAGCATCTGTGGGGCATTCTCAAGCAGAAGGTGGAGGAGCACAAGTTCTCTAACATAATATCTAGTAGCATTAGCCTGAATCTGTGAGGTGCACAAACACCCTTTAGCTTCCAGTCCCCATACTTAGACATCTGAAAATGCATCAATAAAACAGCAGCTCTATAAATAAAAAATTAACCACTACTCAATATACAACAAAATGGTATGTTTATATGGCGACACCTGAATCCCTGAATCCCTGTGCGTAAAGTGACACAGATTCAACAAGCATTTAAGCATCCTGTCTACATGGGACACTGAGATCCAGACATATGTCTGTGGTAAGCTTATGTTTTATTAACAAATATGCATCAAGTTAAAGGGAGAAAAACACTATCAAGCCCATATATGGCCACGTGAGAGCATAATGTTGTTCTGCATTATTCATAGCTCTACATGATATTATTAATCAATTAATATATGCAATGCTATTTGTGCTACAAGTGAATGTATTACAGGCATCCCAGCATGATGTTCTTTACAAGAGACAGAATTACCAGAAACAAGCTGTAAGTGCATGGATGTGAGATTGTGTGTGTGTGTGTGTGTGTGTGTGTGTGTGTGTGTGTGTGTGTGTGTGTGTGTGTGTGTGTGTGTGTGTGTGTCAGAGAGAGAGAAAAAGAGAGCGAGCTTTTGCAGCATAAAATCTCTCCCTCTCATCCATCAATGGCTGACTCATTTTCCGGTGCCAACACTGCCATTTGGAGCTACACTATCTCACACACAGACACACACCTCTGACTCATGCTCCCATACTGTGGGGGAGGCAGAAAAGGAGAGTGCTTACTCAGTCCCTGAACACGACAAGTGCGTTTATTGATTAGTCATGTCTAACCCCTAGATTTTACTGTGAAGGTTGTGAGGATAAAGCTTTCTTTGGGCTTAAGGAATCTCCATGGAAACAGCAGTACTATTAACTGAAATATTAGGTAAATGTTTTATCAAATAATAAAAATACATGCACCATTTAGTTCTCTACAGCATTACTGCTCTTTCACAACAGTTTATTTTCTTGATGCTAATTAATCAAAGTGGCCTGATTGGTCAAGACTAAAAATGATTTATTTTAAACCAAACGTACATTTTCTGTGTACGGTCCCCTCTGAATGTAGTGGAATAACACAACCAAATCTTTAGTTTCTGCTATACAATGAATTTTGAGTTCATTGTATAGCATCATCAAGTCTTCATAAGGTTTGAATAGAAAGAACAGAATTTCAGCTGGGGGCACGGTGGCTTAGTGGGTAGCACGTTCGCCTCACACCTCCAGGGTCGGGGTTCGATTCCCGCCTCCGCCTTGTGTGTGCGGAGTTTGCATGTTCTCCCCGTGCCTCAGGGGTTTCCTCCGGGTACTCCGGTTTCCTCCCCCAGTCCAAAGACATGCATGGTAGGTTGATTGGCATCTCTGGAAAATTGTCCGTAGTGTGTGAGTGACTGAGAGTGTGTGTGTGCCCTGCGATGGGTTGGCACTCCGTCCAGGGTGTATCCTGCCTTGATGCCCGATGACGCCTGAGATAGGCACAGGCTCCCCGTGACCCGAGGTAGTTCGGATAAAGCGGTAGAAAATGTGAGTGAGTGAGAATTTCAGCTTTAATTTCTTGATCTCTAGATGTTTTAAAAATTAGAATAGAGTACCTTTGGTTTAAACCAATGTGTAGGTGAACGAAAATCTGTGTGCAGAAATGGTGGATATTGATACCACCATTCAGCCCTGCACTGTGGATGTTGTTGGTCACTGACTGTTGATTTGGGTTTTTCTTCATAGCTCTCACAATGATTCTGTTAATAAGTGTTGTTTTCTTGGCCAACCTGTTCCGTGTCTGGTTGTTACACCAGCGCACAGTGAACACCAGTGATTTGTTTCTATTTTTTGGACATTACAAATTGATGTATTAGCTAAATTCTATTAATTTTTGCTCTTTTCTCAGCTGCAAAATAGCTTGCATTTCTTCCATAGACAGCTCTCTGGTCTTTATGTTAAGTTTATTCTTTTTTAGCAGCAAATAAAGTATTCACAGGTAAAATGTATTATAATTAAATATAGACTAGATTTAAAACAGGTGTTGTATTAGATGTATATAACAGACCGTTAAAGCTGAAATTCCAATCTATGATCTCATTCATGGTTTTTGAGTGTTTAGTGTGTATATTGTCTTGGTAAAAATAATTAGTTTTTTTGAATGGATACACTTCCTAACTCCCAAAAATAGTTTTACATGGTAGATTCATCCTTATGTCTCATGCTATTGCCTAAATAACTCTGTTATGATGCTCCGCAGTCCATATGTATCAGAATTACAGAGCTGTAATAAATCTTTCCTTTGTACTTGTACTGTACATGTACTTGTACATGTGTAATGACAATAAAGTTGAATCTAATCTAATCTCAGCAGTAGACCTACATGGTGATTGACTAACATAGTAGCTGGCGGTAACACAGATAGTATTGAGACTATGTAAACAGCAAATCACCCGAGTATGATCATTGAATGTAGACAGGAAAAAGGCATGCTTTTTTTTTAACAGCCATTAACAGAGACACAGGGTGAACAAAAATGGCTAGAACAAAAGTGATGGTCGTATAATAAAACATACTCTGGATCAATAATATAAAAAAGCGAGAAAAAAGCATGTTCCGATATATTAGCTCAGTGCGGTGAATAAATTACAACCTGATTTATGCTTCTGATTGTGCCAACCTATATTCATTAGCACAGGAAAGGATTTATAGTAGAAGAGAAATCCATGCAGTAAACGTTCTGAATATGGAATACATAAGCAGCCTGTGACATTCATAAAATCTTACAATATTATGCTTTTAATAAATCATGTGAATAAAAACTTCCAGAGCATTGTGGTTCCCATTCAATGATTGAGTCACTTTCACAAATAAAAATATAAAATGTTCTCCACAAGTTGCTGCATTCTTATTTTTATCTGCCATTTTCTTGTCAATCCATTATGACCTTTTTAAGTGGTCAGCTTCGTAAAGATTATGACACGATTCCCTTATTTTCAGTATCAACTAATACCATAGAGAGAGCTTTTTTACTGTAATTTTTACACAAAAAGAAACAGGAAATCACCTGGGATTGCTTTTTTTAATAAAAAAAAACATTTTTTCCTTGCAATTCTTTAATAGTAACTCGTATCACTATGTTGAGGTGTCTGGTCTAAACTGACAGGAAATTTATATATGACATATGATATTGCATTTTACGCTCAGTTAAATTGGGAAGAGCAAGTCATTTGTTAGTTTTGGTTGCTCTTGGTGTGTGAAATAAACAATCTGTTTCCATTTTTCCTTTTTCCTATAACACAGGCTATTTTTGGTTTGACTTTTTGTGTACTGGATTACATTATTTGAGAATAAAATGACCAGGGATTTTACTGTGTGTATACAGATTAGCATCTCTGTTCCAGATTGAATGCTAGCATTAGTACGCTAGTGTTTTGTATTTCAAAATTGGTTATATCAAGTGAGCTGTCCAGTCGATATAAACTATGAAACTTCTGTTCTCATAACAAACCCAATGGGACAGAAAAATAATCTTCAGTGTACCAAATACTTGGGGTGAATCCCAGACAACATTCTACCCTAAATGGTATGTTGTTTGTATGGCACTGTATCATATGTTTACAGGTTCTCTAATGTCCCAACTTTTTTGTACCTGAACAACAAGCAAACTTAGTGAGTGTATTCCAATATAAAAGCAGCTAACACAGGTGACAACAGTATATGTTCTGAAAGGTAGACCAGCAGGGGGTGGATGTCGTCTAGACAGTGACCAATAATGGGTAGGTGAATGTAAATAAGCATGAGAGCAGGGGTGGGAAAGAAAAAGTGATAGAAATAAAATGATAAAAATGAAAGTTTTCATGTTAAAAGTAACTTTCATTTATATCTTTTACTTATCTAAAAATTTTGAAAAGATGAGTTTTCTTTTTGCCTGAAATGATCATGCCTCACGTAAATGACTAATATTTACTATTAGCTAGAATTTGACTTGCTGCCAGGCCAATGAATGTTAGCTAATGAAACTGATGCTAGTCTAACCTGGGATTAGTAAATAAACAGGCTGAAATTGTTCATTGTAGCCAGATAATGTTAGAACATTAGCTAAAGTTACCTCAACATTCTTTTTTTTTTTAAATTACTTTGATTCTATGTCTTCTAGGGAGGAAAAGTGATGCCTTATTTTATTCAAGTCTTTGCTTACTTCAGCATACTAAATCATTTTACTGAGGTAGGACCAGCAGCAATCCCACTCACATCTTAGTCTTGTGGCTTATGACCCTTAATTAAGATGAATATTTTTCTGTGAATAATAGTGCCTGATGCAGGTACTATTTCATTTCTTCCTTCTTTAAATACACTGTCACATCATATGTGTCACTCTCAAGCAGGGGTGGAAGACAACTGGAGTACTTAATTTCATTACTATACTTGAGTATAATTTTATGCAAAATTTATAATTATGTATAATAATAAAATAAAATATTCTGATCACACACATAATGTGACACTACTTATGAACATTAAGGGTATGAAAAATACTTGAGAAATAATTTTTTTTTGCATAAATCTACTTCTAATATTGTTGGAATTATACATTTTCCAAGAAAAATAAATACATTTTACTCTTTTATAATTTAGACATTTCGTTGTTCATTACAATTGTTGATTCCCAGGCAGGGAGCTTACCCAGCCACTAAAGAGTTAACTCTCAGTGCCGGTCCCAAGCCTGCATGAAATGGTAGAGTTGTGTCAGGGAAGGCATCTGGCATAAAACCTGAACCAAATCTAATATGTGAGTCACTGTGGCAACCCCAAACAGTGAGCAGCAACAAAAAGATAAACAACATTGTTCATTACAAATCCAGCCAATGACTCTACAGTTTGAATAAATTGAATGGGGTGGGTTGAGTGTCTAGTCACTTCAGTTTAGAATCCAATCAAGTTCATCAATGTAGAAAAATCTATTAAGTAGACATACTAGCAGCAGCAGGTAATTTTTCACTGCCAAAGCCATAAGTGTTGTAATTAAAATAGAAGATAGAAGACTAGTTAAACGGCAGGTGCCTTTAGTATCACAGTTAAAGTCATTAATTTGTGGATCAAGAATCTTATAACTGTCTGCATCTTTCCCTAGTGTTCTTACTTGCATTATAATTATAACACCTATGGTTTTACCAGTGGAAAGGGCCTAGTCCTACTACATTTAAATGCCAGGGAGCCTGAAATAGCTTTACGTATTTAATTCCCTTTGCACAAGGCCTTGGCTGCCAACACTGCCTGAGAGCTCTGACCAAATCAATCAAACCAGGGAGTCCACTTATTGCTTGCTGAAGTAAAGATTTCTCACTGCTCCCTCAGGGTACCTAAAGATCAATTCCAGAGACACCAAGTGTAAGCATTTGCTCCCTCCAGGAAAAATTTATTCAGCAGTATGACATGGGGAAAAAACCTGACAAACATGACTGAGATGTGCAACATGATGACTTCAAATAAACACTAATCTTTTTTAGGAAACTTTCCCAAAATAGAGTAAGATAGCATGAAACAGTATTTTAAACCTCACAAGCCTACGCTATATGACACTCACCTTGAATTAGAGCGCATCTAGAACATTATGACGCATAAAGATTACTCCTGAACATTAGCAGCGTAATACAAAGACACTCTGTCAGTATCTGTTTAGTGCCCCACATACCAAATACCCATATATTTAACTGTATTTGTATTTAAACCCAAAGCAGACAGTTTTTAAAACCTCGTTCCTGGTTTTATTGTTTGTTTGTTCCTGCTCTCATAAAATTATTTAACAAAACTAGTAGCTTAATATAACCACCAAAGCCCTGACCAGACAGTTACTAAGGATGAATAAATAAACATTAATCATTGCTTTCCTTCATATCTGACAACCTGCTCAAAAACATGCACCTCTTATCCATATCTGTATTTTCTATCATCTGTTTAGAATATGTTATGTGTACATTAAGAATAATGTTTTTAAATTTATGTATGGATTTAATGAAATCTAAATCAGGAGTCAAGAACAATTATTAAGTATAATAAGTATTGAATTGGCTGAAATGTTCTCAGGAAATGTTTATTAAACAAGGAAAGACATTCAAGATGGAGCTAGCCTAAGACTAAGACTAGACTAAGGTAGCCATTTTCAGTGAGTCATACATTGTACTTCATGTCACTCGAACACTAACACAAACACCCCTACTATGTTTAAGAGGAGAAAGAAAATGCAAAATTGCGCTCGGAAACTAGTAATCCTAGTTCGGGTAAATGTTGCTTATTCCTTGTATATTTCTGGTGCTAAAATGCTAAACAAAAGACAGCATCAAAAAATCCCTCAGGAGATTATTCTGGGTTGTAAATGCAAAATCTTTACAGTAAATCACACAAACAGCCCTTTCCACTGGTCCCTTTTAGGGAGGGCCTGGCAGCAAAGTCTGACACAGTGGCAGACTCAAAGGATTGTGGGACAGATGCAGCACTTCCTGTGTTGAGGGAGGGTCAGGGTGGGACAGATGGGAGCTTACAGATAAGGGGAGAAGGAATACACCAATCTGATAACGTCTTCCTGTTTGTGTTTTTAAGGCCTGATCATTCCTGCATTGCCTTTTAATGGACATGGTTGGCGAAAGGCAAAAGCACACAGACGAGCATGACTTGTTTACTGAGACGCTTAGTTTGGCATAATTGTCATCATTGGAATGTTCAGATGTTTGTTATTTGTATTACAGGAAGTACATTGGTATGCACTAGAGGAAGCATATGGCACTCTACTGTAAAAGCTAAGAAAAAAGTAATATCCAACTAGGGCTTCTGTGATACTTAATATTTTTTTTTACTTTGATACCAACACATGTACAAATGAGGAAAAACTCATGCATAAGATAAAAATGATTGAACATGTACAAGTTGTTGTTTAAGTTGCCACTCTTTAAACATGCTGCTTAAGTCACTGTGTGTGCAGCAAAAATGCTGTTTCTCTCATTGTGTGTGTGCAGCAAAAGTCCTGAATGCCACAAAAATCAAACCATTTACCACCATTAAGATATAACAGTAATGGAAAGGTACTGAAATTTTTATATGCAACTGTAAACAGTTATTTCTACACACGGGTATATGATACAATATATTGAAAAATATAAACGATTTACAGTGTTATTGTGATGGTGCAGTCTCACCCTGCACTCACATTATGACCGCTATTTGAGAGAGAGGAATTCCTACTAAGTCTCAATTGCTACCTGATGTCCTTGAGAAGCATTTCTTTCTAAGGCATCTCACAATGCAATCTGCACTTCAGGAGAACATTGGAGAGATCACAGATGCTGAGACCTAATTTACTTTAAACAAGCTTTAAAGATACTGCTGATACTTTAGCAGATGAACAAAGTGTCATCCATCTTTTCACCAAAGAATACAACTAACATCCAATCCCACATTTGTTATATGAACGAGTGCACAGAACTATTTTCTAATTTAAGCAAAACAGACCTTTTAACCTTTTTTCCACACAAAGTTTACAATAAGAGAGGGTAAAGTCCAATCCTATGCAACAAGAAAAACATTAATTTTCTATGTATGCACATGACATGGATTTGGGCAATGACATGGAGAATAGCGATAAAGAACTTCATTGTAACAAAGATAAAGCAACAATCCAAAGTACATTCGGATTGAGAATTTTTACTTCATACCTGCAATTAGCTCCTGATGATTTACAAAAATGTCAGAGAAATTTGTAACCATGGTTCCATCATATCCTTATCAGATATAACTTATTTTGTACAGTACTCTGCATAAATAAGTACACCGCCTTTTGAGGGATTATGTTTACGTTTTATTTATTTCTCAGTGAACACCAGAATAATTAGGGGAATTTTGACAAAACTGGCTTTCATTACGCATTGTTGTTTTATTAACAACAGAAAATATTAGGATAAGAAAATAATGAAAGGTTGTAAAAATTAAATTTTTGTCTGGCCTCAATGATGTTTAAGAACAGCACTGAGGAAATGAACAGTCTTTTCAGAACTAACCTCAGGGGATCTACTGGGTTGAGATTGGATAACATGCTCGGCTACTGACTCACCTTTAACCTGTTCTTACTCAGAAATGCAGCAGTGACCTTGTTTGATGTATGTTTTCGGTCATTATCATGTTGAAAGTGTGCCCGGTGACTCAGGCTCCAGAGAAATGGTAGCAGTTCTCTGAAGTGCAATTTCCCAATACCTGTAGCACTCAGACAACCACTCACCATGCTTTGTGGGTATCATGCATTTTTCATTGCCATCAGCTCCAAAACGATGCACCATTGTCTCATCAGACTCAAAGCATGGAATCCGAATATTTATTTTGATCAATATGATCCCTGGCAAATGCTAAACAGGCATTTTTGGGCATGGGCATTTATAGTGATGGAACAGTTGCCCCAGTTTGGCTTTCTAAACGTTTACCTAACTGTGATGAACTTGCATGGCAGTTTTATTCTACACTTCTTATCTCAAAACACTCATCTCAAGTTATTAGCAATCCTGGAAGACCCTGAAGTCTCAGAAAGCTTGTCACAAGTCCATCCTTTTAAAAATGTTGACTCACTGGAATACTATTGTATTCCAACTGATTCCAACTGCAATGCTGTGCTAATTTTCTGGTAGCCAAGACCTTTTTGTGTAAGGAAAAACTGTTACATTTCTCTTCCATCTGGTGCCATTATAGTCAGCATTGAATGGGAGGGGATTTAATGGGTTAAATACTCCTATTGCATGTTAATTACCTGTCAGCCACCTGTGTGATTGTTGTCAATCCTGTTAATTATCATTTCACATTGCATTCCTATACCTCTATTGTGGTGTACTCATTTTTGCACCATGGTCTATGATCTCCATGATCTCACATAGGATCCCATAGAAAATATTAATTCTACATTTCTGAGAAATGTGTTGGGAGTGTAGTTACTCTAGTACTTATGCTGGACACTGGAAATTAAATGTGCATATAAGACTCTCCGGTGAATGCATTTATCTAGGACAATTATCTTGTTTTGCTAATCTTCCAAAAAGCTAGAAGAGATTGCTACATTTCCACAAAAGACAAACCACAAGCAACACAGAAGGGTAACACATGCTTTCTTTGAGACACGTACAGCTCTGCCACTGTATCTTTTTGAAATACTGCTAAAGCTATAGCTATTGTTTATCCAGGAGCTCGCTGAGACTCATGAGAGTTATCTCACCATCCCTCTTACTCAGGGCCAGTTTTGCTCTTTTTGACTCTTAGCCAAGGATGTCTGTCACATCATCAGGATTTGAACTTGCACCCACTCAGTAAAAATAATATAAAAATGACTTTACAGTTAATGCAGTTGAAACCCATCCATACTACATAATATTGCATAATATTAATGCTGTGATCAGCTTAATCAGTCTTCATTTTCTATCCTCTGATTTGTTTTTAAAGCTCAAATCTGAGGGTTTATTTTAAAGTAGGTGGATGGAACAGAGATCTTGCCCTGTACAAACAGTGACATAATTATTTGGATTATGTCTGTGTCAGGAAATCTTAATACAGACAATTTGTGCTGTATAATTTGCAAATAAATAATAAGAGTGAATGCAAGTAGCTCAAAAATGTAATGCATAAATAATGCATCGGACCAATCTACAAATAAATGCAACCTATTGCACAAATAATTAATTGGTGAGTCTGTTTTGCATTCCAAACACATTTCTGAACCAATTTTTTAAAGAATATTTTTTGCATTTTTATTAGATCCCACTGTAAATAATTTACTGTCCATTTGTGTTTTTTGTGTAATTGGTTTTATTTATTTGTAATAAAATTTTGTAGCAAAAATACCCTGTGCACTCCAAGTGATTTTCAACAGCTGCTTTAAAGGCAGATCTCAGATAGAAAATGCAATGAATACATGAATACAAAAGTATGGTTGAACTCTCTAGGTGGTGAACTCCATCCAAACACATTCTGCACCTGAGAAATGTACCAGCTCTTCATTTTAATCTTTGCCCAAGTCTCTTTCTATCGCAAGCTCTTAGGCCCCATACTTGCAGGTGCATTCTCATAACAAAGATAAGGCCAGTGACAGGACATGTTCTAAAAGCGAATTTACTTCCAAGAGACACATCATCGCTTGACCTCATGTTCTGATCCATTTTGCACTTATCATTTTGGACACATGCCAGGTTCATGTTGTGCGTGTGCAGCCAGCAAGAGATATTAAAATACTGGAAGTAATGCAGACTTGAAAGTGCAACTGATCAAAAGAAATGCAGTGTAAAGGTCTCAAGATAGAATTTATGATGAAAATCATAGAAATTGTTGAATGGCAGCAAGTGTTAGGTTAAGCACTTCTTGTCTAATTCTGGTGCATTTATTAATTTAGTTATTTCCATTTAGATACACTTATCCTTATCCTATTAGGTTATCCTATTTTACTTATCCTATTTTTACTGAAGATTTTGTTATGTTATGCATGATATGTGCTTATTTTAAGGACATATCATAATTTTCAACAAGGTAATATACTCAATACAAATGAATAAATGTGACTTAAGCAGAGCAGACTTATGACATACTCAGCAGCTGGTTAGGCAGGACCTGCAGGCTTCTCTTCATGGTATCATGTGATCCGGTTCTTCCTCCACAGTGCTCATGGTTCTCTGTGGGCAAACACACACACAACATTAAGACATAAGTCATGTGATCACCCTCATCAGGGCAAATGTGCCAGGAATTTACAATCTTCAACTGATCCTTCTGGAAAATGTGTCAATTCCTGAAATATAGTTTGCAGAAGTAAATGTTCTAATCCTCTAGGAAACCAGGCACATTATTACATAACAGTAAGCACAAATTTTGCTTACGTCTACATAGTGTAACTGTGTGTGTGTGTGTGTGTGTGTGTGTGTGTGTGTGTGTGTGTGTGTGTGTGTGTGTGTGTATAATCTTGATAATCAAAGTGTCACAACTGTCATGTCATTGTGTCCTTGGGCTACTCAGATTCACTCTCCAACTGGACCCACTTTATAAGAAATATGGAGTAGTTGGCAGATGTGAAATAGGATTTATGCCCCTCTGGGTGGAGGAGACATAGCCACAAACCTGTTTCAGCCACCTCTACACAAATATACAGACAACTGATTTAGACTGCAAAATGCCTTTATGTAACAGTTTGTATTAAATATGATGAAATCTGAACAAACAAACAAACGAAAAATATGGCATTTATAATATTTCTTAGGATTTCTGAATGCAATATAATATCGGCTTGTGATTGCTGGGACAAAAAAGAAACATCTGTACAGCATGCAGAAAAATGGCATCAATGGATAAAATATCTGCGACTTTTCAATGAGAAAGAATAGCAATACAGTTTGGCCTTTCTGAGAGATGGTCTGATATCTGAACAAAAAAAAATGTTTCAAAAAACATTACTTGTAAATGATTATGTGAAGAGTGGTATCTGTATCTGAAGAGTCAAGAGCTGGTGTGATCAAGCAGAAGTCACACCTGAGTCTACTGAAAGCCAAGATCAGGTGGGCTCAGATGTGTCTCCTGACTGATTGGTACAAAACCTGCAACCACACTGACACTTTCCAGATAAGATCCTGTAGGCAGTTCAGTTTGTGTGTGTGTGTGTGTGTGTGTGTGTGTGTGTGTGTGTGTGTGTGTGTGTGTGTGTGTGTGTGTGTGTATCAGGGCTCTCAAGTTTTGAAGACAGGCAAGCGTGGCATCTCCAACCCCCACCACCACCACCACCACCAATAATAGGGGAGTTGTTGTATGGTAAGGATCACTGACCGTAATTTAACCAAACACAAAGTATTTGTTTATTTTCCATTTATTAATTTGTGTGCGTGTGCATGTGCAAGTGCGCGCGCGCGTGTGTGTGTGTGTGTGTGTGTGTGTGTGTGTGTGTGTGTGTGAGAGAGAGAGAGAGAGAGAGAGAGAGAGAGAGAGAGAGAGAGAGAGAGAGAGAGATTAGGACTGGTGCTGTTTATTGTGAGTGTTTGTCCTTTTTGGACTCCTTTATCATTTGTAATGTTGCTCCCATTTAAAACAGTTCGGCTCAAGTCCAGCCATTTTTAGTGTCATGATTGAGGACAATGTCCCGTCCAGAGACAAGCTGTTTCGTGTTGATGTTTTGTTCAAACCGACCATCGAAAATACCCCCTCTAATGAATGTTTTTTTTTCATTGGTTGTTCCATTAAATCTTACCCAGATAGTACTATTTTCTGATTGGCTGTTGTGTAGCCTCTTTTTTTGATTAGCTGATAAGTGTCAGGCTCGGCTAAGAACTGAGACGCGCTTGATTCCTGCCCAGTTCCATAGAGACAGCGGTGCGGACTGATACATTTTGTTATTGGAAAATTCAAAAATAAAAAGAACACATAGTGCTGAAATGAATTACCAGAAGAGTGCTGTGCATTTTATTGAGCCTCATATTTAAATTAATAATAATCTACACTACATAATAATAATATTAATAGATTAATAGATTTAATAATATTATTAATAATATTAATAGATTAATAGATTAATAATAATCTACACTCTTTTGTAAGAGCTACTTATTTTTGCACTGTGTGACTCAGGGTAGGAGCATACAATATAGCACAAACATTTTGTTGTATATAGATGCTCAATGAATTACAATAAATAAAAATGTGGTCATCTTCAGAACTATGTGCTGATGGGTTTTCTAAGGTTTATTTTATAGTTAAAAGGGTCTCTGGCTTCAGAAAGTGTGATAGGCCTTACTGTAGATTGTTCTTATGGTATTACCTCAGAAGGCTAAAAAGCTAGCTAACTAGCATGTTCATGTGGGTTTTGTTTTGGCTTGTTTGTGCAGAGAGACATTTATTGATATGTCAGAGAAAGATTAGCTTTTTACTATCAGTTGATTTACTATCAAGTAACCATCAGTTGAGGTCGAAAGAAACTTGCTAGCTAAGCTACAGAGTTATGTCCTGAGGTAAAACAAACTCCTCTTTGAGTTGGAAGTCATCATCTCACCCTGTTTTTCTATATAATTTCACCAGTAGTTTCATCATATGCACAGAAGCTGTAATAGCATTAAATTGAAGAGAACCCCTTTCAGTCACACACACATTCTCCTAATAACCACCATGAACAGATATCGTGTGGGATACACCCCCACTCAGCCAACAATACACACTCCTCTATTACTGTTGGGTGAAATCAATGCCTGTGTGTGTGTCACATCATTAATCAGGCTGAAGATAGTTGAGGGTCATCAAAGATCACATGGTGAAAAGCTCTTCAATGACTCACCAATAACATTGTTTTTGTGATGCATGATTGAACGGTTATTACTTGTGGGGGAAGTGATGAGATTTGTGAGTCACATCCTCCTACAAGTATAGGTTTTGGGGGACAGACAGACAGATCAGCTACAGTGAATAGGAAGGACACAGAAACTTCATGGTGAATAGAGGTGAATTAATGCCTACAGAATGTCTAAATATCTATTTCTTCTTTTACTCACACACAAAAACACATGCGTGTGTATTCAGCATGGTAGCATGGTAGTGTTGCCACCTCACAGATTTCCTGTGTCAATCCTTAGATGCGTGAACTTGCTCTGCAGGTCTCGATTCTCTAGTGGGTTTCCCTCATGTTCTAGGTTAATGTAAATTGCCCCTAGGTGTGCTGATCTGTGTGCCTGGTGCCCTGCCATTCAATCCGGGGTGTATTCCCACCTTGAGCCAGTATAAAGCTCTATTGCCAAACCTGATCATAAGGTGAAAAAGGTGAAGGAATGAATGAATATGAAAGATGTACAGTATAACCTGTAAATTAATATAGATAGGATTTAATTACACAAACAAACAAACAAACAAACAAACAAACAAATAAATCGGTACATCAATAAACCAATAAATAGAAGGAAAACAAATACAACATTACAATTTGTATTCAAATATTAATTGAATTAATTCATGCATAAAATAGTAATATCACTATTTGACTTTTGTTCTAGCACACTCATTTGCATGGAATCAGGTTTTTCATTTTAGTTTGCAGATTAGCTGGAAAAATTCAAAATGATGTTCATAATTACTGTCCTTTACAAAAGTAAGTCAAAGGGCAACACTCGTTCAGTGATGCTGCTGTGTATCGCAGTCCCTCCTGCCCTTTCAGCTGAACCTCATCACTTGCCACACAAAAGATGGCCCTGGGAACAGAGCAACTCTCTAACCCTCTTTTATCCTGCTTCAACCATTCAGTCTGCTCTATAACATTAACAATATTGTAGTCTCAGTTCCTTTTGTGCTAGCTGACAGATCACTTTATGGAAGCTGACACATGCAGAGTCTACACTTTAGTCACCATGGTGATGCTAACAAAACAATATATGTGCATCTACTCATGATAGGAACTGCAAGGCAAATCTAAAAAGACTTACTATTAATTCCAAACCTATCTACAGCTCTCAAAAAAAAAGCAAGTTGGCTATATTATTCGTTTATTATGGCAGATGTTCAGCGTGTATAGTTTATCCTTTCACTTATACATTCATTGATTGTTGACAAAAATTACAATTACAGCTGCAAAAATTGTTTACTTAATTTGAGTAGATATTTTCATAAAGCGATCGAATGATGAAATACATTATTGTTCTGCCTGAATATGTTCTCTGTTTATCATATGTGCATTATTTGGCCATCGTCCGGTTTATAGTGTTTATATTTCCTGGACAGTTTACGATATGACTGACTTATACATGTTAGGTAACAAATACAGTATCTGGAAAACTAAAACCACACGCATTAAGGTGAAGTAAATGGCAGAAGGTTTATCGCATTCTGTTTACTGTAATCCCGGCTCACTGATCAATTTTATTGATTGCATTCAACCACTAAATTGTTTACAGGAACCTGTTAATCGAATTACACCAAACCGATTGCAAAATTACTGTGTACTATGTCAAATAACAAGGGTCAAATCAGGGTTAACAATAAAAAAAATAGATAGCAGCTCATGTGGTTTTAGCACAACCATGTTATTACCTCATGGTAAAAAGATTTGGAGGGACAACACGGAGGTCTAATTCATCCCAAGAGGCCACCATAGAAAGCTGTGCATCTGTAAGGTCGACCTCAAGATAAGCTGATAAGGCACTGGGTTATAAAGTGCCCTGTACATGTGCTTCCTGTTGCTGTATGTGTAAGAGGACGTTACATGGTAGTGATTAGCTGTGTGGAATGTTTCAGGTTTCAGCCTCCCTGTGATAGCCCTGGAATGAACTCTCACAGTGATGACAACACAGTGTTTTGCAGATCATGTTCAACATCTTTCTGACAATAAAAACTACAGATTCAGGTATTCAAGTTATATAATTATAACATTCAATGTGTACTGCCAGACTATTTATAAAATTCCAATGTATTATGGTAAGTATATAATTGTAAAATATAAAGAATAATTTGCAACAGTTTAGTGAAGATTTTCCTTTCTTTAATTTCTACACTGTTTTGGAAGTGCAAAAATAAGTCTTAAGGTTGATATATTTTATGGATTTAGTCACTGAAGCAAGTAGGAAACCACCAAACTACAAAAACGTGTTGATGTTCTTTCTTACATAGCTTTAGGACTGCAATGTACATTCGGGTCTCCATCACTGAAGATTTAATAATAAAACTTCAGTTAAACTAGCATTTAACAACTTCTTGTGCTATATTACTTCCAAACAAATAGTTTTTTAGACTGATGGTAGTATTATTTTGCTAGTGAACCAGTACTGATATATTCGTTGATAGTACTCATTGAAACTTGAGTATGTTTGTAATAAGTTTCTCTGGATATTTCTGCCACTGCTGATCCCCTGAGCAAGGCCCTTAAGCCTCAATTGCTCAGCTGTATAAATTTAAACAAAAATTGTAAGTCACTCTGGATATGGGTGTCTGCTAAATGCCAGAAATGTAAACGTAAATGTCTTGGGCAATTCCCACCCTCTAGTTATGTCTCCCTGATCATATAACTGCAAGCAACCTGGGAGGAAGAAGGCTTTCTCTGAGGAACATGCTATGTCACGGCACAAGTAACAGACTCAGAAGTACAATCCACCCACTTCTGCTTGCATGACTCACAGACACCCTTTAGCTAGTGTTGTGATTGATGGTGCAGATAGTATCTCTCCCTGAGAGCATGGCCAATCTGTTCTTGTGAAATCTTGGCCAAGGAAGGCTGTGGCATCATCAGGCATTGAACTCAATCACTGGATGACAGTGTCAATGTTTTTTAGAAACACAAATTTGTCATTTTAATTATTCAAGGGAGAGATTTCAGGAAATACAAGCATCTCATCCAACGGTTTCTCCTTGGGAGCAATTCGCAAACAATTGGAGATGTCATGGTCATCTTTACAAACAAGTGAATGCAAATATACAAATCTTGCAATCACACAGACACTGCATCATTCAATTCAATTCATTTGCATTTAATAGTTCTTATTCATCTTATTCATCTTTGTCATATTTAATATAAATTACTACATGAAGACATTTTGTAGTATAAATTAGTTATATACAGAATCTCACAAAAGTGAGTACACTCCTCACATTTTAGCAACTACTGTATTTTATTATATGTTCACAAGGGACAAAACTAAAGAAATAAAAATTGGATATACTTTAGAGTAGTCAATGTTCTGCTTGTATAGCAGTATAGATTTCCTCTCAACATACATGTCAAAATGGTGTCCATAGTGTTAATATTTTGTGTGAGCAGCATTGTTGTCAACCACTGCCTTAATCCTCCTGTGCATGGAATTCATCAGAGGTTCATTGGATGTTGCTGAGATCCTCTTCCACTCCTCCATAATGACATCACAAAGCTGCTAGATGTTAGACACATGGTGCTTCTCCACCTTCTGCTTCTACCAATAGGGTTCAGGTCTGGAGACATCCTCAGCTTCCTCAGCCAAGGCAGTCAACTTGGTGGTGTGTTTGGTGTCATTATCATGTTGGAAAACTGCAGTTCAGCCCAGTTTCTGAAGGGAGGGCGTCATGTTCTGCTTCAGAAGGTTGCAGTACATATTGGAATCCATGTTTCCCTCAATAAAGCACAGCTCCCTAGTACCAGCAGCACTCATACAGCCCCAGACAATGATGCTACCACCACCATACTTGACTGTAGGCAATACACAATTTTCTTGGTACTCCTCACCAGCAGTGACAAGCTGAAATGTGAGGGGTGTTCTCACCTTTGTGAGATTCTGTACGTATACAAATATTTGCGTATGTTTCCTTTTCTTGCTTTCTGTTTTCACTTCTTCAGTCCTTCCTCCATGGAAGAAAAGTACACAAGGACAGAAGGAAGGAAAAGAAAATTAATTTATCAAATGAAACATTCTTGTTCACTTCGGTGTCACTTTAATGTGATTTAATTGCATTTTTGTTCTGATAATTGTTCCAACTGTATTAGTCAGACCAGTGGCTGAATACTAAATGCTCCGTTATTACACCTGCACATCAGTAAAAGTGTCAGTGGAACACCCACTGTTAAGTAGCAATCACAGGGTTAAACAGCTCATCTGAGAACAGCATGCTGGCACTGGGATGCACACAATCTGCTGAATCATGGCAGCTTTTCCAGTGGGTCTGATGGCAGGATGAGTTGCAGCTACTGCCGAGATTGCTGCATCATTCTCTTCATGTCATCAATCAGCAATACTGCTCCATGGGGCTTGCAGGGCCTAAGGGCTCTGTGCTAGGTCATTAAACATGCATTAGCATCCCAGCATGCCGTTCATGATAACTTGCTTCATCACGTCCTCTAGCTATGAATTTAAAATTGTCCTTAAAATGTTCATCGAAGATGTCAGCAAATATATTCTAAGGATACAATATGTATTAAAAAATAAGTCCATTGGATACTTCAGAGATGTTTAGGAGGCTTGAAGGAATATTTTACTCCAGATTTTCCTGACACTGTGATTCTGTTCATGCAAATGATTTCCAGTTATACAATTCCCACATCCAGTAAGGATTCTTGGGAGCAAATCCTGAGAATTGTATATAGATATAGAACATTCTGTAATAAAACTAATACACATAAAACTAGCAAAATAATGGAGAATTCTCAACAACTGAGAAGTGAATATCAGTAGGAGACAGCCAGTCAAGAAGAGATGTCATCATGAGCCACAACTATTGCCATGTTTAAATAAAAGTGTCAGATCTAAATAAAACCAGTGCAGCACAAGTAATTATATATTGTCACATTTAAGTCATATTTGTAGACAAGAATACAATAGAATACAATAGAATACAATAAATCAACACATTGGTACTTGAATACTCTAACGATTTTGCAATCACAGAAATTAAAAATCAAGCAGACTCTGCTATATTTGTGGAAGTTTGCAATCTTTCTTAATTATGTAAAACTTTCTGGACATGCATTCAGCCAAAGCTCTGTATGTTTATGTGTGTCAAACATGAGTACCGTACACCTATCAAAGAAAGTAATTACATATGTGCCTTTCCCGGTAGTAGTTTAAAAGAAGAATAATGTGTTTGCAATTTCCCTAAAAAAAAGGACTGCAATGTAGCTTTTTGGAAGAAAAAAATTAATTTGCAACACAAATTTTGAAAAGCTGTAGCTAAATCGAGCATTTTTTCCCCAAATCACAAAACATTAAACATTACTTTATATGCATGAGTTTTGGTAATATTTGCTGTCTTTGTATTTTTGTATACACAGTACAGTGAAATTCTTTTCTTTTTCTATTCTCTGCATGTTTTTAGAAAGCTTTAGGGTCAGAGTGCAGGGTCAGTTATAATACTGTACTCCTGGAGCAGAGAACATATCTCCAAGGCCTTGCTCAAGGGCCTGACAGGAGCAGCTTATTGGTGCTGGGGTTTGATTTTTTGAGTAGGCCAGAGCCTTCATTTTTTAAACTGGTCTGTGATTTCCTGAGGGCTTCATTGTTAAAGAGTTTACCCTGTGGCTAGTAGGTTCTGGTAAAGCCAGAGCCTCTTAGTCTGTAGTGTGTTCGCTTCCAGATGCTAGCATAGATGGTATTATTTTTTTATTCACTTTGAGTTCTCTCAACTCAGTGTATAGTTTGTGTAGGTGTATGTGGTGGCCTGGTACATACAGTATGTACTTAACATGGTGACATTTTGGTATATAGAAATAGAACTAAATTACATGTCTCCTTTGCATGTATCTGAACCAGCAGTAAAGCTGTCGCATTTTAAAGGGACATCTAAAGATTCCATGCCAGCTCCAAAGCCACCATTTACTGTACTATTTACTATCATGATGTACTATTTACTAACATAATAATAATAATAATAATAATAATAATAATAAAACAAATAAAACAAATAAAATAATAATAATAATAATAATAATAATAATAATAATAATAATAATAATAATAATAATAATAATAATAATAATAATGCTATTAAAAATGTGTATTTATAAAATTTTTACAGTTGGATTTGTTGGAGTTGTTTTCCTATTTTACATTCTTGAAATATATACAATATAAACTAGGTATGCATGGAGACTTTTAGTATGAATTCTGTAGTGTTGTGGGGGTTTGGATTAGCAGTGAAGCAGTGGGAGGAATGAAGTGATTTGTTAGTAACTGATTTGACAAAAAGTGAATCCACTGTGGCAGACAGCTGCAAAAACCCTGCAGTGTCTCTGGCAAGATGATGGAGGTGTCCGAAATGTTATGATAGATATTCGTGAATGGGGTCTGAGTTTCTCTTTCTCACTGATTCACAATCATACACACACACACACACACACACACACACACATACACACACACACACACACACACACACACACACACATACACACACATACACACACACACACACACACACACACACACACACACACACACACACACACACACACACACACACACACACACACACACACACACACACACACACACACACACACACACACACACACACACGATTTAGGCCAATTTACCTCAGTAGGCAAAAATCAAGTATTGACAACATGATAGCTCGTTGATAGTCAGACAATACATACTGCAATTGTGAAAAAATAAGCCAAAATTTCAATGTCTGAAAATTATTCATTCATCTTCTGTAACTGGAGCTAGAGTCCCTAAATAGGATTCTTCATGGGAATTGCAAACTAACTCATTTTTTGTTTACATCAATTACATCTGAAAATCTCTTTTAATGTTATATAACTTAGTTTAATCAACATTTTAACAAGATTTAAAAACAAAAAAAAGCCTTTATGTACTACAAATGCCCTATAAATAGGCATGTGAATAAAAGGCTGGTTAAAAGTGCATCTAATTAAAATAAAATTTGTGTGTGTGTGGGGGGGGGGGGGGAGATCTCTAACGGCTAAACTGTTAAAGTTGAATAAGATGAATAGTTACTGAGCCTGCTCCATTTCCCCTCATGAACACAAAACTCATTTGCATTTGTCATTTCTGTGCCAGAATTAACAAATTGCTTTGTAACTGATGTCAGTATGCTGCTGGAGTAAGCTTCTCATATTATACACATAAACCATGCTATCACCAAAAGAAGACATGTTTAATTCCAGTGGGAAATGATATTTAAACAAAGATGTCATTTTATCTTTCTTCTCCTAAAGCTGTCATTGAAAACTAGGTATTGTGACCACACATCAGGGTCGATTGATTAATCAACAGGGTTTGTTAGAGAAACTCTGAATCATATTAAGAAAATTACTTTCAGTAACTTTCAGTGCCGGTCACAAGCCTGGATAAAAAATGGGAGTGTTGTGTCAGGAAGAACATCTGCTGTGGCAAGCCTCAACATGGAGCGGCTGAAGGACGACAACAACAACATCAGGAATATCACTAACGCTTGAAGAAATGTTTCATTTAAAGAAACATTTAAATAAAGAGAAAATGTGCCGCTATCCTGACACACCGCACTTGCAGCAGTTTAGCAGTAAACATGAACAAATCTCCCCTCTCCATCCACCTCTGCTGGCTCATCAACAACCTGCAATGACTCACAAAAATATGCCTTAGTGTGGATTTACCAGTATAACGGGAACAGGGTGATCTCACGATTATTTTCCTATAAGACAATGCCTCATCATGTATTCTTTACTTTTCTTAGTTAGTTTCTACTTCTGTTTCTACTTCTATTTCTGACAGCAGAAATATGATGCGCCCTTTCCAACACACCTTTCCATTTCATTGTTAGGTCCCAGACAGTGCAAGGACAGTTTCTGTGTTTTTTTAGTCACTTATTTGACACAGAGGTTACTGATATTACATTAGTCCTAAATTAGAAATTTGGAATAAAAAATTTAGGGTGGAGCTTTTACGTTAGTTCATTTTCAAATGTTGGTTGTGTATCATGAAAATAAAGTGAGAGGAGCTATATAACGTACAGATAGTAGTGAAAGAATGATTTGCCATGGCTAGCAAAGATAAAATAAAATCTAGTTGTCACCGCAATTCACCACACTTTCATGAGGCTTGCCATGGTCATCAGCTAGTGTTGCGATCTTTTATTACATGCTTAATATGCATAAAATCAAGAAGACAGGCATATCATTACCGTCAGAACCTCATCAGCGGAGATCGAATCGAGTGCACTCAGAGGAATGTACCTATAGGATCCACTGCATAGGGAATATCTCCAGAGGAATGTACAAGAGGTGTACATCTAAATATCTTTAATAACATTTTGGAGGAAGCTGCATTTTTTTGGGCAGCATGTGTGATTCCAAGATTAATCCTCTCCCATTCGGAAGGCAACACGAAATAGCTGTCTTAAAAGAATTCTATTTATGGATCAATATAAAAGCAATATCATTTTTGGTGAAGGCAATCTGTGACAATTATTGTTGGACCATATAACAATATATTTGCCTCCATCCATCATTTTCTGTACTACTTATATTACACAGAGTTACAGGGAGTCTATCACAGGGGGCTCGGTAGAGGGGGTGCCAACACATTGCAGGGTACAATCTCACACACACACTCAAACTCCAGGTAATTCAGAGTCCAACCTAAATCCAACCTACCACACATGTCTTTGGACTGGGAAAGGAAACTGGAGTAAGCAGAGGAAACCCCTGAAGCATGGGCAGAACATCACATGTAAACTCACATGTGCACTCATGGTGAAGGTGGATCTCAAACCCCCAACCCAGGACGTGCGAGGCAAATGAACTAAATGCTCTAAATGCCACCATGCCTCCCTTATATTTGTAATTGTATACAGGTAATTGTATAAAATGCAATTCTATCTGTTTCTTATCCTTGTGTGCATGTAGACTAGGAAAGCCTATTATACATTTTATTACACAATAAATGAGTGTTAAGTTGACATGAGTTGATGTTGAGTGTAGAGAACATACTGTTTATTAGTCTACTGGCTGCAGTTATCCATGAAGCAATACTTCCTATTTTGAGCAGTTGGCTAACCCAATAAGCAGCACAATCCCATGTTGCTTCCTGCTGAGCCCTTACGATAAGGAAGATGCATTAAACAACAACAGTGGAACTGAACAAAGGTCAGCCTTACTGGATCAAAACACCTACATCCTGGGGAGACACAATTACCTCCCTTCAGCATACATAATCACAAGCTGCTGCTGAATTCAGTTGGATAATACAAACAGCTTCTCTCCCACATGCCGAATCATTTCTTCATGTCTCATATTTGCAGTCGTCTTTCATCACACTGGACGTGGCTGCCCAAAGGCACATTAAAAATAAACAAGGACAATAAAGGAAGATGAAAAAATGACAGTGTTGGAGGGATGAAACAGCAATGACTGAATCCCTCTAAAGAATTGAAGAACAGACACCAAGAAGTCGGGTGTGATGGGAAGACAGGGTAGCAAATGTCAGAATAGGACCAAGACATAATTGAACTATAAGACATAAGACTCAGGACATAATTCAACAACACAACCATGTTTACTATGTGCATTTACCATGTAATGCTAAATCCAAAGGCCAAATTTTACAAGCTGTGGGAAAAAAAATCAAATGCACGAACAAGACAATGCTATCACTATAAATAGACCTTTCTTACTAGCATTAGCCTCTGGAATAGAGTAAATTGTATTGAAGCCTTGAATTCCAGGAAACGTTAAGGGCACACAGACACAATGCCTACTGCTTTTAAAGTGTGTAAAAAATATATATATTTTGTCACATCCAACACAGAAGCCTGTGTCCATGCACATGTCAACCCATAGCATAGCACAGAACATGCATAAAATCCCATAATTACCAAGTAATTCCAATTGCAATGGGAACTCTTAAATATCCAACCTTTAAAAGATGCAAAGCAAAATCAAGAGATATTCCAGTTGGTATGTTATTAGAAACTCCATAACTCTAATGGCTAATCCATAGGGACTTGTATGGTGGGCACCGATCACGTAAGCATAACAACGAAAGCTCTTCAGGACAGAAGACTGCAACAGTTATGTATTTTATTTTTAGCTCTAATCAAAAAACAGAGAGAGAGAGAGAGAGAGAGAGAGAGAGAGAGAGAGAGAGAGAGAGAGAGAGAGAGAGAGAGAGAGAGAGAGAGAGAGAGAGAGAGAGAGAGAGAGAGAGAGAGAGAGAGAGAGAGAGAGAGAGAGAGACTGGTGAGGGAATGGTCTTTTTCACATATACAACTTTTCTTTACATATCCCAGCTAAGAGTGCTTTATCAATCCTATCATGTTATTAGAACAGTGGTAATAATATTAAAGTCTAATGAGATTAAATTCCAATAAAATAATGTAAAGTTCAAAAACTTTTCACTGGCTGCAGATTTTATTTATTTGCATTTCATTATTTTTGCAGAGCCACAATTTACACAAACTATATGAGGCACCTGAAGTTTATTAGTCATCGCACACTGTGTAAGAACATTTGCTAATGAATTTCACTATAGACACATAACTGAAAATGTCTAAGAACTACGTTTTCTTATTAATGAATCTTTAATCAGTCACAGAACTTGCATCTACAAATCCTGACTTGATGTTGCAATTTGCCTCTTATACTCCTACATCCCTCGCTCTGTTTCCGTTGGTCCCACTCTGCCACTTTTGATCAGATCATTTTAACTCTCCTTTTATCTCCTACAAATCTGACGCTAGTTCACTCATGCTTTTACTTCTACTTCTTTAAAAGAGATCATCAGATGAGAAATGTTCTGTACAGTGCGTAAATGCTCTGAGGTGCTTCAAAAGCCGACAAACTCCTCAAGGGTTCAAATATAGAAAAAATCAATCAATGCCTCATATATGCAACTTGTTCTTGATATCTCCACTATGGTTCCCTTCTCACTTCTGCTCACATGAATGTACAGTGCATTATAACCAATTCGTATGACATTTGAACTTGCACTTTAAAGAATTACAGTGGAACAAATATACCCACTTAAAACTTTCTCAGCTCTAATGTTTATTTTAATTACGTCGAGCAGTTTTCTTAATAGGGTTGTAGACTTCACTATGCACTATGCTTCACTATGCTCCTAAAGTCCCGAGTCCCCAGGGATAGACTCAAGTCTCCCCACAAACCTGTGTGAGGATACTTGAGTCTATCCCTGGGGACTCGGGATGCAAGGCAGGAAACACCATCGACAGGGTGCCAACCCATTACTGGTACAATCACACATGGACAATTTTAGAGATGTAAATCAACCAAAAAAGCAAAAATCTTTGGACTGGGAGAGAAAGCCAGAGTACCAAGAAGCACATAGAGAAAATGCAAACTCCAAAAACACAGAGGTTGGAGGTGGGAATCGAATCTCCATCCCCAAGAGGCATCTGATTGTTTTGTTGTTTTATTTCAACTTTAAACAAAGAAAAAACTTATAGGTCGCTGTTCAATCCCCATTACATATTCCCCCTTAAGTTTCCTTCAAAGAATTTGTCGTTTAGAAAGCCATGACATCACTTCTCAAATCAGATTAAAGACAGTAAATAGTTTTTGAAAAATCTATGACAGTCTGTGAAAACTTCTATTTCTCGATGATCCATCTTCAGGTTACATAAATACATTTGGCCCACGGTCAGCAAGATGACGATCCCTGTTGCATAATCTGTATATTTTGTTGGAAGTGTTAAGAAGAAATGCATCAGAGAAACCTTTTTGGTCAAAATCGATGGTCAATCACAACAATGGCTTCTGGCATTCGAGATGAAAGCTGTCACAGAGGGTTTGAGCATGTTACTGAGAGACAGATACTGAAACTAACATCTCTGTATTGGAGAATTGGAAAGTTTGAGACATACGCACATGGTGCTGCTGTTCAGATATCATCACAACATAAATACAGTATCTCACAGAAGTGAGTACACCTCTCACATTTTTGTAAATATTTTATTAGACCTTTTCATGTGACAACACTGAAGAAATGACACTTGTAGTGCTAAAATGTAGTGAGTATACAGCTTGTATAACAGTGTAAATTTGATGTCCCCTCAAAATAACTCAACACACAGCCATTAATGTCTAAAACTCTGGCTACAAAAGTATGGACACCCCTAAGTGAAAATGTCCAAATTGGGCTCAATTAGCCATTTTTTCTCCCAGGTGTCATATGACTTGTTAATGTTACAAGATCTCAGGTGTGAATGGGGAGCAGGTGTGTTAAGTTTGGTGTTATCACGCTCATGCTCTCATACTGGTCACTGGAAGTTCCACATGGCACATCATGGCAAAGAACTCTCCAAGGATCAGAAAAAGAGAAACACTACAAGAAAATTCCCAAGACCCTGAAACTGAACTGCAGCACGGTGGCCAAGACCATACAGTGGTTTAACAGGACAGGTTCCATTCAAAACAGGACTCATCATGGTCGACCAAAGAAGTTGAATGCACGTGGTCAGCGTCATATCCAGAGGTTGTGTTTGGGAAATAGACATATGAACGCTGCTGGCATTGCTGCAGAGGTTGAAGGGGTGGGGGTCAGCCTGTCAGTGCTCAGCTGCTTCCAAATATGATGCACACAAAAGCCCACAAACAGTTTGCTGAAGACAAGCAGACATTGATTATTGGAACCATGTCCTGTGGTCTGATTAGACCAAAATACATTTATTTGGTTCAGATGGTGTCAAGTGTGTGTGGCAGCAACCAGGTGATTAGTACAAAGACAAGTGTGTCTTGCCTACAGTCAAGCATGGTGGTGGGAGTGTCATGGTCTGGGGCTGCATGAGTGCTGCTGGCACTGGGGAGCTACAGATCGGTGAGGAAACCATGAATGCCAACGTGTACTGTGACATATTGGAGCAGAACATAATCCCCTCCTTTTAGAGACTAGGCCGCAGGGCAGAATTCTAACATGATAACGACCCCAAACACACCGTCAAGATGACCACTGCCTTGCTAAAGAAGCTGAGGTTAAATGTGATGGACTGGCCAAGCATTTCTCCAGACCTTAAACCTATTGAGCATTTGTGGGGCATCCTCAAACGCAAGGTCTCTAACATCCACCAGCTCTGTGATGGAGGAATGAAAGAGGGCTCCAGTGACAACCTGTGATGATCTGGTGAACTCTATGCCCAAGTCGGTTAAGGCAGTGCTGGAAAATAATTGTGGCCACAAAATGTTGACACTTTGGGCCCAATTTGAACATTTTCAATTAGGGGTGTCCTCACTTTTGTTGTCAGGGGTTTAGACATTAATGGCTGTGTGTTGAGTTATTTAGAGGGGACAGCAAATTTACACTGTTATACAAGCTGTACACTCACTACTTTACATTGTAGCAACGTGTCATTTCTTCAGTGTTCAGTGTCACATAAAAAATAATAAAATATTTACAAAATTTTTAGGTTCTGTGAGATACTGTAAGTGAGCCAGACAAATGCTGAGCCAAGGATCATCCAGGTGGCCTGTATAATAATTTTGACAGTTGTGAGTCAAGGTTATTTTCTATCACGCAATTAAAAAATGTGTGTGTGTGTGTGTGTGTGTGTGTGTGTGTGTGTGTGTGTGTGTGTAATAGATGGGGAAGGATGTAGGTTTATAATTACCACAGGAGCAATAAGAGATGTCTTCAGTCCTCCCTTATCCAGTGATTGGTGAGACAACTAAAACAGCTGCATTTTCAGCTCTTAAATACATCCAGGTCCCAAGGCATTCTGGGTAAATAGAGATAAACTGTGCGGTTGTGGCTAGTGCAAGAGCATGACACAGCAGGGCAGAAACACCAGCAGGGGAGCTGTCAACCAGCATCCATCTTCCCTCGCTCAGTGTGCAATAAAGAGTGGGAGGCTACACACATCGCCTGATCTTACACATGAACATTCACCTTGAGGAATTCCTGGTAAAATGCATCAAAATATAAACAGGCTGCATATAAGTCATTTATCAAAACCAACACAATGCTCTATGGAGAATGTTCGATTACACACAGGCACTCTCAATAAAAATCTATTCATTATTGCATACATCTGGTTTGTAATTACCCCCTTGCCTCCAACCACACCCCCATCCCCCAACAACCCCATCCCCAGCCCTATTGCTCTTTATTAAATGGATAATCGACCTCAAGGACTTTACCGTCCTACAAAAGCTTTCCAAGCTTTCCTCATTAGCAAGCTTAAAGGGTTAATATCCCGAGAGGGCTATTACAGGAGAATCATTCCTTATGAATGATTCATATGATAAGTGCTTTTGGAATTGCCATTAGGGTATGACAGGCATACTAACATATGTATCAAGGTATCAGTCATAGCCAGCATCTCTGAGATAGACGAAGGAAGGAAAGGAAAGCATATTTTGCTTTAAATCTTAATTTATAATAACCATAAATTTATTCTGTGACTACAGTAAAAACATTAGGAAAATATGTAGATAAATAACCAATAGAGGGAATGCCTACATCTCATTACATCTCATGTAATTTTCTATGTAACAATAATATAATAAAATAAGCACAAAAAAGGCATTTCACAATTACACACTCAATTATCTATTTATTTGACTACTGATTTAGTCCCTTAAAGCCAATTTCTCATAGCATGCTGAGGACTGGGTGTTGTTCTATAGCAATCTGTTTCATAAACTGTATTTAGCATGGATTTAGTGCTGGCTCAGAGTGTTGTTGAAAAGCATGCTACTCCCACCTTTGGAAAACATGACAGCAACAGCAATGCACGATTGTACGAAAGACTAAAAACAAAGTGGTGAAACAATGACCTTCTAAAATAGTAATTTATTCAATGGCATAATATTAAACCATGAATCCCCTTGAGGACTTGGGGGAAAAAAAGAGAAAAAGATCAATGTGAACACAATGCTGCTGATAAACAAGGTGGCTCGTTGTGTTGTGTTGATAATGTAGTTCTTGAGGTGTAGCTTTTGTACTGACTACATATGTTTTTTACAGAAAACATGCTGAAACATAGCAAATCTAGTGCGACACCTGTTACCTTCCCGAATGGCAGATACTATACAGTAGCGACAGGAAATACCTCTCCATTGCTTTAGAGAAGCATTTCCTAGTTGTTTAGGGCAGCAGTACCATTCACGTAACAGGAAAGTACACACGTTATAAAGTTTGTTATTTCTTCTTCATGACACAGATGCTTGACATGCTGACAATAGCAGGAATGGAATCTGGAGGAGGAAGGATGTGCTACGGAGTTTTTCATGCATTGTGAGGCACTTCCTTACGTACTCATTAGGGATGGATGCCGATGCAGAAAGGCAAAATGAAAAGGTGAGAGACCAACTGCACCCATTACAATAACTACACAAGGCTGCTTATAATATTAGGTGAAAGGTTTAAAATCCATAGGATTGAGCATTGTTTTTTATTACAATGTCTGTGATGGCATAATGAGTATAATATTACTGGAGCAAAATATTACACACACAGAAATGGATGCAGACCTACAACTGAATTGATTCATTTTTGTTAGCGAAGTCAAGAATTCAATTCAGTAATGTTTCAGGTGATTTGGAAAATCGATCCTTTGGTGTGTTTAGTTTATTAACTCTTAATACTCTACTTCGTCCGTGTGTTTAACAAGAGGTGTTAGGGATGCACCGTCTCTGTGACACTGGGTGAAAAATATCAGCCCACGTAGAGACCAATCAAGTTGAGGGGTGTTTCTCTCTGTGTAATCACCTGACACGAATAGACTGTATAAAGATATAGTCTGGGCTTAAAGATATAAAGATATCAGCTATAGTCACACATCATGATGTTTTATTTTTTAGTTTATTTGTTTTTAGTTTTTGTGCTTTTTGTTAAAAACTACCTGAACTGGCAAAATTGCAAGCACAGAATTCTTCTCTTAAACTCCTACCACTAAAAACACATGTAAGAGAGCTTTGGCTGACTGTTTGTTGTGATGTCACATGACACATCTTGGAACAAATATGCAGTAATTTTGAAAAAAAAAATTATAAAGCTCATCATTTTTTTTAGCAATGAATAAAACTATAACACAATATTTTGTTCATATCCTGCAACACTTCCTGAGAATGTGATTTCATATGTATAAGCTATGTGGTTTAACACAGCCATGTTTATTGTCACTCACTGACTTCACACACATGCTGCCAGATCACAGCCCAAATGAAGCGCCCATATATCATAGTCATGACATTTCATCAAAGAGGAAAGTGGACCACTTTATTAGATAAAAGCTCCAGCCACTGCAGCGAGAAGTTGTTGAGTCAGGTCTTTAGGGATTGGGATCAAATTTATACAAGCCATATGTAATAAGAAGGCACATCTGAGTCATACCGGGTGTGTGTTCACGGTGTGTGTGTGTGTTCACTGCTGTGTGTGTGCACTTTGAATGGGTTAAATGCAGATAACAAATTCTGAGTATGGGTCACCATACTTAGCCGTATGTCACGTCACTTTCACTTTTCACTTTCATATCTGTGCTTATTACCTGTGTATGTGGGATGCTGGAGCGCTAAGAAGAAATGAAGTGCAGATTAGTGCAAAAAACGCCTACATATGACCATATATAGGATGTGATGTGTCCTGTTTTTTTTTTTATTTTTTTTATTTTATTTGGCAAAAATGGAAATTTTGGGCTTAAGATCATAACAGCGGTAGTCTGCAACAAGCACGACCAACATGCATTATTCATCATATATGATGCATGTTCAACCAAACAAATGTGTAAAAAGGTTTGCATCAAATTCCTGATTTTATTTTTATTTTTTGCGTTCATTTTCTGATTTACAGGCACCTTGTGTATTGGACAGCCCAACGTTATAATAATAAAGACAAATCTAATCGCATCTCTTTAAACTTATAAGATAGCACTTTTTCTTTAATAATCTTGGACTCATTGTTCTGCCCACATTGCTCTTGATGTACAGTATAATCAAGTGCAGATACAAAGAAAAAGATTAATCAATTAAGTATTTTAATCTGGGAGGTTATTCTTTAGTATGTTTGCTTCATATCTTCTGGGTTGGGGTTTAATTCCAACTTCTTCAATGTGTAAATGAAGTTTAGACGTTCTCCCTATGCTTAGATTCCCCTGGAGACTCCAGACTGGCATTCCTAAAGTGTCTGCAGTATGTGAATGGGTGTGTGACTGTGTGTGTGATTGTGCCCTATGATGGGTTGGTACCTTGTCCAGGGTGTCCCCTGCACTCGTGGTTCCCTTTGACCCTGTGTGTGATAAGCAGTAAAGAAAATAGATGGACTGATGGATATTCTAATCTGTGACAATCTCCCTTGATGATTATTTTACTATAACAATACAACCGCCCTGTTTTAGTACTTGAGTCATAGTAGCAAGTAACTATTTTCACAACCTCTTGTGTGAAAAACAACACACTGTCCCTTAAGCCCTTCAAATGCTTCCTAACCAGCCTTCATTACTTCATGAAAGATAGATAAAAGGCTGATGCAAGGAGATCAACCTTCAGCTCTTTTAAAGCCCTTTCAGGCCTCAAGCATTTTTCACATATCGTTAGCCATGTTGTGAACAAAGCAGCAGTTTGGACTCCAAAATGGCTTCATCCTGTCCTCAGCTCTAACTCGTGTTATTAAGGGGCTTTAGCTCGGATTAATGTCAAATACGTGATATCCATCAAATGGATTCAGCAGGCACTTCTCTCACACATAATGAAGCAATCAACATAGCCGGCTTAGCATGCTAATTACAGTGTGCTAGTCTGCTCACCAGGGACGGTAGTCACCAAAAAACAGAAGGGGGTTGCGTGTGTGTGTGTGTGTGTGTGTGTGTGTGTGTGTGTGTGTGTGTGTTTGCACAGGCATTTAATTACCAGAAGACGGAGAGCTGTTTGAAGGCAATGTCATCAGTTATGACTAAATAAATAAAGAATGAAACAGCAAAGGAATGTCTGCCAGACTAGCAAAGGCTAAACCAGACTAGCATCATGATCAATCCCAATAGGAAAGTTCACAATATTTAACAGAATTTAGTGGCAGGAACTCAATAAAATAGTGTAATATTAGAATAACACAATTAGAATTACACACAGGTGAAAACTTTTTTTTTCCGACTACAAGCCATTCTACTGTAAAATACAGCAAAGTTACATTTAAAATGTTAGCGAGGTTACTTTTAAAATGAAGTATTGATTATAAAGTAAGAAACAAAGCAGCAGGGAATCATATAAAACACTTCAGGACATGCTGTTATTGGAAAATAATCTACTGGGGGGGGGGGCAATCACTATAAACAATTTCTCTATAAAAGCCTTTTATCTCCATTTACTTCTTTCTTGAATTTATAAGACACCAACTTGAAGTTAGAGCTTTACCTCTAGCACTTACACTGAATATCTCTTCTCAAAATGTTCATAAACATCTCATCACAGAAGACTTCAATTATGCACACATTCATCTGTTTATGAGTTCCTGCCATACAAATCCCTATAGGTTGTTCCTATAAACTCAAGAACATTAGAATCAGCACGAGTTTACTTTATATTTTTGAAAACGTGATTTGTAACAGCATCAATGCCAGAGTTGCTGTAGGAGATGGACCTTCTGACCAATCAGAATTGAGCATCAATAACACTCTAGACTCTAGAGATCATTAACGATGAAAGTCATTCAAAACAAAAGGCTAAATTGTGCACCTGAGCACATTTCCTCCAGCTTATCTATAGAAATTATAATTATTTAATAGATTTTTAGGCAATAAACTTACTCAGAACTTTAATCATTAGGATGCTTTTATATAAAACAAATTAAGCCTATGATGTTTGCTGGGGTTTATGTGGCTAGAATCTAGTTTACTACATGGAGGTGGGTTGGTTTTATGAGGCAGACTGTGCTACTGGATTTGATGGATCACTGTAGAGCAGACAAGATGAAAATCAGCCCAGAAAAAAGTCTGCCAGATGGAATGAATGTCAATGCTCATTCACTGGCCTGTGTATAACTGGGGTAGTTAAATGTCAAATGCCTCACCCTAGGGACAGAACATGCTCCAACAGTACACTGAATATTAAACCCCTTTCACCTTCCTCCTGCTCCATCATTTGTTTAATACAAATCATCCTAAATATTGTATTTATTTTCTTTTATTTATTATTTTTTCCATTACACATTTGCTGCTTAAAGAAAGTATTTCTGAGGAGTTCTACAGTGCACATCCACTGTGTGTCTTCCATAGCATCCACACAATCCCCTCATGCAATGCTGCCTTTTATTACAGTGTCCATAAGGAACAATCAATCTATATAAGACATGTATCAGAAGATCAGCAAGTACACACATAGATACTGGTGAGTTTGATATAAGGAGGTAAGCCAAGTAGGAAAGGGCAAATAACTTTAGGACACAGTGCCCTTGTGTAATTAAACTTTTATGTGTAATTTAGTTCAGGATTTTGACTATGATACTAAGAATGTGGCAGTAAATCAGTCATTCTGTGACCGGTGTTGGTGTACTGGAAGAATAAAAAGTAGACATAACAGTCCTTTAAAATTGGTGTGTCATAGAATCCCAAGTGAGAATTGTGATCTCAATATTAAGTCAAAGTTAAGATTCTTCTTTTATTATACAATAAAAATGATGTTGCAATTTGATCAAATAACATCAATAAACCTTTTTTTGAGGGATGAACATTATTCATTATTTACCTTCAGATAAATATATACTGTAGATCAGTCGTGAAACATTTTCTCCCATGCTGACTATTTCCACATCTATACTGTATAATCCTTTATTAGTCTGACTAACACCAAGGATAGGCCCCAGCAAGCAGCAGGAGAATTCATCTCTCTCGCACTTCTCCTCCACAACACCACCTGCTTAGGTCTGGCTACAGGGGGACACAATTGAATTGTGGTGCAGTGAGGACCTCCAAGGTCTCAGAGTCAGTCCTGAGCACACGTATTGTCTGTGTGGGGTTTCTTTTGGTGTCCTCTGATAGACTGGTGTCCAATCCGGAATGAACTTTCAAACTTTGCATCCAGTATGACTGGGAAAAGCTCTGAATCCAGCACAACCCTGACCAGAATACAGCAGTTACTGTAGACGTGTGAATAAATGAGATAAGAGATAGAACAGACAGACAGATTCTCTCAGAGGTTGTTGTATTAACAGCTTGCTCAGAAAATGATTACAAGAAAACCTGTTATGAAAGCAAAAGAGTTTTAGGATTTTTCCCCCCTAGAGGGGCAGAAATATCATTAGAAAATACCATTACTGCTTATACATTAAAACAAAAGCACTGAATGAAATTAATGCAAGGCCTTTCCTTACAGTGACGGCATTGTATATATTCACTGGACAAGTGAATGTACGAATATGCAGCGAACCCAGTCCAAGTTACCACACTTTATTAGTGAATTACAATTGTACATGCTAAAATAAACAGCTCTGCAATGTACACAGATTCTCCTCTGCAGAGACGCCTATTGCTGCAATCACACTGGCCAATTTATAGTCTCTCACAGTCACAAACCAAAACGAAACGCTAAGTCATCTGTTTTATTGTTGGCTCAAGACGAGAACTGAGGAGGAGCCTTCCAGGAGTAGGAGAACGCTTAGCATAGGCTTACATCCAAAATGAAAGGGACTTGGAAAGGCAATATCAGAGAAGCACTTGAAAAAACAAAGACTCCATGGATTTATTATTCATGTCCTACCAAAGGTACAAAATCCGACATTGCAACATCAAGTCCTATAGTAACTCTGCTTTCTAAGTGTACCTATACAAGCAAATCTCCATCCAGAGTAAAGGTCCAATGGGGTGGTTAAGTAGATCATTGATTGTTTGCAGTTTGGTTAGCCACTGAGAAACTATTGACGATTAAAGCACATGGATATGGATTTATATTGGTAATGACACACCATTCACAAGATTGTAACCGCTTTATCATGGTCAGGGACACATGGACACATACGTGGAATAAGGTCTACATGAAAGGTGTTGCAAAAGTCTATAGACCATTCAAAATGTGGAAATTTTAATTTTAATATTTATTTCATTAAATTCTTGCCAATGTTTAACATGGTTAAAGGCTTTGTAGCTGACTGTGTACACTGAAAGTGGGTTAATCTAAGGTTAGACATATAATATAGACAGTGTCTGGTGTCTGTAGCCCTCTCAAGGTTAAACCACAATGAGAGAAAAAATGGGCAACCCAGACAAAGCCCTAGAGTGGAAATCTTTCCCATTAAAGTCGCTCTGTACCACCCAGTGAATGCTATTCACACCACTGTCTTCTTACATTCCAGCACAGGGAGTGAAAAGTCATAGCTAATGTTGAGCCAGTGTCAAATGTCATTCATTTTGTATGTTAACATGAATCAACCGACAGATTCCCCATGCGATGGCAATAAATGGGAGCATTTTACAGTAGACAAAATCTTAAGTAACAATCATTTGTATACGACTGCATTCCCTTTTCTTCTCAATTTTACTTCTGAAAACCACTTCATTCAGGAACACAAATGATTAGGAGCTCAACAAGTCTATAGCAGTATTAGTTAGCAAGAGAGCTGTGTTTATCACAAAAAACTACAATCCTGGAATGTGCAGAACCATTTGTGAAAGTGAGATTGAGGTAATAATATTATGCTGTACATTAATATGTCCTGTTCACATTTTGTCATTGCCAATACTGTATTTGCAGCCGGGTTTTGCATCATCCTCTGCAGTCATCCTATTAGTGGCCAGAACCTTATTGTCGTTTGTTGTCTTTGCTTACAATGGCACTAAAGTGACTGCTGATGAGAAGGTTACATTATTCCTCAATACATAATAAAAGAGATATTTTATAATGTGTAATTTTTGCTGCAGCATCAAAGCCAGGCTGAAAAACATGAGTGATGCTGCCATAAAAGAAAATAAACTGATGCTGGAAAGAACTGTCATGCTTCATGCTTCATGATGCTGAGATGGGTTGAGTGAACTGGATACTCACTGGAGCCATGGCTCAGCCTGTAAGGCTCTACTGTCAAACAGTAAACATCCCCTATTTCCCAAAACCTTCAGTGTATCCATGGTAATGGAGTTGGCATAAGAAAATCAACTACACACTACTTTGTCACTCACACACACTCTTGTGTTGCAGAGTCTGTTATTTGCCTGGTTGTTGCTGCTTTAGTCATCGCCATGAGCAGCTATTTGGGCTCTATGGAAATTAATTTGCCAACTTGATGTCTCTTTCCAACTTATCCAATATTAATGTCATCTCAGATGACCAGACAGCTCTACTCTTTCCCCATGGGTAACAGAAGCAGCACAGATAAGGAGTCAAAGAAAGACAGAGTGCTTAAAAAATTATTATTATAAAATTAGTTAAAAGGTCCTGCATTAATAGAAAGAAAGGTAATGAGTCATAGAGTGGCTTTATCCAGATCCATCATTCCATTCTGTACATACAACATACATACAACACATGACGATATCTTCATGATGCTCCTTTTACACGCTCACTAAGCAACTGCAAGACAATAATTCAAGGATGAACTAAAATCAGATATTAAGTCCACCTCTGATGAGGTCTTAGATGACAAATTACTTATAATCAAATCTAGGTCTCCTCTAATAACTCAGTACACTGGCCAGTACATGCTACTGCATACAAATGGAATGTGTGTCAAAATATGACATCACTGCTCTTAAATGGAGTGCCCAAAAAAAATCTACTCCTGATAGGGCTATTTTTGATGCATCAAAAGAATCAGAAGTGGACGGGTTAGTCTCTCCTTTGCTGGTCCAAAGTCATGCACTACACTACAGTTAGATTAAACTTTTGCATTTCCTCTCTAACTCTTAAATGGCACCTAAAAGAACCTAGTTGAGATCTTAACAGGAAATATCTGGTGCTGTTTGCCATTTAGATGTTAGCGAAAAGGTCAGGCATATGTCATGTTATGTGGGAGAAAATCTGTATTTGACAATCCTGTTTGAATGCAGACATAGCTTTGAGTATTTGAGTATTCTTCTATGGACTTGAGCTCAGACGATATTCCACTAGAGCTGTCTCTAAAAATAGCCAATAAGAGGATCAGCAGCCATGAAATGAACTGAAGGAAAATTAAGCATAAGAACAAGAAGAAGAAGAAGAAAAAAAATAATTACAAATTGTAATTGTGTAGTTATACGGTTGAACAAATCGACCGTGCATTGTTTTGCATTATTAGTACCTAAATGATTATTAGGAAAGCCTACATTTTTGTGCAGTGTGTTTATGAAAAAGGCATGAAGCTGCAAATGTACAGTTTGCTCTTCCGTTTTTTTACATATCTGATTGAGAGACCTTTTTGAAATGCAGGGCATGTAAGTTTTGACATTTGCAATTACAGCTCTACAATTACAGCCTAACAAGGGATATATATTAATATTCATATTTCATGCTACATATTTACATTTTTTAAAGGTCTGACCCAATTAGAATGTGGATTTTTTTAACACAGGCCAACCAAATGTAGAACATTTTAAACAGGGTGCTCACAAATGTTTATTAAATGAGATTTTCTTTTTATTTGTAACATTTGAGATTTCTGTGAATTTATATAGTATTACTTTTTTATTTAGTAAGTCAAGTGTGAGAAAAGAGCATAATTGCAAAAATATAAATGATAAGTAAAGAATATGATAAAAGTTTATGCACCTTAAAGTGGATTCTTTTCATAATGCAACCTAAAGTGCATCATTTTTTTTAACCCACCCCATAATGGATTCTTTTTATACAACAGAACGTTCTGAATTGTGTTATTCTGTTAAAATGTATTATTAATGACACATTGTGCTTTTTAATTGTGTATAGTTACTTATTTAATTGTTATGGAACATCCACAAACCAGGTAAAACCTATTATAATTCACATTATCTATAAACAGCCTCTCCTGTACTTTCTGTCTTGAAGAAAGAAAGAAAAAAACAACACAGATGGCCTGTTTCTGAGGAACTGGAAGGGACAAACGTCTTTGTAAGTCAGTATTTGTGTTTGGAAACTTTTTGACTTGGACAAAGCACTGACATCTGAAACTCCCTCCATAAACCTTAAATAACCCTCCTCTTACCGGAAAGGGTTCATGGCATAAACTAATATAAATTTTTTTCATTTCATTAAACAACCACACATTTTGTTCATTGGTTCACTATTAGCCCTCAAATTATCTGGAGTGTTCACCCTATGTAAGAGCTTTAACATATTAGAACAAGCACTGTAAGATAAACGCATCATGATAGAGCTGGAACTAGTGTCAGAACTGCTGTTATGAAAAATTAACGCAAGATAAATATTCCTATAACATCATGACTCGTGATCTATTATTACCATTAAGTAAGTTAAAAGAAGAAGAAATAATCTCCAGTATGAACATTGGCACAGGCTTTCTGATTCTCTGCTATTCTCTGCTAAATATAATGTACACCTGGAAACAGTCGACTTTGTGAATACGAGCCTTGAGGATCTTATAGACATGAAAAGCAATGTGTTGTCTGCCAATGAAATTCAACATGAAACCGGGTTTTTCATTTTTTTATTATTAAATACCTGGAAATCAGTGCAGAACTTAATCAGCTAACCGTGACTCACAGGGGCAATAAGGCAGAAACAACTAATAATGTAGCTCTTGCGAAATAACCACATTGAAAGTTCATGGAAATCTGTAAAGGTAATAAACAAATATTCATGATGAGTCATTTTCTCACTAAGGTATTGCCATGGAAACAGGATAATCTAGCACATGACATCCATTTGCCAGTTGTAGAAGTCACTTTTTACCCCAGAGACTGCTTCTGTGGTCACTTCTTGAGAGCGGTCTATGGTTATTCGTTAGTAGTCCTCTAACCGTTTTGCTAAAAAGCTGGGTTGATTAGAAAAAGCCAGACTGCTAAAAATTAAGTAAATAAATTTAGCAAGTATGTAAGTAAGCTACAAAATCACATGACCACTTTAATGAGAGAAGAGGTAAAAAGGCTAGAAGAATCACCCCCTCTTTCTTAGTCCTACCCTCATCCCAGCCGTACTAATCCTATTATCCTTTTCAGAGGGCCATAGTGCTTAACACTGTTGATATTCTTTGATTATAACCCCTATGTATGCACATTTCCAACCGTTTGGCTCAGGATGTTGTGGATATGACATGCTTTCAGGAATAATCAAAAGAGGGAAAACGTTACATCAGTGCTATTACATACATGTTTTTAACAACACAAGAAAGTGTCCAAGGATGTTAGCTTTATACTTACAGGGAATATTAATTCTGCAAGGGAAATCTTTGAGCCCTGAATGTATGTCAAATATGCAGCAAAGCTGCACTTTTAGCTGCTTTAATTAGGCAACATGCTGAAATGAGCTTTAAGCTCAAACCCAAGAGGAAAGCTCAGCCTTATGCAGAAAGGGTACCAGAACTTTTAAAACATAACACATTTAACTATAAAAAAAAAAAGAACGTACTGAAGAGGCTTTAAGTATTATTAGTATTACTTCACAACCAAACATATGGTATAGATGGGAATTTTACACAATCAAAACAGCTTGACTTGGAAGTCATCTTTTTACATACATATACATACTTCTGTTTCTAGCTTTTCATTGCATGTAGTTAAAACAATGTATTATTAATAATTGAACATTCACTTGTGAGACACTTCCTTTTTTACTTAATGAATATCAAACTAAGGCACCATTACTTATTAAATCTAGGTGCTCAAAGACCTGCAAATACATGAAAGGGACAATTATTGAATATATGATATGGGGACTCATAAGAACGATCACTTGCATTCTAAGTGATGTAGTCAGGGCTCAAGTTTAGCAAGTGTGTGGAAAATACATACAGGAAAGCAGTGAGTAGCATGGAGAGGAAACAGGAAAGGAATTTCTGGAATCTCCCATGTACACACTTCATGCTCCATCGGTCAGCTACTTCCCTCCTCCCTGCTTCCCCGTTCCCCCTCTCCCTTGTCATCTTCCCCTAATCCATTGCTCCACCCCAGTTTAAAAAAATTATTGAGGTAAAGCACCAATCTGCTTTTTTCTGTGGAGATCAGCATCAAAACCTTAATTCACTATCACCATCCTTTAGTACCTGCTATATCAGATCATGGGATGCAGTTGCCAATAATAATAAGAGGATTCCTCAGTGGTTCTGCTTGGAGCCATTTAGTTCTCAGTAATGAGTGTATATATTCGTATGAAGCTATGAAACTATTTAAGTTTACAAGACGTTTCATTCTGGAGGTGTTTCTGCATTGGTTTAAAAGTGGTGTGAGATCCATGGAGGAGTCCAGTCTTACTTGAAATAAACCACTTAAAACTACCTTTATATCTAAACAAACTGGAACCATGGCTTTCCATTACTGATGATTACAGCCTGCTTCACTGTCTGCCTTGATGAAACTTGCTTCAGAGGCAATTGGAAGCAGTTAATGACATGCAGTACAGTATTTGCAGGAAAACAGAGAAATAATGTGTTGTTTTCAATTCAGGCTGCTGCTTTTTCCTGTCTGCTGGCTAAGGACGTAATGGTGCAATCAACTCCTGCGAGGTGTTTATGCACAGACCAATTTCCACACCATACCAAACAAGGTTATGTTCCACCCTATGGTACTGTACAGACTAGAACAATTCCACTTACTGGACAGTATGTAGGTGTATGTATTTATTAGAACATACTGAAACAGGAAAGACAGAAAGGCTAGAAATGCAACATGCTTGTTGATTGTATTCTAATGGTTAGAATCCAATTAGCCTGTTGGAAAACCTTTCCAGATAAAAACTTAAGAACATTTGACTGTAGTTACCTCATCATTAGGAAGACCAGGTACACAACTCTTTTGACTCTTATGATACTAAACTAAAGTCCCAATGTCCAACATATTTTATTTACTAACTTTCATTTTATTTACTAGCTTTTTTTTATTGACTTATTAACTCTGAGTTAATTTAAGATTTAGGTTTTTACAAATATGACAGGTACGACTAAAATGCTAAAGTGCTAAGTTTTGAGCTAAGACTGTGGCATAAGAATATATTTTTCAATACCCCCATCTATATAGTATATGGTCTATATTATAATGATATACGGACCATTACATCTCAGACAATACAGCAGTTATCATATTATCCTATCCAATCATCCTATTATGCTGCATGGGGTATGGAAATGGGTGTGAAATAATCCTAAAGACCTCTTTAAGTGATCAACAGCACACTATTGCCATCTTGTCAATTGTCTCTTTCCAAAAAGGTCATGCCGTCATTTGCACTTGATGTATCCAATGCCCCCCTTCACCTCTCAAACTGATTTCACATGCTTTTAAGCTCAAGCCTGACACTGACACTGAACAAGGTGTCAGCTACATATGTCATTGGCTTGCCACGTGACCCCAACCCCCAACCCTCTCCCAAATGCCTACTGGAGAAACCAGCAGGGAATTGTCCTGTAGAACAAAAGCGGTCATTGGAGGGTGTTCTCTTAAGGGCTTTGGATAACATTCCTAATCACAATGGCCTCTGAATACCAAGACTTTTAATTACTCAGTGTTCTTAAACAGTTACTGTTTTACTGCGTGATTAAAAGGACAAACTCTGCTGACTAGTGGGGAGTGCTTTTATGAAAGAGTGCCTCACTGCTGGCGTCACAATTTAAGAGAGTCACTCCTGTGGAAGTTGAACTGAATATCAATGAACCACAGACTAGCTGGATTCCACTGTCAGTATTCAATAATAATTAGCAAGAACAAAACATGTCAATGTTCTATTCAAATGGCACAGTTTGTGTGCACACAGGCCAGTATTTCAGTTTGTAAAGACAAACGACTGCAAGGGGAAAACAGTATTAAAATAGATATTTATGCAGTGTGTACAACTGTCAGTTGCCCAAATCTACATGTACTAGCACATCTACTAAAAACCTGAAAATCTAACAGCTCTATCAGGGAAAGCTATTATAAAAATTGGGAATAAACAACATAACGTTGAACGAATTATTCAAAAATTAGTCCAAAATCTAAATTTATACACAGTACATGGTGCAAACACGGATGTATAAATCATATTCTGTAGTCAGTGCTTACAGATCTCAGTATATTTTCACAGAATATGCATAACATTATGTGAACAACTCTGAAAAGTCTGAGAGAGGACATCATTACATACTATCTACTGTATAGAGAACTGGCTGTTACAGCAGAGAAATCACCTGGCTGTGGAGTTGGGAATCCCTGCACTGTAGCATAACAGAAGAAGACATTAGAACCCCTGGGTTATAACAGTATAGTTATATAACAGTATAGGTTTTAGAGAACCATGGTTTCTGTCCTAAGGGAAATTTCCAGCCAAGACATCCTATTGCACATTAAGAAAGTCAGCTATATTTTTTATTCATACAGAGGGAATTGTTAAAAATGATTCCAGCCGGGATGGAGCGCTTACTTACCTCATACTACGATGTGGAAATGGATCAGAGACGCCGGGAGCGAGGCATGATGCAGGACCGCTGTGGATCCTCTTAGTCCTGGGAATAGGAGAGAAGAAAAGTTGGAATGGCTTGAGTGCGCCTCCTCCGTTGATGTTGCGTCAAGTGCCTACAACGCAACATGTGTGTGTGTGGGGGGGGGGGGAATCGAATGAATGAGAGAATGAAAGAGAGAGGGATAGAGAGAGAGAGAGAGAGAGAGAGAGAGAGAGAGAGAGAGAGAGAGAGAGAGAGAGTGAGTGAGAGAGAGAGATCGAATGAAAGAGAGAATGAAAGAGAGAGAGAGAGAGAGAGAGAGAGAGAGAGAGAGAGATTGATTAAACGTCACATGTTCACGTGAATCCTTGACATTCAGTTCTCTTCCTGTGACTCAGTTTAACTGCCACCGGCGGCGTCACTGCGCGTCTCCCGGTGCTTTAGACCCATAAACCGAATCCGTTATGAGACATAAAACGCTGTCATTCTGTGCGCTGTCGAGTCCCACAAACAAACGCAACGCCACAAACCCTTTTATTCTAATCGTCTATAGGAGCATTTAAGAGGTTTTACCTTTTACTCTGACCGGCGCTCGTGGTGGACCGGCGTAGAGTGTTGAAGCGCCGCCGCCGCCGCCGTTACACCAGTCGCGCGCACAGGATCCTCGCGCGTCACGTGAACGCGCGCCGTCGCTCATTCAGAATCGCTCTTCTGAGACTTTTATCCCGGAGATCGTATTTATAATTCCAGAGACCCGGAGTGCTCCCGTTAATAAGGAGCAGCTGCTGTGTGGGTGCTGAACGGTGATCTAACACAAGTCCCGCTTGGTGTCGGTCACTCCGGTGGCGCTGACAACATGTTCGGTTTGCACGAGCTCGGAATGTTAATGAGCACTTATCGCTGCAGCAGCAGGTTTTTAGAGGGTCCTGGACTCAGATTAGAGACTCGATGGTTTAACATGAATTGTCCTGTTCAATACACTGAGACAGAAGAAAACACAAACCACCAGATGTTATTTATTGATATTTGGGCAGATATTTAATCAAATACATCAACCTTTCCAAAGAAAACCAGAACTTTAGTAAAATAAATGTAAAATAATTCAAATATTTTACTGACATTTTTAAAGCAGAGATGTGCATAAGAAAATCTTAATTGCTAGAGAAGGACATGTTGTTTTTGTTGTTGTTTTTACAAGTCTTGATGTCAGTATATGAACATTATTCAAATGAAACATATCTGGTTTGTGCTGCAGCATCTCCATGTTTTACATTAAGGGTGAAGTACAAACTGGGAAGGGCAGTAAGGTGTAGAAGACCTATGTTTTCAAAGCTAGCCATATAATCCTGATGTGACAATTGTCACAAAAAAATTGTCAAAGAGATAGATCAGTTAATGTGGAACACCGGGAGAATGTCATCTGACGTTGGGACAACAGAAAGGCTTTGGGGCAGGATGGGTTGTTACATGACCGTGTAAGCAATTGTCAGATGATTTTCCACTGCTACCTCTGCTGCAGTTGCCCCTGCAGTGCATCCAGCAGACTATGTGCTGCTCATGAGGAAGTGAAAAATCTCTTTCTGGTCTACCCTAAAGGTGTACATGGGATTGCATAGACTAGTGAAAGCACACACTAAATAGCCAAACCTTCGTAAACCCCTAATCAAAACATCCCTATATTTCTAAGATGATGATATATATATATTTATATACTGGGTTTTTGCTCATTTAGCCACTAGAGCACTAGTGAGGTCAATCACTGATGTTGGATGTGAGGGTCTGGCACATAGTTGGCATTCCAGCACAACCAAAAAGTGTTCAGTGGGGTTGAGGTCAGAGCACGATGCAGGCCACGCAAGTTCTTTAACTCAAACCTTGGAAATTTCTGTCCATATAGACCTTGATTTGTTGCACATAGGCTTTGTCATGTGAGACTATGTTTGGAGACCTTAGTTCCAGTGAATTGAATCCTAAGGCTACAGCATAAAAAGACATTCTAGACCATTGTGTGCTTAAACTTTGTAGAAGGCACTAGTGTGTATGATTGTCAGTTGTCCATATACTGTACTTTTGGTCATATAGTATAATATAAATAGGTCAACCTCATTCATTAGTGGTAAGTGAGTATTGTCTGTGTTTAGGATCAAAGTTGTATTATGTTTTAAGTTCAAACATCACTCTGTGGCAGAATTTTGATTTTACTGCCAAAGATACCGGCACTGCAGCCAATCGATCTATTTGCCCTTGTGCCCAAGCCAGCACTGTGCAGCGTGAGGTTTCTCAAGCACTATGTGGAAAACTGCCAGCTGGCAGGTCACTGACACAGCTGTGTGTGCTTTAGGGAGCACCAAAAAGGGGCTCTGCTGTTTAAAGACAGGTTATTGAATAAAGGAAATGAGTGCACAAAACAGACTTGAATGCAAGTCAAGAGGTGATGTGTTTCATTAGTTGTCATTTAATGCAATCTATGGCTATATTTCAAGGTGGCAATAAGAGGAGTGTCTGGAGTCTGGCTTGTGGACATTTGTGAAGGCTTGAGATGTCTGAGATCTGCCAGAGATGTATCCAAGTTCTTCTGCCTGTGAGCCAAGCTAGCTCAAGGGTTCTTCGATTCTATACATTTATTTATACAGCAGTTAGATCTGGTACAAATTTGATATTTAGTATAACACTGCGAGTCTTCACTATATGTATTATTTTAGCTCGACTTTGATCGTTACATAAAATCTCAATTTTTACCTTGATGCATTTATATTGCAAGCTGTCGGTCTGTCAGGCTATCAGTCAGTCTGTGCATTGCATGGCAACATGCAACACTTAATCCAGCTTTGGCTTCTTTAGTAAATTTCTATTAACAAAGCAAAATTAACAAGATATATGAAACATTTACATCAGAATTTCAGCATTTGTTTCCTGATGTTTGTGTCTAGCAGTTTTAAACAACTCAAAATATGCTACCGTTTGCTGGAACCCACCAATTTATTTATTTATTTATTTTTTACTGGAACAAGTTCCTGACACTTTTCTGTTGCCCAGTTGTGCCCTGTTAGATTGATTGTTTAAAAAAAATGAATGTCTACTCTTGTTTGAGCCCTGCGAAGATCGAATTTGTTGTTAAAAAAGAAAAGAAAAAACAACATAAAGACCAGATGGGAGAAATGCCTATGGGAGAAAAGCAAGTCATTTTGAAGCTGACAAAAGAGGCATGAAAGTCATTGCACAAGGATTGGTCATAGCTAGTAGAACAATTTGGAATGTTCTGAACTGCTGTGTGATCCAGATATCAAACAAGTCAGCCAAAGAAAACAACTGCAGATGATGACAAACTTTTGTGGGACCTGTGAAGAAGAAAACAAAACAAGTAGGTAAAATCAACAACAACCTTCATAGGGAATAGGGCACAAATATAGAGGTTATACCACAAGATACAAACCACTCTTCAGCAAAAAAAAAAAACAGAAGGGCACATTGGAAGTACAGAGATGATCCACAAGACTTCTGGAACCAAAATTAATCTCTACCAAAGTGCTGGAAAGGGCAAAGTGTTTATCTACCCATGAGCTCCAAACCACAAACTCATCAGTCAAACACAGATGAGGTAGTGACTTGGCTTGGGTTTGCATGGCTGCTTCTGGAATAGACTCACTAATCATTATTGATGTAAATCATGATATTAGCAGCAGCAAGAATTCAGAAGTCTTCAGAAGCATTCTATCTGACAATTAACAGAGAAATGCATCCATTCTAACTTGATTGGAGGTTTTAGACTGGCCAAGTCAATCGTCGTACCTTAACACGATTATGTAGTATTACACAACCTGAAGATAGAAACCTCCTAAACTAAATATCATGTGTTCTCTCCTACCAAAATTATATCGATCAATATAGTTATATGCAGTATAAGCACAGCATTATCTCTAGCAAACACATGGTTACAAAGGTTGATGTATTTAGTAAATGAAGCATAAAAGCAAGGGTCAAACCAAACTACTGATTGTCACCTTGAACAAATCCAATTAAACTCAACCACAACTCGCAACAGGGCATGCACACACCCAACACACACAATGGACCGTATTATCATTAAAGATTATACTGATCTAACAGTGTAACTCTTTAAATGGTTTATTGTGCTAAATCAGTTGAGCTGTGTATCATTTATGCATTTAATATTATTGTGCAGTGTCTCATACTTGTTCTCAACCAAATTGAGTCACTGCCTCCTAAATGTTATATATGGCTCCCTCTTCTGCACAGACGTGGTAATACATGATGTCCAGCAGCCATATCAGTCCAATGAATACTCCATTCTGAATATTCCGATGCTAATTTGCTTGTTGCTGTATTTTGTCATTTTATTTGTGAAAGCAAGAACTTTTTTTTTTTACCAGAAAAATTCAAGGTCATTAATGAAAAATCCAACATAGTTGGATGACAAAAGTTGTAGCAATATGACACAGGCTGACAAAGCTGAGCTATAGGACACGCACACACACACACACACACACACACACACACACACACACACACACACACACACACACACACACACACACACACACACACACACACACACACACACACACACACACACACACACACACACACACAGTCAGTGATCTACAACATAAGCAAAATTGTATTGCTCTAGGAAGCCATTATCAGCAAGTTGAACACTATATGAATGTAATTATTTTCCCTATTGAGTTTAGGAAAATTCTTCCTTTTCTTAGTCTGGATAAATAACAGCCATCATGAGCTCTGCACCAATATCTGATTTTGATTCAAACATGTTGTGTTTAATTTCTTTAAAGAAAACATCAGACAATATTTTGCACATAGGTTATTTGTAAATTTAGGTAAAATTAGTCTAAGCTAGAAGAGGATTTTTGTACACTAAATTACATATTTCTTCATAATTAAAGCAGGTGCACATTGATTTGCAGTTAAATATCTAAATAATTACAGTAAACATTTTAAAGCAGTAGCAATATTAGAAATAAGCAACAATAAAATTAAATAAAGTACCATTTACAGCTATGTTAGGAAAATAATTTCTGTAAAGCAAAAGTACTTCATGTTCTTTTCTATGTTCAAACTGTTTAGAAAAGAACATGTTTACTTGCACTTGTAACTTATGTACTTAGTAAACCATGCAAGGTTGTTTCCATACAGATGAAATATCAGCTGTTTTCAAATTACAGCTTAATTTAATGAAATCGGACGTAGGTGTGTTCAAAACTTCTGTTCAAAAACTATCCTTGATTATTTGCCACTCTGATAAATAAAAGTCATTCAATTTTAGACATCAACAGACACACTATTTCTTAGTAAAAGTGCATTTATTTTCATTAAACAAAACAAGTATATAATTAGGTTAACATTTATTATTCACATTTAAATGACTTCTCTGAACAGATTTCACCTAACTCTGCTTTTCTTCACAGCGGCCATGTCCTCTGAGGCCTTGCGCTTGCGTGAGGGGGTGTTCTGGCCTTGGTGGGAGTTTTCAGGAGGCCCATTCGCCACTTCTCCAGGAAGATAATATGCATCCATTGGCGGTGAAGGTTCCTGAATGAAGGAAAAGGAAGAAGCAACAATTAAACTTTTTCCATAGACCCTTAATAATGCAGTAGGCCAGGAGTCACAAAAACAGTACAGTTATTTTAGCAAGAGGGAAAAGACTGAATATAATGCAAAAAAAAAATCATCACTGCAATGCTGTTAAATGACAATGCTTTCATATAACTGTGACAAAAAAAAGAATGTAAAAAAAAAACTGCTAAATAAATAATAATAAAATATAATATCAATAATAGATTTTGTTTCTAAGCAACAACATGTACAAAGCTTAGGGTGTTCCATAAACAGAAACATGAAGTGAACCTGAAAGAATTCAGTTACACAGGGTGTAAATACACTGCAAAAAATAATATATTGGCAAAAAAAAAACTATTTTGTTTTTAAATGGCTTTACTTCTCATGCTTTGCATTTTCTTATAATAAACAGTCCAGAAATAGGCTCAGTAATCTTTGATTTGTTGTATTTTAGCCAATTTCTTGTACGTCATTTGTTGCAGTGTATATAAAGGGTTTTACAAATGTTTTAAAAATGCAGAGCAGATTTTAAAATAAAAAACCTTTAATGGATTTTGGGTTTTTGAAAGTATAAAAATGTCCAGTTAATATGAATACAGTTACTCTATCAAATGCTGAAAGGATCATCATGGCCATCTCTTTTCAATTATTGTCAGAAAAAAACAAACAAACAGAAAAACAAGCAAATCCTGAACAGCTTTACAAATATGACTCAGACAATACTTGATTTTTGATGCAAAAGCTTATGATTTTTTTCATATATTAAACATGCTTAAGGTGCAAACATCCTGGAAACTGCATTTCTGACCTGCATGAGGTAATCAGCAATATACTCAGGCCTGAGGCATTTAACTCCATGAGCAACGGCCTCAGTCACATCCACTCTCACATCGTTTGGTCCTAGCCGGCTGAAGTCTGCGAAGAGATGAGTGGTTTCCTTATACAGGGAGGGAGATGGGCTTGGCAATACCTGTACACAGATGGAGGGAGAAATGTTTAGAATGCGTTAGTATTAGGGGAAAACATGATTAAACACTCTAATAAAGGCTTGATAGATAAACATGGCAAAACTATTTTCACAATGGATGTACACTATATTCTAACTTAGCATATTATCCAGTCATCTTTGGTGGGAAAGTAAGGAGGCATTTCACTGCTACCATCATGAGGTTACATCAATTAAGATTAGCAAACCCATTCCTGAAGCAGCCATGCAAGCTTAAGCCATGACTCTACCTATACCATGCTTAACCAGCGAGCTGGTATAATGACCAGATTCTTTCTCCACACTTTGGCCTTCCCTTCTCTTTGATATCACTTTCGTGCCTCATCTCTGTATTTCTTTGTGAATTCCAATCTGTGTTTCTTGGGTATTTCTTCATAGTGCTCTCATTGTTTTCATCATTAGCTGCAGTAATTTTTCTTGGCCGACCTGTTCCATGACTGGTGGGTAGCATGCCATTGGTTTCCTTCTTTTTCATTGCTCTATTGGCTATGCCCTATGCTTTTGCAATGGCTCGGATCGATTTTCCAATAAGCCTTTCACCCTGCTGAGACAGCTCTGTAAGTTTTAGAAATATATCTGTTTAATCCAAAAAATGAAAAACTGATTTCACATGAGTTTCTCATCTCGGCTAATCTCCTTACATAAAGGTCAGTCGTGGCATCTGGCAAACAAGAGCCTCGTTTGTATTATCGACTCAACTGATCATTGTTCACTTACTACTGAATGCTGAAATAAGCACTAAGAGTTTTGTTCTGCAAGCTAATAATGTTATGTAAGTCTTACAACATTACAAATTTATAATCTATATCAAACACAATCCAGTATAGTCATGATGATGTTTTTAATTGAATTCAGAATAGACCTTTGCTCCTCCAGACTGCAGCAATCTTCTGAATCCTGCATCTCTGGCCTGGTCTATGTTCAACATCACTGTCCAGCCACCAAATGCACCCTAAAGAAAGAATTGAAGAATATGATGGAAATAAACACAATCTAAAGTAAACAAGAAAGACAGAAGAGAGGAAGTGTCTGATTTGTACATCTTTATCTTTGCAACCCTGCAATGATTTTCTCCAGCGCAAGGCTGATAATGCCAGTCTCTTCTGTTGGGAGTTTATAGAGGGAAGAGCATCCAGAATAGAGTGGCTACCCCATTCATAATCCTCCTCCTAAAGAAAACACACAAGTGTACAAAAAACAGTTCATGAAGATCCTGCAAAACATTCAAAGCCCTGCTAAGTACTGTAATTATAAAAAAAAAAATGTTCTTCATCAGTAGCACTCTGCTAATTCAGCATATTTGTCCTGTGCCATGTCAATCTCAAATAAATGACATTTATAATGAGATTGGCTCAAAGTAGTGAAGCTAAATTTGTACGTTTTTCAGGCCTCTTGTGAAAGGTGGTCTGTTTAATGCAAAACATTTCATCACTGTGTTTTGTGGGTTCTGTGAGTGTTGGCTTAAATGAATGTTGACCAGAACTGTGTGTGCATGCTTTTGTAGCTGGGAGAGCACTCACTGGTATGAAGTATCCCTCAGCGCGACAGGCCTCCAGGTATGAGCGGTGAAGAATCCATTTGCCAGCTGCCATGGCTGCCAGGTATTTCTCATTCCTCAGAGGATAACCCACAATGATGTGAGTACAGCTAGGGTCAAAACACTGCTTTTCTAGTAAGATACCACCTGCATATGCACATGATCAGCATTTATTCTATGTTTGTATATAGTAAATAGTAGTAAAATAGCTGTTTGCAACATCTGTTGTAATATGACACAAATCAAACAATTTCTGAAATGAATTAGAAATGATGCTAATATCATTATTAGTCTATTTTGTCTATGACTAGGAAAAATGTAATCCATATACATACATACATACATACATACATACATACATACTCTGGTATACTAACCCAGCTCCTCTATAAGGTGACTGTAATCAATGCGCTCCTGTGGGTTAAGTGAAGACAGCTGGAAGCGTGGAGGCTCCTTCCTCACCAGTTTCTTCTCAATCTCCTCCTCTTCCTCAAGCTAAAGAGAAAAGGTTATCAGTGTCACAGTTTGGAGGACAAAACCATCCTGAGCTGAATTGTTTTCATTCATACTGCAGTTAATTAAGGGTCCACTAATCACGCTGGTCAAGCGGCATAGCAAAAGTACCTGCGTTTCCTATAACCACCACACTGCGATGTTTAATTGTGCGTTTCCACTTGCTAATTCCAATGGTTAACACAGTAATATTAGCAACATCATCATCATCAGACATGGCAACCCATACATTTAAGGAATTTAATCTTTGGTTTAAACTATAAAAGTTAGTCAATTAAAGATAAAAGGAAGCTGGTGCACCAAATAGGGGCTTTTTACACCTCGTCACTTCATACGTTTCCCAAATGGAAGTACGTCACTCGCAACTGATCTTTCACCCAGGTGTCTTGTTGGGTCTTAAAATGCGCTGCTGCCACCAGCGAAAATGCAGCAAACAGTAAATGCTGTTTTTTGTAGCATAACCATTGTAACAAGTTTTTTCGTCTTTTTGATTGCATGCTGAAAACCAAATACACCAAAGCGTGTTCCATTTCAATTACCCCGGAAATGAGGTAAAATATATTTGCATTTTGGGTGGGAGTAGAAAGATCGGATTGATATCCGATTCGCCAAGACGCATTTATGCGTATGTAAATAGAACAGTTTTAACAAATCAGATAGCTATCGGATCAGAGAAAACACACGAAGTGACCAGGTGTAAAAAGGCCCATATGTACTGGAAGTGTATACATCAATGTGAGCACACTAGGAAGGTAGCCAATGTGCTATTTTTAATGCACTAGTTAATTTCTTACTTATAGAACTGTTAAACAAAGGCAATATTGTACTCATATAGAATCGCATGCTTATACTAAATATATAAATGCAAAAGTTTGCTAGCTCACACATATAGCAAGTCTGCTGTGCTGATATTCAGTATGACTGCACTCCATCTTACGTGATATTGCTTTAATAGAATATAAAATAATCTAATAAATAAATGTAATAAATATATAAATACTACATATTAATATTGTCAAGTGTGTGTTTAATCAGTCTTTGTGTTATTTATTCTAGTAAAATGATACTCGTTCAAGTTCATACAATCTAGATGTCGAATCAGATTAAACCACCTAGATAGAGAATGTGTATCAATGACTATGTACCTGTAAGTCAGCTAGCATTGAAGATTTGGAGATGGAGAAAGCCGGCCTTGGGGTTTCAGGCTTTTTAGAACCCTCAGGCTCAGTGTTAAAGCTTGTTGGTTTTTCTGTCCGTTTCATGTGCTCTTCTATTACACCACAGGCAGCTGAGGTGGACAGATTAAACAATCAGATAGCCATTTTTTAATTGATACAGAACTCATAACATATGCAACATTATTACTAAAAGTTAATTAACTCCAGCTTATTGAAACTGAAGAAAAGTTACTAAAAAAATTACCAAGAGATTCAATATCCATTAATACATTAACAACAATTAAGTAAGTGTGAACAAAGCAGTTTTCCCAGTTCTTTCCTGATGCCAAGGATCCATTGACAAAAACAAACACACATGCATACACCCTCTCTCCCTCACCCATGTCCACCAGTTCGGAGTCAGTCATGGAGACGTGAGCCGTTTGATCAGTGTGCGGTGGAGGGAGAATGGCAAGAGGTTCTGAATGTTGAGATGGACTGCCTGGCCACTGCAGATTATCAGCTAACTTTGCCCTCTCCTCTCTTGCCGTGGGGTCATCCCACACTATCTGCTCACTCTGGGATGCTTCTGTGTTCACATCCACTGCTGCCTGACGGGACATACTAAACACACAGGCAAACACACAGACACAGGCACACAGACAGACACACAAACTAAATTGACTTCTCATGTCCATTGCTATTTTTCCACACCATTACAACTTTATACTGAGGCTTTAAGTAATACATTATCATTGTTAATAACTACTGTGGCAGAATTACTTGTTCTGTCCACGAGAGTGCACTGTGGTGTTAGGTGTGTTTGTGGGTACCGTAAAGCCTCCAGTGTCCTGCTGCGTCTACCCATTCGGCCCAAAATCTCAGGAGTATTTGGAGAGTCTAGACCCCCTGAACCCATTCGGGCCAATCTAGAGGATGCTCGCCGACCACTGGTCAATTTTGTGGCAGACATAATCTCCTGTAGCTGCCTCTGCAAGTTCTCTCTCATCTCCAGAGTCTCTGTCAAGTCTGAGAGAATGTCAAAAATATGAGAGAATATTGTGACATTTAATTTTTAAACTGGCGAAAGGATGGATGGATGGATGGATGGTATATGAGCACCTTTCCTTTCAATACTGGTTGGTTGAGGCTGCTCACGCTCTGCAGGCTCTCTCTGAGGAGTAGAGATATCTGCTGTGATGTCCACAAGCCCAATCTTTAGAGAAGAAACAAAAACAGTCAATTCATGAACCTTTCCTAACTGCTCAATCTTGCCAAACATGGCTGGCACACAAGGTCTGAAAAGTTTTGTTAAAAAGCTGAAAGACAATGTTAAGAGATGTAGGGTGCCATACCCGTGCATCATCTTCATCATCATCGATGAGAGGTCTGCATTTAGAGCGGGTTGTGGAAAGGGGAGGAGATTTTTGGGTGCTGTCTGTCACCTGGCTTAGCATCAGGCTCATTTTAGGGTTAAAGGTGAAAGGGTAGAGTGACTCAGGCACTCGTTTCTGCTCCTCTGCACACTGGGACAAATACACACAGGAAGTGTAAGGGACTAGTGACAGTAGTTTTATATACACTGAATAGAACACGGCGCATAATAGTGTGTGTCTGTGTGTGCATGTGATTAAACACACACCGCCTGCAGCCAGTGCTGGGACACAATGTGCAGGCTTCTCTCCTTCACTGCCTTGTACTCTTTAGTGTTGTCTCCCACTTTGCCCTGGTAGATATAGTGGGTGACCGAATCATCACAAGACCACCTACAATACACACATTAGAGTTTTGATGATCACAGATTAGAAATCAAAGAAAATGGAGGGGGAAAAAATAAATAAATAAAACCAACACAGTTCATCCAAGGTCCTTGACAAATGTTATTTTACACATTTTAAATATTTAGAATTTTTTTTAAAAAGCACCAGCGCAATAAACTATAATATTTTAGTCATCTCTCTCTGTTGGCATTATTTCTGACAGGCAAATAGTAAATAATAAGGAACAATGTAGTGAGGAAAAAATACTTGATCGATACCTGAAGTCCGCTCCGAGGGATGCAGCCATTGCATTTAGCTCATTCTGCTTTTTAATGAGTTTCTTACTCACACAAACCACCACTCCAGCAAGTGGAGCTGATGTCTTTTCCTCTACCTACAGAACAAACACAGAAACAGAGACACACACAGAAACAGACACAGAAAAACAGACACACAAACAGAAACAGATACGCACAGATGTCTAATTAGTTTAGATTCAGCCTGACAGTGTTGGCACACAGAAAACTGGACAGGAAATTAATAAATACCGGTTTGTTTATGTTCTGTTCTGGCTCTTTGCCCAATTGAGGGCTTGCAGTCAGGGCAGCAAGGGTCATGACATGACTACGGTTGCTATTAGCCACAGCTGCTTTTAAATTCCTCTCGATCACCTCACTTAGGGGAGTCTCTGCCCCCTGACTGTGCTGAGGCTTATTACCAGGGGTTTTTAAATGGTCAAACACATCCTGTAACATACAAACACAAATTTTATATACACTGCAGAAGCCCTTTGATTTTCTTCTGAAGCTTTGTAAGAAAATGCCCAAAGAAATCATACATTTGCTCTTTTCACTTGTAAAGAAGACCTACAGATGAACAGTATCCAGAAATCCATCTTTCGGCTTCTATAATAGCAGCAATCAGCAATAACTTACTGTGAAGCCCTTGATACTTTATCTGAAACACATTAACTCCATTTACTGAAAGTGTGATTTGTTGAGTCTACTATGCTAAAGTCATAGGGGAACACTGCTGGCACAATTACGAGCACGTTCTTTAACACAGAATGTTTTTAACAATTATAAAGTAAAAAAAAAGTCTGGTTTTGCTTTTTAGTCTAAAAAACAAAAGAGCTCATCTCAAATTACCACTTTCCTGTGAGTCATTTTAATGACAAATCTGAGTAATCCTATACACAATAACTGGAGACAGGACTCACATTTCAGAATGTAACGCAGCTATATGATGCAGTTGTGCTAATGACAATCATGGTGGCATTGAGACTGGGATAACCCATACAACACTAGTAGCATGGATTCTTTGTTTGAACAGAGTTTCAGACGAAGAGGAAAGAGCGCTTGGCAGACTAAAGCACTGCTCCATCAGTCTCTTAAAATAAAACAAGGGCTAATTACTAGATATCAGAAGATCATTACTGACCTTAATGTTAAAGGAAGGTCCAAAAAGCTTGTCTCTACTGAGGAAGCGTGATGGTGTATCAAGCTGAAGTTCTTTTTGCAAGTTTCCTCTGCTTTCTTCTTGAGCTGGAGTTGTGACCTCTACCTCTCCCTCCTCACCTTTCTTCAACTTGCGGAGAACGGAGTGGACGCTGCGGCTCTGCAGACGTCCCGTGTCCAACGGTGTTACAGAGGTGCTGCTCTGTGGACCTAGCAGAGGAATCTCTGGAGAGAGACGCACAGGTACAGGAGGGTCTGCTGCTTTCTGAGATACTCCAATGAAACTGGCCTCACTGTGCTCTGGAAAGAAACAGGTACAAGTAATGCAGTGTTAAAGGAACAGTCCAAGCAAATTCCAGAATGTATATATTTCTATACACTGTATTTTGGATGCAATGTAATCACGAAGGGAATTTATTGCAACTGTTTGTGCAATCCTTATATACAAAGCTGGAATACGTCTAAATAGCTTTTGTAATTATATTCAATAAAATTGTGACAGCATATTTTACTAACACTAGTTTATGCATCACATGCATGTTCCTGCCTCAGTGTTATTTGATTCGATTTTTAAAATAGTGGTTAAAAAAAACAATGCACAGTTCTTTATTCATTAATCACAAGAAAAAATGTCATTATGTAGAATGGTGTCTGTATGTTCAAAATAATTCAAAATAAAATCAAGCAGGTATTCTGAGCTATGTCAGACTTCAAGGCCCTTACATAGTGGTTTATGATTAATATGATAGGATTTATAAAACCCAGATCACCATGGGCACTTGAGAATGATTCACTTAACATTGTTAATACAACTGCTGTGCCTTGTACATAACTAAATTATCATCTTCAATCAACTAATTTGAAAAGTGTGTTATGCTTTCTGACCAGGAGATGGTGGCAGATCCACCAGATAGCTTCTCTCCTCAGCACGTTTGCCCGTTCTGGCCGACTCTATTATCCAGCGTATGGTCACAGCAGGCAGCCCCCACTTCTGTGCTGCCTGGTACTTGGTGCCTTCAGGAGTCTGTAGGACAAGGTGAGTGCTAGCCAACATGCCTTTCCTCTGATTAGCAGTGCGCACAAAATAGTCCTGTACACTGAAGACAACGGAAGAACAAGAAGATAACTTGTAAAGCGGTACAAACACAATACAAAGCAATTGTAATGCAAAGCATTCGAGGTTTGAAATAAATGTAAAACAAATTGTGAATCTTAAAGTCCAGAAGATTTTCTTATGGTTGAAAATTTACACACTGAGACAAAAGGTTGACACTGGAGACTCCTTTCATATAACTTTTTTAAATAAGGTTTAGTATCATTTGAAAATATTATTACTAGATGATTGTAGAAAGTCCACTATATGACTCCCTGTGAATGAGCTGCTACTATACAGGGACTGGACAATGAAACCTGTTTTAGACCACAATAATTTACTTGTATGGTGTAGGGCCTCCATTCGAAGCATCAACTCAGCATCAATTTATCTTGGGAATGACAGATACAGATCCTGTACTGTGGGCAGAGGAATACTGAGCCAGTCCTTTTGCAGAACAGTAGCCTGGGCACTATGTAAATATGGTGGAGGAAAACCTGACATCTTCCTCCAAAACACACCAAAGTGGCCCAATAATATATACAGGTGCGTTATGATCCTGATACACAGCACAGCCTTCAGGGTACAATTTTTGAACCACTGAAATGCACTTGGGGCTTCTCTAGACCATATGAGTAACAGTAACGATAACAGTGAACGTGGACTCAGAACAATACATTCACATTCACATTCTCCAAAGCCCGAGATCTCCACTTCTGGCACCATTGAAAACAAATGTTTGGTTGGCACAAGTGACCCGAGGTTTGGCCCAACCATGAACACTGAACCTAAAGGGCTCCGGATAAACAGGAGAGTTCAAAGTACACTTTTAATTATGGATTAAAATTTCTGGATACAGCCGAGGGAAGATTTGCCCTCTTTTGAACTCCCATTATGTTGTGTGGATTGCAATATTGTATGTACAGCTGTACTACAGCTCTGCTAGTTCAACCTTTGCTCTTATGCATGGAATGTGAAATCAGTGAAGATGCATGTATATAGGCGAGAAATTTCCAACACCATATTGGCCAGTGTTTCAGTTTTATCATCCAGCCCCTGTACAAGCACTAACAAAATTGTGCAGCAATCGAAGCCTGTAAATGCAACGGTAACTTTTGTTAAAGCCGCTGTTATAGAGAATAATTAAACACAATCGAACAGTCAGATTTCAAAAAACGGCAGCACTGTGGTACAAACGAAAATAATTTACAATTGCCATTTATTATATGGAGGTTAAGTCGCTTCAGTTGGGGCGCATCTTGTCTGTAAATCTGTGTTTGCAGCTTGCATAGCTTTAAATACGCTAAATGTACACATCATCTCACCTTGCTCCCAGATGTCTGGCAAGTTGAATGAGTGACTCTCTCTCTGCACCGGTAAATTGGCTAACTGACAGCACACAGTCTCTGAGAGGAGAGCAGCCCTCCTTCACCACTACTGGGGTGAACAATGGATGAGATGACACTGGCAGAATGCACTGCTGCTCTACACACATTGCCTGAAAATGTTGAGAATACACAGTACAAAACATTGAGCAAACACGTGATCTTAACATGGCACAAATCAAATGTACAACCTCAGTAGAACTGCTAATCATTAAGGCATTTTTTGTCATCTGATGTAATTGTAAATGACAACATGACCCAAGGTAATAAATTAGCATGCGTGTTGAATTTTAGTATATAGACCAATATATTACAAACATGTTTATTTCAAAATATTTTGCCATCTTACCAGCCAGGTGTCTGTGACCACTTCATCCACTGTGGCCTCCACCTCACAGCCTAGCAGAGGCACTATAGCATAATCGGCTACGCCTCTGAAACGGCCAACTAAAACCTTTCCGTAGTTCTCCACAACCAACATAGAGAGCTGTGCCTCTGCTTCTGAACCGAAGCCCACCAAGAGGAAGCGTTTCCTAATAAACAAACCTCCATCTGAGGATTCAGCTACAGTAGAGTCATGCCCTGGTGCAGCTGGGTCTAGCAGTTCAGATCTGCAAGTGTTGTTTTTATTATCTGGGGCTGGAGCTATTTCCACTATGGAAAGGCAAATAGGGAGAGAAAAACAGATATAGAAAATGAGTCATAAGAACTAGGGTCACCTAAAGTCCCTATAAAATCAAAATTGGTGTTATAAAGCCTTTTGTAAAAGTCTCTTGCGACTGTATAGAAAAATAATGTAGTATGTAATGTAGATTTTGTAGCCTCTTTTAATTATACAGTTCATTACTTGTAAGAAAGCTTATTGACTCATCTGGTACAATTTATGTCCTGGCATCTATTTCCATGAAAGCATTGAGATACAGAGACAATGTCAATGAGTGTTTATATACGAGTTGTTTTCCCATGGTTACCTAAAAAGCCCACAATTGCTGTATAAGCCAATTAGAAAAATTACTGCTGCAGGCCAGTAAAATAAGACCCATGACCCCAGTACCAATTCAGGGTATGCTCCAATTTCTGGTTTAGAATTGCCAGTGGGCAAACAAATAATATTGAAATATGCACCGGTTTGCTAAGCCACTTTTGTCTGTTTAGATACAGCAAAAGGTATGACATACCTTAAACTTTAACAATTATGGAATTCAGTCAAGCCCTTAAACACTCACCCTGATGACATCTTATGACATGTATACAAACAACTTCAACAGGTGGTCAGACAAGGACAAAGAACCCACCTACAGTCTGGTTATTGTCGACGTATTGCGAGAGTAATTCTTCCTCAGCCCTGGCATGTCGGTTAGGGCTGGGGGCTGGCAAGGCAGCAAAAGATGGCCTAGAGGGGTGTGAGGAAAAAGGCCGGGGAGCAGGAATTTCCACGTGGGCTGGAGCAGGAGGGAGGAATGAAGGGTGGAAGTAGCTCTCCACTGGAAGCAGAGAGCCATGAGAAAAACTATCCAGCAACCACTGCACTGTGACGACATGTGGTCTGATAAAAACATGTACACACACAAGCAATTCTTGAAACAGGTTTTGATGAGAACTGTTCTAATTATTACCCAACCAGCTGCAGTACATTACAATCGATATGTAAGCTTCACCTCCCAAATGAAAACCGTTGCATATATTAGATCAATAATTATATTAAATATTAAATATATTAGATCAATAATCATTCCTTACTAATCAGGTAATCTTACTAAAGAGTACCATAATTTCAATCACTCCACTGATGGACATTTAGACAGACCTGTGAGAGGCTTTAGCAAGAAAGCTTTGAACATCCTGGTCTGGTTCTCCCATCACAACGTGAGTAAGTTCTTCACAAAGCTGATTGAAGCGCAGGCCTCCTGCAGAGTTCACCAACCGCCGCAGTTTCTCCAACCTCTTCCCCAACACACCACATAGGTATAGCTGCAGAATATAGAAAGACTCATACTACAGCCTGAGTTTGGTTGATGTAGAAGATATCATGTATACCAGATCATTTGGACATACTGGTAATGAATGTGCATTCCAGATTTTGCAATGCTAAGAAAAAAAGCTTTTATTTTTATTATTTTTTTCATTGCCCTGTTTGTATTGCTCACGAATACAGCATTGCTAACTTTTGTAAACATATAGAAAAATAATTTAAAAGACTTGTAGTTGAAATAAACAGTTTCAGATCATGCTAATTGAGGTAACTGCAAAAATCTCTGTCAACAATGTTCATGCAGTTAAACCACTTCAAGCATGTACATTTACCAGAGAATTTATTAGTTTAAGATTTTTCTTACATATTCAGGTCAATGAAATTGGAAAATTGCAGACTGAATAAATGAGACATAGCTGTCCAGTTTTGGTGAACGTGAAGGCAGGACTGCAACCTTGCGTGGTCATCTGCCATCATTAGATCACAAGTTGTTCCATATGTTGTGCCTTGTTTGAACTCACCTTGGTTGTAAAGAGTTATCAATTGAGCTACATTTGCGTTCCTGTAACCTCACTCCTGTCTGGCCATTCTCCTCTAACATTGACAGATACATAGGGTTTCTACTTGCAGACCAGCTATTCATGTGGGGAAGTCGTGGCCTAATGGTTAGAGAGCCTGACTCCTAACCCTAAGGTTGTGGGTTCGAGTCTCGGGCCGGCCACGACGGAGGTGCCCTTGAGCAATGCACCGAACCCCCCCAACTGCTCCCCGGGCGCCGCAGCATAAATGGCTGCCCACTGCTCCGGGTGTGTGTTCACGGTGTGTGTGTGTTCACTTTGGATGGGTTAAATGCAGAGAAAAAATTCTGAGTATGGGTCACCATACTTAGCCGTATGTCACGTCACTTTCATTTAAAGTTTTTGTACCTTTCTCTGTAAATGATAGACATTTTGTACATAAAAATCCAAGGAGATCAGCAGATTCTAAAAAAGCCATTGTGGGAACAACAACCATAATTTACTTAGTCCATGAACTAGTGAACCAGTGTCAGGGTATTCAAAAATAGCGCTTCTGTAAGTCACTCTGAAGTGTCCTGCTTCATCAACTAAGACTAACTGAGGCTAATATTATGTTTACAAAATTTATATAAAATATAAATGGCCTCTCAAAACTCACCTTGCAGCCATCTAATAAGTCATCTGTTGGACAGATGGTAGGATCAAATGTGTCGATAGGATCCGCTGTCTCTATGCGGCTCACTATTGCAGTTGTCATGGCTGTTTCGTTGACATTCATGCTAACATTTGAGATATGGCTCAGTCCAAGCAAAGATGGTCCATCTGCTGCAAAATATAAAACACTTTGAAACAGAAACACTGTAAGAAGGATTTTAGCTATTAGCAAGTTAGCTTTTGACAAACCTTTAAACTACATTCTTGCCACAAGATCAGATAGAATATTAAGCATGTCCACTATAGTGTAGAAATAAGAAGTCCTTATGAATATTGTACACTTTACTCAACAGAAGTGAAAAGGAACAGAGAAATGCTATCTATCTTTACTCTTATTTGAGCCAGTGGGAGTGGAGGTGTTGGGTCTTCCAGGCTTCTCCTTCCGCCTGTCCTCACGTTCTACAGCGTAACGACTCTCATCCTGACAGAAGCCCTTCTCGATACTGTCAAACAGCCAGTGAATGGAGATGCAGAACACATTCCACTTCTTTGCAAACTCGTACTTCTGACCTGAAATCACAAAGCCGTACACATTTCTTTCTTAGTGTTGCAAAGAAAACCATCTGCGTACTGTGTCTGTAACAGAACACAAGCTCAAGAGTAAAAATCAAAGAGCACACCTGAGGGTTCGCTGACAATGAGGTGAGTGCATTCGTTCATTTTGAGCTGGCCAGTGTAGCTCCCTCCATGCAGTTCACACAGCCTCTGCACCTCTTTACGCTCCACCGTGGAAAGACCAGTCACACACACAGTGCATCCTTTGAGAACGGGACACTGATAATCCTCCATACGCAGGTCTGTGTATCGGAACAAACTAAAAGAGGGGGTTGGGATTATACCATTTTTCTATCATCTTATGTACCAATTCACTTTACCTGGGGTTAAAGCGGTAGAGGGGGGGTTTGCAGGAAAACTTTTAGTGTATAAAATATTCACCTAAAGGCACCACCTACCGGACTATATATATATAAATATATATAAATATAACTAATTAACTGCTGATTGGAAGATTTCACACAGGACACGTCACAAAACACTGCACTCAAAACTCTGAACCAAAAATACTAAGAACCACTAACTCATAATATATTAAAAGATGTATAAAGACAAATATAGTCTTACCTGTCCTGAGATTTCTCCCAGCATGCTCTGACCCAGGTTGGTAGAAGGATGGGCTTCCCTAGACTGGCAGCCACCAGGTACTTTTTACTGCCCACTTCACCTGCTACCAGTTGAGTGACAGACACATTGAGGTCTCGGTAGACGCGCCCACCCATCAGCTGGACCAAGTCCATCACTTCTGTCTACAATAAATAAAAACTGATTTGTTAAGTGGTTTCTTGAACTTTTTGAAGCCAGGAACACTTTTAAATGTAACACCAAGTTCCACAAATTCTGAACATAATCCAACTACAATAGGTTCAACTAGACTCGTGCAAAAAATAAGTGAAAAATGCAAAATGTGCAAAAAAAAAATAAAAATAATGTGGCTTTTGAAAGGAGCCACAGAGACAGAATTTCTGACTGTTACACTGACAGAAAATGCTACACTTAAAAACTATGAAAATTTAATGATAAACAACAACAACTTTAAAAATTATATGGTGTGACTAGGGTTGCAAAATTCTGGGAATTTTCAAGACTGGAAACTTTCCATGGGAATTAACAGGAATATATAGGAATTAACAAGAATATATGGAAATAAACTGGGAATTTTTTTTAAAAAAAAGCAGAGTTGCCTATAACAAGGAACTTAAATGTAGTTAAAAAATTTTTTTGCAGTTTAATCTTGTTTAAAACAACAAGATTTAATGCAATTTGTACCCTGCATTCCTCGGTCACTTGCACACAGCTTACTGGAGGACCATTGAGGCCAAACCCCCTGCATGTACTTGCATTTTTCCATAACATGCACAGTAACACTTTATTTTAGGGTCATTAAACTAGTTGCTTATTAGCATGAATATTAATAAAATATTGGCTATTTATTAGTACTTATTAAGCACCTATTAATGCCTTATTCTGCATTCTTAACTGTACCCAATAACTAAACTTAATAACTACATTACTAACTCTTAATACGAAGTAAATTAGGAGTGTTACCACATGCACAGATTATTTGATACAAATAATCAGACACAGGCATTGAATCAAGGATAGATTTTGTTTTTAGTACAACAGGTTACTAGAATATCCCAGGCTAACAGTAAATGAGAGAGTTTTAATCGTCATTGAGGGGAGTTAAGCTTACCCGTGCATCTTTGTCCAGACTGGTGCAGCACACTGTAACATCAGCCATGGCCATGTTGTAAACTGGCTGCTCTGCCTTTGGTACACACCTTTGCTGCTGAAGGCAGAACAGCACTACCAGAGGACTCACTATCCTGCACCCCAGCTATAGCATAAGAAGATCAACAGAGTAACACATCCAGAAAAAAGACAAACAGCAACAGGATCTTATCATAACACTATGGTCATGTGTGCTGGATATCATACGACTAATCATGGTAAATGTGGGTAATTAGTATTCTGCTTCAGTTTTATTTATTAAACTAAAGAAACTTCAGCAGTGTATATATGCATCATATAAAAGGAGATGAAGGTGAAGCAGTCTGTGCTTTTTGCTACTAACCATGTCCATTCTACTGAATATACTCAAATAGTCACTGTACCAAGTAGCTTCATACTTGCATAAAGTGATCCAAATCATCAGTGATCATTGAAAATGAATGGTTTCTGGTCTCATTGACGGTGTGAACGTAGCATTAGTCACTGTAATGGGGCCTCGTTCAAATATGGATTACTGAGTTAAAGGAGCTGAACTGTTATCATTTATAATAAACCAAGCAAACATCTTGTATTAAATTTTGTTAAGAGCTGAAAACAAGAGAAATGGACACTGAAGAAAAAATAATGCATGCAGTAACATACCTTCCTGCAGTGTTCAAATGCATCGCTAGTGAAATCGCTGAACACGTACAAGGACTTGTCGTTGTGTTCCAACTCCAGCACAGATCCTTCATCAATAGTCTGCACATATTTCTCAGACTGCAGCTCCACTATGGCCTTAATATAAAGAGCCATGATGAAACACAACAAACAACTGATTTATTTGTTCAGCTGTACCGAATTCAGTGTAAATCCAGTACAACATTCAGTTACCCGAAAAGAGCTCTTGGAGAACAGATCAGAAGAATAACACAACTATACTGTGTAAGCTTTAAGATCATTACAAATCCTAGTGTACAGACCAAACTGCATGCAACAATATTATTAAAAGCAGAGGTACAAAAAATGTATTGTATCATCATTCAACACACAAAGCCATGCTACTGTAACTTTTTTTTTAGCTTGACCCTCTTTTGTTGCAAATATTTAAGGTATCTTTGAGCATAAAAAAATATATGAAATGAATACTGTATACACTAAGAATAAAACTGTACTGTACCTCATAAGCTTTGATGCCAAGCTCACTTTTATGTCCATTACACTCAACAAATTTCACCATGTACACATCCCGGCTCTCTTTGGACATCCTGGCTTCAGTTCTAAATGAGACTAGACAAGAGAACATTGACTTAACATATGCAAATAAAATTATTTTTACTGATGGGAAGTGGTTGTATCTTCATGCAAGTTATTTATGTGCATATATGTTGTTGTGATCACCTCACTCCACAATACAAACATGTAATTAAAGTTTTTTGAGTCAGATATTAACTGCATGAGTTACTTTGTACAGTCTGTCAGCACCGCAAACGAACTCAGTGTGCAGAGGAAGGTAATGCAGCATGTGGGGTGCAGATTAGAAATAAGATAGACAATAACCACTTCACTCTATAAAACTAGAATGGCTAACCATTCATCAGGTGCTTTAGTGACGTAACAGTGACGTGACATACGGCTAAGTACGGTGACCCATACTCAGAATTCGTTCTCTGCATTTGACCCATCCAAAGTGCACACACACAGCAGTGAACACACACACACACACCGTGAACACACACCGGAGCAGTGGGCAGTCATTTATGCTGCAGCGCCCAGGGAGCAGTTGAGGGGTTCGGTGCCTTGCTCAAGGGCACCTCAGTCGTGGCCGGCCCGAGACTCGAACTCACAACCTTAGGATTACAAGTCAGTCTCTCTAACCATTAGGCCACGACTTTAAATGCTCCACTTAAAAAATATCCAATAATGCATCAGTCTCACTTTCTGTCAAGGCAAACAGATTGTTTTGTCCTTGAATGTGAAATAAAAGCATTCAGTAAAATGTTCCCATTTTCAGCTGAAGAAGAAAAGCATGAAAATGTTTGATACTACTACTACTAATAATAAATGAATCTACAACATAATATCAGACAGTGAGTTTATGCTGATATGCAACTTCCGTTTGCTGGGGGTCTGTGGGAGAAATGCAAATCCTAGGAAGTGGGACTGAGGAGAAAAGAATCTGAATATAATTTCTGCACCCCATCCATCTATAAAAAAGAAACCACCATTGGACCAGATTTATTTGGGTCGTTACAAGATGTGCACCTTAAATTACTATAGTGGTCAAAGTTTATCCATCTATCTAGTGGTCCATCTAACCATCTAACCATCATCTGAGCATCTTCTCCTATGACCACCACAGAAAGGTGTTAAATGACAGGTGTAGAAAGCAAAATAATTGATATACTGTGCCTGGGAACAATTAACTCGTGTGCTCTGTCTGTTAGACAATGCTTGCCTGAATAAAATGCAGAAATTGGCAATGCCAAAACAAATCCATTCAAATGGAAATGAACAGATTTCCTAATTCTGATGCAGTAAATTATTTATCTGAGCATAACAGTTTGAGGTGTGGTACTGTAAAGCAGGTAGCTTTGCTTTCCTCCAGGCTCTCCGGTTTCCTCCAATATTAAAAATACTATGCTGGAGTAGCTGCAAAAGCTACTCTAAATTTCTTCTATGTGTTAAAATGTGTCTGGTGCCTATATAAAGGAATGTGGTAGCCTAGTGGTTATAGAGACTGTCATGCCTTCTCTTGAACCACTGTTGTGTTAGGCAGCTGTATGGTCTGGTCTTTATCAGCAATCAGGTCTGTGCTGAGCCCGTGGTTTGCGATGACCCATTGGTTCCTCAGGAGCTCTCGGTTGCACAATTATAAACTGTTGTAGAAAGGACATTATTTACTGTAGAGTGTCACCCAAATGAGGATGAGGTTCCCTTCTGAGTCTGATTCCTCTCACGGTTTCTTCCTCATATCATCTCAGGGAGTTTTTCTTGCCGCCGTCACCTACAGCTTGCTCATTAGGGATAGATAGATATATAGTATTTTTAAATTTTAAAGTTAATCTTTTTAAAAAAATTAATTTTAAACTTTAGTTGTATATATTCACTTTAGTTGTATATATTCACAATTATTCTTATTTCTTCTTCTTCTCATTATTATTATTATTATTATTATTATTATTATATACGCATTTCCTTTACTCTCTCTTCCGTTTCCATACTTCTGAAAAGCTGCTTTGAGACAACGGGAAAATAGTGTTTAAGGTGTTGGAAGGTTGTGAGTTTAAAGCTCACAGCCACCAAGCTGCCACTGCTGGGGCCCCTAATCAAGGCCCTTTAACTCTTGAGATGTTGTGTGAGATGAGATGATGTAAATGTAACCGGTCTCACACACAGTATTCCTGATTGACCCTGAATGAATGTAGTGTATATCAACACAACAGCTCAGATCTCCACCTTCATATCCCAGGTTAGAGAAGAGCTGAACATTGTGCACAGAAACACATCATAGTCCTAACATAGCTATAAAAGACCACTCACATAGGTAGTGTATCTGTTAAAACCACACGTTATAACACGAGTTATAACGTGTGACGTTTGACTGCTTCCGCTACCGGAGACAAATATAAACAATTAGCAGTTTGTGCTAACAACACAATTCATCTTCCGTATCAGTTTTATCGCGTCTACACAAGCTGAGACTAGCTGAAACTCTCAAAAACAAAACACGTAAGTATTTAAAATCCATGTCTCGGAAAGATTTGATGAAAACACTCGACATCTTACCGAGAAATCTCCTCAAGTTCAGATGAACACCGGCGCTCGAGCCACGACTCACTTCTGCGCGAGCGCCTGTTAGCCACTCGGCTAGCTAACGGTTGTAACTGAGTCAGAACGGCACCTATAGATGAACATGGTGGTCTTATTACAATATTAAACGATTACTGTTTAAGGGCAAATCAAGAAAATTAGATCAAAACAATGTCCCTTCCAATAGAATAGCCAAAGCCGCTTTCGCGCCATGAAACAAAACATCCCAATCTTCTTCTGTTGATATTATATTGTCAAAGCTTTGTTGTTGCATTACTGCCACCAAGCGGCACGGAGCTGCTTTCGTTGTCTTAATGGTGAAAGGGTTTTTATTTATTTGTTTGTTTGTTTATTTATTTATCTATCTATTTGTTTGTTTGTTTGTTATTTTTATCATGTTTTTATTTTGTATGTCATTATATGGATCACTGCACTTCACTGAACTTAACATTTCTCAACCAATAAACTCACACCGAATCAATTATTCTTTATCGTTTTGAATCCTGTAGATATTTTATTTTTTAATTGTTCCAATAGTAAATGATAACAGATAACAAAATGCAATGCTATAAAATTCAAATTTTAAAACAGTAACAAAGAAAAATGAAAATACAAAGAAGGGTTTATCGAGCAATACAGTTAATTTAGAAAAGAGGAATTAACAGCCTTGTAAAAGTCCGTAGTTTTGAAAGCTTTTCGGCTTTTTAAAGTTTCAAAACAAGTTTTCATTTCTAGCTTAAAATGGATAATGTCTGGTTTCGTTTCAGACCTAATTGTGAAAGTAGGCTATGCTGAATTGTTATGCTCTGGGTAGAAGTGTAACCCAAAGGCATTAGCGGTTCGGTACGGACGCGGGAGAGGCCTAAACTGGAGGAGTGTGTGTTTTTGTTTTTTTATTATATTTTATCTTATACTATTTTATTCATTCAACCTATAGTCACAGAAAGACCTGTTTTGTGTAGAGGTTAGATTAAAAGCAGTTTCTTTATATTAATATTTACTACACTTTTTGGGTTTGAGGTCCTGAACAAATTTGCAATTTTGCATTAATCAGCAGTACTTTTCGCTATTTAACACGATGTACACAATTTTTGTTGGAGAGCGGCAACCTGGAATGACAAAGGTGATGCTTAAAGAAAGATTCAGCTCAGTAGGATGAATTCAATCAATCCATGTCTAAAGGGAAAGGAAGACCAGCTCCTCACTCGGCTGTGCCTACATCAGCTTCTGCCTTTACGGTAAGACAAACCAGACAGAAGAAATTACAATACTGTTTCTACTCTTTCTGCAGTTTGATACCAGTTTATTGCTGATTTAAGGCACAATGTGTAATTTATATATAAAGGTTAGTGGTTTGTTTCATGGATATGGTCAACTTTTGTGCCTTTAAAAGGTAAAAATATTTTTTATGAGTTATTTATTGTCTTAGAAGAAATACTTTATTTAATGCATCATAAACTTCAAAGAAAATTCATAGAAAATCTATGGGGTATTGTGAAGAGGAAGATGCGATATGCCAGACCCAACAATGCAGAAGAGATGAAGGCGACTATCAGAGCAACCTGGGCTCTCATAACACCTGAGCAGTGCCACAGACTGATCGACCCCATGCCACGCTGCAGTGCTGCAGTAATTCAGGCAAAAGGAGCCCCAACTAAGTATTGAGTGCTGTACATGCTCATACTTTTCATGTTCATACTTTTCAGTTGGCCCAGATTTCTAAAAATCCTTTCTTTGTATTGGTTTCAAGTAATATTCTATTTTTTCTGAGATACTGAATTTGGGATTTTCCTTAGTTGCCAGTTATAATCATCAAAATGAAAATAAATAAACATTTGAACTATATCAGTCTGTGTGTAATGAATGAATATAATATACAAGTTTCACTTTTTGAATGGAATTGGTGAAATAAATCAACTTTTTGATGATATTCTAATTATATGACCAGCACCTGTACAGTATATAGAAAATTCAACCCATAAATTTTACCATTTTATCCAAACACAATCCCACTGCCATTTTCTGACCCACCTGCTGCTCAGGAATGCTGAGGCTTCAAGGAATATTCTTCAATTACCATGTTGGCAAATTTAAGAATAACCTCTCCAATAGACCAGGAGCATGCTAGTTATGTCAGAAATATGAAATGATCTCTGTATTGAGCATCATCATCAACTTCAAATCTTTGAATGACTGCATTTGCTGGATAAAGAAAATAAACAATTTGAAACAATTTGAAATCAAATAGTCAATATTGTTAAACAGTTAAATTACTTCTTAGGTCAGGGTTGTCCAAAAACCCAATCCCAGGGTCAAATGTGTCCTGTTTACAGATGTTAACTCACATGTGGTTTCACTATCCAGTTCCTCCAGGACATGTTCTGGCCCAACAAGTTTTTTTTCTCGCCCCTCTCATCTCTTATAGCTTTTTCATTAGGGATCTAAATCGCCAAGCAGATTTTTGCAAAGCTTTTTTGTGATAATGACTATTCTTAAAAGTTCTAACTGAATTTGTGTTGTACAGAGTGTTTTTCTCAACTTCAGCATAGTCAAGACAAAATGATTCATTTGGCAGCAAAGCATAATTTTCCCTGCTATTTGTTTATGATATTTTAGTATACAGATACTTAAAGTATTATCAGATAAAGGCTTGTATTGATAATATTTTTAATAGTAGCTGAGGCTGTTGTAATTATTAGCATAATATGCCATTTTAAAAAGAATACCACAAGGCTAGCATTTAATTTAAAAAGCAATTTTTAATCCTTGATGTCATTTTGACTCAATGTGTATAGTCCACTATGAAAATATGTAGAATTATGATTACAAAATGGCACCACATGGTGAGGAATGGCAAAAGATGAGGCTTATTTTTAAAAGATGAGATTTATTTTTCTTCAGAAACTTGACATGTGTCTGGATAAATACATACCCCATTCTTTCCATCTTCATTCTTTGCCGTTTGACGAATTGATTGAACAGTCACAACAGAATACAAAGCAGAAAAAGAATAGGAGAATGGAGTCAAATTATAGATTCACACGCATTCCGTGCTACATGGCATCCTCATCGTCCTCATCATCTCCACTGACATCACCAGAAGGTCCGGCTTCATCCCCATCATCATTGGCTACCAATTCTCTTCCAAGTTTGCCTAAATGCTTCTGAGTGTGCACCAATATGGGTGCATACAGGTGACAAATTAAAGAAAAACCAACATAACAACACAACTTTCATCAAGAACCATAACAGCTTTCTGGCATAAAATCTACAATAACATCTCTCGATATCTAGTAGATAAATACTGATCTGCCAAAAGATATTACCTTACTTGGTGTTTTTTTTTTACATGTCACTCTAACAACTACAAAGCATCCCATCTCCCATGGTTCAACCCAGATGATTCAAAACCTTATTGATACACATTAATGTTTTTACAGCTGGGATGTTCAACAGGGTTAAATAAATCTACTAGAGCAAAACAATGCAGATAGACTGAAACATTATGAATCCGGTATATCACATTTCTATCTGTTTTTGATCTGGTTAGAATACAGTATTTTCAATGCTGTATTTATATACAGTTACATCTCTATCTAACACAGGGAAGACAAGCCCTCTTTTACCCCTTCTAAGGGCTGGCGATTCTCACCTGAATACCTTATTGTCATAAAGAAATGTATGATGTAGTATTTGCAACAAAAAGGTATTAGCTGAAATTGACCTTCGACAATGTCTTTGTTGTCTCAGGATTGACAGTTTTAAGGAAGCAGCCTCTGGTTTAGGCTTCCCACACACTGCTCAGCAAGATCAATACTGGAAAGCAAGCTTACTGGCAGAATTAAAACCTAATTTAGAGTTGAATATGAATCAAGATGCAAGTTGCAAACACCCATTAGAGATGATGACTAATAAGCATTGTATAGTGCTATGGACAAATGGTATTGGACATGACTCAGCTAAAACCACATTACTATAACCAAACCACACAGACAGAGACATCTTTATAGCCCAAGGACTGGTCTTCATTCTTGTTAATTGTCCACAGTTTGCAGATGCTATGTTTAGCTTGCATGTGTCACAAGCAGGCCCTGAACTAGCTGTCACATCTACCCTCAGAATAATGGCAGATTGAACTGGACTGGTTAGTGATATTCAGTTCACAGCACAGCACTAAACATACTCTTTCATACAACGCTATGCTGCAAATGAATTCACTTTGCCACAGTGCAACGATTTCAATCAAAGAAAATCAACCCTCTAGAATCTGTCCTGTGTACCAGACTTGTTAATTAGGCCTGCAGTCTAACAAGATCTAGAGAGAAATGTGCATGATTCAGTATCTTCGAATCAAATAGCTTTGTCTTGTAGCAACCATCCATCTTACTGTACACCGCTCTTAGGTCACAACAATCCAGTTCTATATTTTTAACATTTACAAAATTACAGAGATTAACGTGACACCTTCAGGCACCTAAACAGCAACCCTATCACCATAAAAGGACTCACAGAGCTGAAATAACTACAGCTACATCCTCTAATACTGCCTATATGCTACCACAATCATGCAGGTCATTTGGGACACATCCAGTTTCTTTGTATACGTTATGGCACTCAGTCTCAGTAAAGAGCACCCTAACAAGAAACAGGCCACAAAAGTCAAGTTTTATTCACTGAGAATTCCAGCCACCCTATCCAGCATAAGGGGTGGTCTGAATTAAGTGTGCCTTAATGCCACGATGCATCACCAGTACACATGTGAGCTTGTGGAAGGCCAAAAGTGCAAAATGGTTTTGAAATATTTCCCCCCCTATTTCCATGATACATTTTGGAGAATTGCTGAATAAAAAAACTACAACCCAACTCACAAGCCCACTACTGTTTTCAAAGCAAAGCATTCAAAGCAAAATGTGGTTATATATTTTTATTCTGATTAAATTTTTGTTACTTGGTCTACATATTTGCACAGAGACAACACAATTCTGTCTGTTCAGGTTCTCTGCATGTGCATGTGAGTTCTTTTGGATTTCTGAGTTTCCTCCCACCCCTTAAAACATTCCATAATTTGGATTGGCAATGCTAAATTATCCCTAGGACTGCAAGTGTGTGTATGTATGTGTGTCTGTGTCTGTGTGTGCATAATGCCTTTTGAAGGACTGGGATCCCAATCATGCAATTTTGAATCGAAGTATGATTGTTTTGGATGCCCCCTCTTCATCTTAAATATATATATATATATATATATATATATATATATATATATATATATATATATATATATATGCATGTGTCAGTAAGTAATCTCACCTCTTGTGTCCCAAAACATTCTACTAACCTGCTGCTCACATCACTTTAACCCTCGACTTGCACAGCACAGTGCCACTTTATACGTACACACCACACTGCATATGGACACTTTAAGGACAATCATTGAAACCATACCATCATTGAAACCATTTTTCACATATCTTTTCATATTTTATATAGTTTTTATATAGTTTATACTTTTTATTTATCTACCTCCTTTAGGTTTTATTTTTATCCTTAATTCCATTCCTTTTTATGCTTGAATACAAAAAGCATTTCACTGCATGTCGTACTCTGTGTGTATGCGTATGTGACAAATAAAATTTGATTTGATTTGATACATTCCACTCATGGTGTTATTGGAACGAATCATGTCGTGATGGGCTAAAACACATGCACAGGATATTTCACTTCCCAGACCAGTTCGGACACGAACATTAATTGTGTTGACATTCACAGGAATTGCAGCACAGTTTTAATTCAACTAAACTCAGGCCACTTCTTACGGATAGTCTAAGCTTCAGTACCATGCTTTGGTTTCGGGTCCACATCACAGCTCTCACATTATCAGATTTTCATGCGTTCATATTTTTGATTAAATAGTCAGTGTGAAAGCCCCCCGAGTCATTGCAGATACTGAAAATGCATGAAGATGCATTGCACTGTAGTGGTGCTTGGGTGGACATATTTTGGCCCATGTGGCCTTCCACACGACCCTGGCTGCTTTTAAAAACCCTACGCCTGGTTCAGTTTGGACGCGCTTTTTATAAGTGTGGAGGGTTTGCTGTAGGCTGTAGATTCAGACACAACACCTAACAGTGCCGTTTAATTTCTATAATTTAGAGAATGGAGCGATTTACAAGCAAATCCGCTGCAAAAATGCCTTTTTCCTGATGTCTTACTTGGAGATGTTTCTTATGATGATTATTAAGATGAGGTGGATTATTTACCCCTGGTGTTTGTGCATATAAGGTTTACATAAGGAATTCTATTCAGGCTTCAAGACATAAGGAATTCTATTCAGGCTTCAGTAGTTTCATCCGCACACTGGTGCTGAAATAAATCTTTATTATAACAGGGAGATTTTCTGGAATAAAATGGGAAGCACTGTGATGGATTCAAAGAAGACTGATAGCAAGAAGAAATGTACAAGGAAAAGGACGCTTCGGTTAAACATGCCTGTAAGTTGTGCTGATATTGTGTCATGTTTTTTTATGTCATGCTTCATTTCTACATAGCTTTATTTACTGTCATAACTCAGCTCATGACCACGCCCACTTCATTACGTCACTTAGACACGCCTCATGTTTCTCTATGTCAACTTAATAATAATTTCAGATCACTTCTTAAATTTAAGGTCATTTAAGATTACTTCTGTTTTTATTATTATATATATATAATATATATAACCTCTTTTAATAATAGTCTTCTATAGATGTAGATCTTTAGCAAGCTATAGCATAACTTATTTTTCTTCTGTTTTGCTTAATGTCTTGCTCTACACCTAATGCACATTGAATAGCTGGTGAGAATAATAATAATACACACACATAATAATACACACACACACACACACATATATAATGTATGTTTATGTACGTATATATGTGTGTGTGTGTGTGTATATATATATATATATATATATATATATATATATATATATATATATATATATTATTATTATAATACACTCATCAGCTATTGTACGTGTGTGTGTGTGTGTGTGTGTGTGTGTGTGTGTGTGTGTGTGTGTATTCTTAGAAAACATGGAGGCAATTGCATTTAAAGATTCCACTCCATTTTATGTCAAATTGTAATTCATTATAAACAGTTCAGAATAGGAAATAAGTTATTACTTGCATCATCAGAAAAAATTCATTTGTCCGTCTCTGTCTCATCGGCTAAAATTCCTGTTATTCATATTTTAAATGTTTTAATGCTTTGGCCCGTTGGCATCTGTAAGGAGAATGTAAGAGTGTTTAGATCAGTGATCTGCATGTGTACAGGTGTTCCTGATGGTTGGTTGGATGTATGGATAGATATGCATGAAGACTCTTGCTAATCACAATAGGGCCTCATGTTATGCTCCACTGTGATTGATCCACCATACTGTCAACAAGAGCAGTTTGTATAAATCCAATTTTTGTTTAGGCATTCAGTTTAGTCTGTTCGGTTTAGTCTATTCCACAGTGGCATGTAACTATTCAGCAACCTGCTCATATACTAATAAAGATTTTTATTTCTGGAGTACCACAGATGTTAGCTGGAGCCAAATTTAGAATTTGGTTTCAGTTATTATATTAGTACATTTAATTACATCCTCATGTTTTAAGAAACATGTGATTTTTTTTCACGATCACAACCAACTGTATAGGTCGAGAAATCTGATGGCTGTTTAATCAATGGAGAAAAGCCAAATAGTCAGTCAGACTGTAGCAGCTCCATTAGATATTGTCACGAATGGCCACACCCACTTCACAAGGTCACTTAGACACACATGTTCCTTCACACATGTCAACGTAATTTAGGAACTGAGACTCAAAATCAGCTATTGTAAGGTGACCTTGGATGGGAAATATTTTTATGAAAAAAATAAAACACTTGTTACAACCCTAGCATGTTAACGTTCACCTTGTGCGGATGAGAAGCATCTGCACAACATGGTGCTGCCACCACCGTACTTCACTTTAACAATAGTGTTCTCTGAGGCATGGGAGGTTTAAGGTTTTGCCACACAAAGTGCTTTGGGTTTTGGTCATCTTTGTCTGTTCTGAACACAAAACCTTTTCCTACATTACAGTTGGGTCACTCAAATGCTTTCTGTCAAACACCAGACATACTTTCAGATGGTATTTTTTAAATAACTTGCCACCCTCACATACATGCCAGAGTTATGTGGTGCTTTTGATGAGGTTGACTGGTGCACCATTGCTCCTCTTCCAGCCACTGACCTCTGTAGCTCTTTCAGTGATTGTTGGCCTCTCTAAGATTTAAGGAGCAGCTTTTTCTTGGCAGTGGGGCGATGCAGCTTCCTGATTATTGATCCAGCTTTGCACACTGGGATATGCAAACACTACAATATTATTTTGTAGTACCCTTTCCCTAATCTATGCATTTGTATACATATTTCAATAACTTCTGTTGGACATCTTGTTGGACTTAATTTCCTTCAGATTCACAGCCTGACGAATGATCCTTCAGTTGGATTTCCAATCATGTGGCAGCAGCACAATAAAATCATTAAGTTAATTGTTCACATCAAAGACCAGAATAGGGAAAAATGTGATCTCTGTGATTTTGATTATCGTATGGTTGTTTGTGTTGGAGTATCCTGGCAATTTCAGTATCCTCTCTAGAGTTTACACAAAATGTTGTGAAGAACAAAAAAAAGGGTCTTCAAGCTGAAACACCCTTTTGATGAGAGAGATTAGAGGCGAATAACAGGAAGTCTATGGAAACTTGTATAATTACTTTTTACATCTATCATGAGCAGAAAGTATCTCAGAATGCACAACACATCAGCCTCGAGGTCGATGGATTAAACAGCAGAAGACTCCATTGGGACAGATGGAAAATCCCAGGAGATCAGCAGATTCTGAAATACACAAACTAACCCATATGATCTAACAATCAGTGCTTTCTGCATTCTGATGTCAGATGGAAACATTAACTGAAGCTTTTGGCCTATTTTGGCATTTCCTTGTGCTGCTGTCACATGATAAGTTGAGATATATAATTGCATTCATGTGAATGTGTACATGTGTTCCTGATGGATGGATAGATGGATGGGTTGATATGCCTGAAGACTCATTAATCACAATAGGGCCTCATGCCATGCTGCACTGTGGTATTGATCCACCATACTGTCAGCAAAAGCAATTTGGCTAAATCCAATTTTTACAGTGTCAAATAGTGTGACCAGTTTGTTTAGGTTGTTAGATAATGTTGCACAAAAAATAGAAAGAATAGAGTTTATAGATGTAGGGTGATTTGTGAAAAGCAGTACATTTACAGCATCTGGCAGACGCCCTTATCCAGAGCAACGTACGCAAGTGCTTTTAAGTCTCTATCACTGAATACATTAACTCAGGTTCACTAGGTTAAGATATGATGAACCTAAGTCACTGTTCACTGTTTATATATATATATATATATATATATATATATATATATATATATATATATATATATATATATATATATATAACTCTGTATATACACTGTAATACACACATACTTCAAATAGGGAGGAAAGTGCTATTTCATGAAAAGTAGGTCTTCGACCGTCATGTGAAGCCAGTGACCTAGCTGTGTGAACCCCTAGGGGAAGTTCATTCCACCACCTGGTTGCCAGAACAGAAAAGAGCCTTGTAGTGTACTTACCTCTTACCCTGAGTGATGGTGGGACTAGTTGAGCAGTGCTGGTAGCTCGGAGTGTGCGAGGTGCAGTGCGAGGATTGATAAGGGCTTTGAGGTAAGAGGGAGCTGGTCCGTTTTTGGCTTTGAAAGCAAGCATCGGTTTTGTCACACTCTTTAAGACTTAAATCCTACAAACTACCAAGCAATAGTCCAGAACTAACCTGAAGAACCTCTCCTTACATAATTTACTAGCAAAAGAATTAATATTAAGCTTGATTATAAAAAGATAGTACAGCTTCGATAATTGTATATTAGAAAATATGATCTATGATCTTCGCTATTGAGTTTTTTTGTGTTTTTTTTTTTTTTGTCTGGATCACACTGTCTAAGCATAAATTCATAGATGTACATGTTTCTACTTGCAGAATGTGATTTATTGCTGGATTATTGTTCAGCAGATTTTGCTTATATATATGACCCTGTGAGTAGTGGTAGAAAATGCTATTTCTCCACCTGTGGTTTTTAGAGAAATGTAAAAACTAATGTAAAATGTGAACTATTATTATTCTGGTGTTTACTATAGCTTTAATAATTTGTATAAAGTTTGAGATGCAATTCCACCTCCACTTGTCAAAGGGATTTTTTTATAATTTGCACTTCTGCTGCCCAGTTATTTGTTATCCTTCCTGTGATTGTTAGCTTAATGCCGACTCAGATTTTTTAAACTTTCGGTTTTCATTAGGAAGAAATGCTTCTGTGGAAATTTGAACCAGTTGGAATTCTGCTGGTTATATAATAATAATAATAATTTTATAATAGAATTGTATAGATAAATTCATATAGATCCCAAACTTTTTAATGGTAGTGTATATGTTATATAGAACATATACAGATGATCCAGAGTGTTGAAAATATGGGAGTGAAAGGAGCAGAATGAATCGTGAATCTTCTATGCTTTTGCGTCTGTCATGGCTGTTCCAGTCTCGGGAAGGCACTGATGTCTCGGTGTCAGATCCTGTAGTGGGAGGGGTCAGTAGTATACAACAGTTGGGACTGAACACTCTTCCCTCTGTCTGATCCCTGCGAACATTCCTCTTGATGCTCAGCCAACTCATCCATTTGGTTTTGTGTCTTTGTCACTTCCACTGGCAAGGCTCTTGCATCTAGGCCTGATCATGTGTGTATCTGCTGGTGTGTGTCATTGTATTACTTACTTTAATACCAAAAGGGCTGAATAAACAGTGTAAGCATCTGCTTTGCCATAACAACACAGGCTGCTTGTTTCTTTGGCCCCCTACTGTATACCATGTCTCTGCGATCTTTGTGCTTTGGTGGAGTGTTGATTCAGCAGTGGGAGGTCATGAGGTCAGTGCTGTTGCATAATCTACTCCCGGTTTTGTAAACAAGCTGGATGTGTTTTACCAAGGTTTGTGTAAAGCTCCACATCGTCAACAGGATGTTAATTTGAGCTATCAGTAGCGATGGTTATTTGAGAATGAGTTATTCTTTTTATGATAGATTTAATAAGATAATGAGGCAAAACCACAACAGTCAGAACCATCATCATCATAATAATTGAATGAATGAAAAAGATAACAACCTATAGTAACTGGCGGATAAAGCAGAGGTGGAGTTCGTAAATAATAGTAATAGTGTATCAGGAGAGAGAGAGAGAGAGAGAGAGAGAGAGAGAGAGAGAGAGAGAGAGAGACTGAGACTGAGACTGACTGTGTGGTGGGATTTGAGTTAAATTAGCGGTAGCTCAGAGAGAGAGGTGTGTGTGTGTGTGTGTGATGTATGGGATAGTGGTTGCTTATTGGATAAGACTCTGACTGTCTGATCAGAAGGTTGTTTGTCCAAATCCTAGCATCACCAAACTACCACTAATGGGTCTTTAAGCAAGACCCTTAACTCTTAACTGCTCCATATCAAAAGAAAAGAGGGATAAATGTAATTGGCCCTAGATAAGGATGACTGCTAAATGACATGAGTACCGTCTAAACTCTTTCAGCTCAGAATTTAGCTCAGCGGTTGAGCTAGATATAAAAAGTCCTTACAAAAAATGTAAAAAATATACACTGAATAATGAATATATTGGTTGGTGCAGTGTATTTGGTATTCAGATGAGATGTTAGAAGATGTGTGTCATGCTAAGATCACAGGAGACAATGCTAGTGCCCTTTTGTTTTTACCTTCTTTCTCACTTTCAAAACCATTTTCTAGCAAAGTTCAAACTCCAAATCTTGCACAGAAATGCAGCTATATGGCATAACTGTGCTTAGTTAGACTTGTCTCAGATAATTAGTGATCTGCAAGATGACTTTACTTTATTTCACTAGCTATATTCATTATTTATCCAGTCCCTTGAGGTAGGGCTGGACAAATTCTCATACAGCACTGAGATCACAGGGGACTTATTGAAGGTAGGAACTAATGCTGTGAGCAGGGAAGTTAACAAACCTGTGCCATATGCTAGACCATAGGCTTTTGAGCCATTTGTATGGATTTGTCACCGTACCAAATTCTAACTCATTTGCACAGAATTGAAAAGAGCTAACTAAATACAAAGTGTACACAGCAGTCATGAGCTCCCAATGGCTCTTGACATGGCCAGGATCTTGTTGATCTTAAAAACTGGTTTAGCTACTGTACCCAGGACCTTTTTTGATTCTTTTGATTAATTCACAACACACGCACAAATTTCCAAAAGAGTCTGAGCTCTTCAAGAGGGGAGGTGTGGTCTTGTCAGTCAGGCCTGTCTGGCCTTGCTTAGCAAGAGTGGCCATGAGTTCATCAAATAGGATTTGCAAGTGCTTGAGGCAGCAGTTTTGTATCATATCTCATTACAGTGTCACTCTTGTGTTTAAGCACTGCTCTAGCAGACTGGACAGGCTGAGAGTAGACCTTCCCTTTACACTGGATACTTTTCTTTCTGTTTTTTTCCTTTAAGATTTAAGATTTTCTTTTTTGGGAGGCTGCATTTTGCACTGGCACTTGTGTTGAAAAGACGGAGAGCAGATTGTGATGCTGGAGTGTGCAGACTGGCTGGCTCAAGCTGCATGCTTATCTTTTTTCTCCATTTTCTTTATTTGATTATAGGTAAGGAAGTCCGGAAAGGGCTTTATTGATTCGGGTTGTTGTTCTGCAGGTCTTGTCAATAAACCCTTCAACAGGTTTGCTTTCATCTTCAGTGGGCCGTGCTATCAGTGCTGAGGGAATAAGATTATTGGTCCCTTTGACATTGTTCAAACCACTGATTTTTAACAGACTTTGAACAGGTTAGTTGGGTTTTGTATGCTAGAAGATGAAAAGCACAGTGTAGGTCAGGCTTGTTGCCATGGACACTTAATGAATGACTGGAAGGGATTTACATGGTAAGAGATATATGCAGGGGAGAATGATGCATATATACAGATAATCGAGCTAATACCTGTAATTGTGTGTGTGTGTGTGTGTGTGTGTGTGTGTGTGTGTGTGTGTGTGTGTGTGTGTGTGTGTGTGTGTGTGTGTGTGTGTGTGTGTACAGGTATGTGTGTATGTGTGTGTGAGATTTTAGCTGTGTTTTAGCAGTATGTGGGTGTTTTCATTGAGTTGCAGGTGAATGATGTGCTGCATACAGTCCAGTTCTTTTAGTCAAAGTAAATCCAGCTGTAAGCTACAGTACAAAAGAGACCCTTTTAGCAGCACAATGAAGGCTGATTTCCAGGACAATTTTCTTGTAGATACCATGTTGGATGCTCAAATAATTTGGTTTTGGTTCTGGCAACTTGACCTGTTTGGTCATTGGAAAGCATTGTTGTTTTATAGGATGCTGTTCATTACTGTGCTTTGTATAATCCTGACCACAACTCCGACTCAAAATAAACTTATTGCATCTAATGTACTGTATGAGCAGTTCCACAACCCTGACCCAGTCTACAGTAACTCACTGACAAGACAAGGACACAGGCAAACATCACCTGGTCTTCTGTCTTAAATCTTTAGCCTCCCAGTTTGTGTGAGCTTGTGTCCACTGTAGCCTCAGATTACTCTACACTTCCTGAGATCTTCTGGTCTCCATCCATATTCATAACCAACCTCAGATATCCCTCTGGTTCTCAGCCTTTTTAAATTCACTTATCATTAAACAGGCATTCAGTTAATATAAAATGTCATTTATTTTATCAGTATAATGCTGGCTAGTACTAATGTTCCCAATGTACCGTATGCACTGTGAACACATTTAATGCAATCTCTAGTGTAATCCCAATATGGCACCCTGTCTCTATTAATAAGCTCTAACAAGCTCAACACATTATGCAGTAGCTTGATCATGAGATTAAAGTTGCTTTAAGAAACTGTTTACAGTGTCATATTTAGTAAATGTCTACTGCCCTGACATTTCTAGAGTGATTTTTACAGCGAGACTGCTCTCCATAGCTCATTCGAATACTGATACGGGTAATCCAATGGATAGTGGTTCATCCTGTTTATTTCTGGATCAGCAGTTTGGCAGTTTTACAGATTATTTTATGCTCCCTTTGGGCTCTCCATCTGTATGGCTAGAAATTTCTGCATAGTCTCAAAAGATTTGTGACTGTTTTATATCTTCTGGTATCAAGTCCTCTGTGCATTTTAAACACTATATTGTTCAATACATTGGTTTTGTTGGTGTTTCTGAGTCCTCAAGTACTGTATCGACTCTGAAAGTAGTTTCAGTGTCCTTGTATTGGTGTGCAAAAGTTTTGGCACCCCTGATCCAATTACAGATTTTGGCAGAACATTGTTTAAAAAAAACAAAAAGGCAGTTTATTTATGCACGGTTACTGTATATCATTTGAAATTTCATTTCTTAAATCAGCAGATATAGGAATAATCATTAGGTTAATTAAGGTGGCATATGATTTTTTGCAGAAAATAGACTTTATGAACATTTTATTGCATTAGAAATGTCGCTAATATAATTAAAATAATGCTGCTTCTTATTAAACTGATATTTCTCAAGATAACCGGCTTAAGTCCAAGGTCAGAATATGGCTAATTCAAACACTTCTCAGTCTTGGGCATATTGCATACTACAAAACTCTAAATAGTTTTTAGGTCTGTTGTTGAAATTGATGTCTACCAGTATGCACCATTTCAGTATTGGATCATCATTAACCACTCACTAATGCTGAGCTCAACACTGAATACAGCCAATAAACAGCACGGCACATTTGACCTTTAACTTGAATCTGAAAACAGTTCAAATATTATATCATATTAGTTTTTTCTGACCATTGAATATCACAGTGTTTTCAAATAATTTGTTATAGCAAACTATAAAGCTTCTTACTAAATAAAGTCAGTAAGGTCAATACAATAAAAGAAACTCAGTACAGTGTTCGTCTCTGTGCAATGAGTTCAGATGTACTGTGTAGGAGGTAATACTCATCTGCTTTAAACATCTGCTTTAATAAAGTACATATACAATAAAAAGAGGGACTTGTGTACATATGAAACTTTGTGTATCTTAAATTATTTTTTAAAAGTATACTGTAGCAACACTTTGAGATGAACGATGCCTCTTCAATGTACAATAAAAAAAAATTTGTCATTGATGTGCGTTTTCATATGGCTTTCATTTGTCCTGAAATTGAAAATGAAATTGTCATGTAATTGATAGCAGTAAAGGCAGATGTAAGTGGAGAAGGTTTTATTGTGGGATGATTAAAAGAACAAACAGAGCCACACAAGCCAGAACACAAAAGGTTAGGCAAGGAAAACATGAACATTAAAGATCGTGCAAACAGCAAGCAAAAACACAGATAAACAATTGTATAACACGTACAAAGCCCACAGAACTAATAAAGGGTGACTAATGAGTGCATACAAAACAGGTGAGCACAACTGAGGGAGGAAATGGAGCACACAACAGAAGAGTGCCCTGTAGTGGTCTGGGGAGAAATCATCCATAGTAGTTGTGGCAAAAAGCCCTGACCTGTGCATATAAGCTGTTTTATTGAGCTGCTTAATTATTCTAACACTATTACTCCCATTTTTTGCAGGACCTGGGCTTGTTTGCCATGCCCTTCCTGGAGGGTGATGATGACACACACAATGGCAAGGATGGTACACGTAAGGTAATGTCACCAAAATGTCATTGCCATGCCATGATCTGTCTTGCTTTCATAGAGCTGGGCATTGAACATTACTAATACTATTCTAATGGTCCTTGGAGCAAAAAAGCCGTCACAATTAAATGGGCTGTGTGAGTAGAATATGCTTAGTCATATTCATCACGTTGATGTGAGGATGTTCCTGTGATGTGCCTGGAGCTGTGTATGTGTTTGTTGAAGTTCAGGAAGAAAAAATCTGACAATCTCACAGTGTTTTGAAAATGTGTTTTCTGTGTACTCACAACAAAGTCTTACATTTTATATCAATTTATACCACTGAGCAATTGATAGTTAAGGGCCTTGCTCAGGGGCCCAGCAGTGGCAGCTTTGTGGACCTGGGATTCGAACTCATGACCTACCGATCAGTAGTTCAACGCCTTAACCACTAGGCTACCACATCCCAGTTTCTGCACTAATTGGTCATTATTATAGAGTCAAGAGGCTTTTGTTGTCATTTTGATTACATACAGCTAATGCAGTAGATTGTAAAATGAAACATTGTTCCTTCAGGACTCTGGTGCTACATAAGACAACACAGAACTAAGGGATGAAAAGTAAAATGTACCAAGTTACATGCAGTGCATGTGTACAACCCTTGTGTAAACAATGCAATACAAAAGAAGCCCTGTTCGTAATCACCTACCACTTCCTTCTTGACTTGCAAATGTGCCTTTTTCCACCTAACTGTGTGCCCTAGCTTGTCATGTATAGTGTATACACCTGTTGTTGCTCAATGGATATGAGCAAGAAATCAGGAGTGTGCAGCAAATGCTGGAATCTAATTGAGGCATTTTTTTTTTTTTTTTTTTTTTTTTTTTTAGATTTTTTGACAAATATTGACATTGATGAAATATAAGCTACATCCCGAATGGCATTTTATGCTATGTTATCCCCTTGTGTAGTATAAATAGCAAGAGTAGTGTGTTCAGCTAGTCATGCTCTATTGGCATTATACTGCTACCCGCTTACGAGTAATTACGAGTCATGTCATGTTCACATGCCGTGTTGTCAGATAGAACACGCATCTTTTATTTTCCTTTATATTATACTTTTATTTTGACACTCTGACTCCCTGACACCCTTTTACTCTATAAACTAGCTGGCTGATGATAAATGGAAATTTATTCAAGTATAAGCTATTTTCATTGTGTAAAATATGATCACTGATATGCATAAATATATACAAAAAAGAACAAAACAGTAAGAATTAAGAACGAGCTGCATTACAGAAAGTACAGAAACTTTAGGTCTGTTTCCACCTCAGAAACGCAGGCAGCTAATTTATCGGAATTTCCCTGTCGTAAATGAGGGGTCATTCATACGAGTAGGAACCTTGATTTATGATCATTCCAATAACGCACGAAGGCAATAATATTTTCGATAAGTTGTGGATTTGTTTTGAATGGTTTGCTAAATAATAGTGTAAGTTTTATAAATTCTCCAGAAAATCAAAGCCGTACAACAGAATGTAAACATATTTTATAGCCAAAATAAGACACCCCAAACTAAATCCCGCACCCCATATACAACATGTGGCAGTATTCTATGACAGTGTGTAGATCTTGAGAAGGACAAAGTCAGGGAACAATTTCTAACAACAGAACATGCTAGTAGAAAACATTTAACAGAGCCACTTAGAAAACACACAATTGTGCAGAAATAGACACAGGGCTCTCAAAACATATTAAATTATACAATGTAGTGCTGTTGGTTAGTAGCCTTATTTTTCTGAGATTTAATTACACAGAATTTATGGTAAATTCCTTATTTTATAAAATGTCATAAAACCGGGGCCCCCTGGCTCAGGGCCTCTAGTTTGAGAAGCACTGGCCTAGACTACATGTTCTGAGCAGGGGTTGTCAGTGAACAGGCTGTAAAACTGTTGGCTAAGTTACAGACACTCATGAAAAACTGATGCTGATTATCTGGGAAACTTCTCTAAGAGCAGTCAAAATGTCATTGTGTCAAACAAGTTGTGAATTTGTCATGACTTACTCTGTGCTCAAAGTGATGCTCGCAGCTCCAGTGGTTTTCTCTGTGGGTGAACGTGGATGATACTGGACAATTCCAGGATTTGCTTTTTTTTCATTGGTTGTTGCATTAAATCTTACCCAGATGCAATAGTGCTATTTTCTGATTGGCTATTGTGTAGCCTCTTTTATTGATTGGCTGATACTGTAAGTGTCAGGCTCGACCAAGAGCTCCAGGGGAGACGCGCTTGATTCCTGCACTGTTCCATAGAGACAGTGGTGCAGACAGATACATTTTGGGCGCTGCGGCTTATATAATATATATGATAAATAGTACATTTTTCTGCGTGATAAATACAATGTGTGGTGGGAGAGTGGGACAAAAGACCGACATGAGTGACTGTCACGCTCAGTGCCTGATATTTGACAGCCCTGGTGTAGATCTTGTGAAAGACAAAGTCAGGGAACAATTTCTAACAAACAACAACAGAACATGCTAGTAGTAAACATTTAACAAAGCCACTTATAATACACAATTATGCAGAAACACAGACATGAGCGTATCTACTACTGTATATTATTGGAGAAAACCTATATGTGTAGTTTTAGCTTGCTTTCTTACAGTATATTTCACTGCCAGTCAAGTTCCCTAAGGAGAAAGACCAGATAAATAAGCTGATAAGTCTCAGAGAAACACAATGTGCTCATCGGATTTTTCTTGAGTGCTGCAGGTGACTGTTTGGCTGGCTTCGTTGTGCAAGCTACAGTAGATGTGTTTTTGTGTTTGTATAGCACTAGCATGCATGTTGTTCATGGGTTTGATCTATGCCCTCAACCTTGAATATCACTAGAAGCTCAAGAAGTATTTCAGAAACTTCTTTTAGAGCTTGATGAAGGCATGTCTCAAGAAGGTTCACAGCCTCAAAATTAAGTTAATCTGAGAAGAGCTGATTAGAGAAATTTTCTAACCAAACAAAATATAAAGCGAAATCCCTTCTTGCTTTCATTTGTTTATCTGGTAGATTAAAAACTGGATAATTTTATGACGTCATCAGTAACGGTGTAACATTAGTCCTCTTTCAGCAGAGTGCTTTATGGGTCACGTTCACTGTGTAGATACATGAATCTTTTGACTTCTACATAACTCAAACTCTGCATTGTTACTACAACCTTGGCCATGGAAAATGCTCAGGTTCTGGATGTGGGCCGAAACAAGTGTTTAAACATGTGTCAGCATCTCATTCAATGCTGCAGAATCCACAAATGTCAGTCAGCTGTCAGGATTTTTTCCATCAGTATTTAAAAATAGACCTCACGCAGTATCGTATGTTTGTTCCACTCGGCAATTAGTCAAATGCAGACATCAAAAACTAGCTCTCTGTACAGAGATTTTGTTTTCTAATGTTAAGATTTCAGTCTTCTGTGTTTTTGTAACTTGGCACTTTAGTAAATGAGGGCAATCAATGTTACCTGAGATTAAATTACCAAAATGGAAATAAAATGGAATCTATTTCCTAACTAATCCTCCTTTAAAAGATCTTATTACATCCTAAATGGCAACCTGATTAAAGCTAGATCTGCCGCAAATGTTGTTGAACTGCAGTACACATAATTGCGAATAACAATTTAATTGTCTTTGTTGGTTTTGGCCAGTTTTATAAAGCCAAATAGCTACAACATCATACAGCTACAAATGGACAATAAATCAAACCTAGAATAATTTCACCAAGAAACTCATTTAACTCATTATAACTCATTTATGAAGTTACTTGGCTATGAGCTGTTTTTTTTCCCTAAACAAAAAGCTTTGAGCAACACAAGGTGACCCTGTGCTTTTGCATGCCTAAACAGTTTTTAGTGGCTTTTCGACTGTTTACATAGATGAACAACGCTGGAAACACTAAACACTGCTGTGGGTGAAAAACACACTGATGATTAAAATGTTCCAGCAAAACAACAAAAAAAATGAGGCTTCTGAAAAAGGACCACTGATCACAGAACAGAGGCCAAGCTGCTTACAGTGAAATTCTAAGCGCAGGAAATAAAACAACAACAAAAAAATGTATATGTATAAACTGAGCTTCATGTGCCTGAGCCTATCCTCACTAATCCCGCAAGAGCATAAACTTATAAACAGTTATAAACAGTTTCAGATTAAAGAGCATTCTGAGCGCCTCCACATACCGTATCATTTATCAAGAAAAAAAATCACTAGTGATCCGAATTACATTAAAGTATCAGCCACATATTAACATGTACAGAATCACTACATTTAAATGTTTTTTCCCTAGTACTAGTGAGGCAAAAACCTTCAGCCAATATTCTGTTTAACAGATCAGTACAGTAATCACTGCATGCTAATGTATTTAAGCAACATTACTGTATTCCAGCAGACAGTCCTCTGTTGGTCATAGGCAAAGTGGAGGCTGGAATCTTAGCCAGGGGATCCATTATATTATCATTTATTTATTTAGATATACACTACTGGTAATCATAATTTGTTATGAAAGTTATTGCACTGTGAATATGTATGAGCAAATGGCTAATAAAGTTATAAACAATCTTGCACGTTTCTATCTAGCAATGAAAGCCACACAACAAATGGCATCCGAGCATTAACAGGGAAGAAGCATATTTATCTTTGCACTCTTCATCTTTTCCTTATTCTGTAGTGTTAGAACCTGGAACTGAAATTATGTCTTGCACAGTCTTTTGCCTTGGGCAGTTTGCACACATTTGCGCACATGCACTTCATGTAGTTCTGTCTTAGTGTGCTTGGTTCTGTGTTTTGTGTGGCTCTGAGTTTTATGTAGCACCTTGAGGAACCTTTTCCTTTCACTGTGCTCTGCACTAGCTTTATATTAAAATGACAATAAAAGCTTCTTGAAATGACTTGTCCTGTATCTCTACAAAACAGCCCATAATAATGCAGTAGGTTACAAAAACAATCGATACCAAGTGTCTCAATTGTCTCAGTAAATAAACTTGTTTCTAGAAGGCTCCATAGATTGTTGGAGTACATACTATGTTTTTACAGCTCTTAGGTCTTCATGGTGCTGTTCAAATAAACAGTGAAAAAGTTCTGGAAAAGAATCAGTCAAGATTTGGTAGTAAAATATCTCTAACTTGGAATATCCAGTGGAACAGCATTAAATCCATTAGTAAAAAGTATTACGACTACAGCTGAAAGAGCTCTTCCAAGAAATTAGTCCAATCACCTAAGAGACCAAGGGTAACCTTCATACTTTTTGCACAGCTTGCTTTGTAAGAAGACCAAAAATGTCCATTTTCCAGACCAGAGAACCTTTTCTTACGTTTGCTGAGTCTCTGAAATACTTTTCACATACTCCGAATTCCCTGGAATGTTCAAGGTTTGGGATATTTTATAATAACCAAGCAATAATGGATACTTTTCCATAACATCTTAGACTTCTTTTGATTTGTTCCCTGTTCTACCATGTTTTCATGTTATCTAGCAAACTCTATCTCTATATGAAATAGAGATATGAAATATGAAAATATGTAGTTCACTTTGCTGTTTTGGGTTGTTCCTGCAGGGGGAGATCAGTTGCCACTCAGCTAGCCCAACTAAAGGATTTTTCAGCAGGGGTCCATTTAGCCGGCCCTCGAGCCCCATGTCTGCTCCAGCAAGGTCCAAAACCAGCCCGGGGTCACCAAGAACCATCTTCCCCTACCCCTTACATCAAGAGTCCCCACCTAAATCACCACGCCGCCTCAGCTTTTCTGGAATCTTCCGCTCATCCTCCAAAGACTCCTCTTGTACCTCCCTGTCCACTTCCTCTTCTGCCTCTCCCGTCAGTATTAAACTCTTCTCCCGTGCCAGGAAAGGTAGGTATACTCATTTTTGCTCTTAACCATATAACATAACTTCTTTTTTTTTGTACTAAAGAGTCACAAGAGTGACAGTTTAAAAAAAAAAAAGCTTTGAAGATAGAATGATTGACAGGGTTTGGAGAAGTCTGTATTCCAGATTCTGCATTGTTACATTTGATTGTTCGTCAATGCTGACAGAAAGTTTCGTGTTTCATGAAAGAAACAGTATAAAAGACAGCGTGAATACATTGCAGTTTCCACTCCCCAAGTCATTTCCACTCCCCATGTTTATCCTGTCATGAATTCTCCCTGTGTTTTCACAGTGCTCTGAATTATTAGTTATTATTATAAGGATAATTATTGCTCTTAAAGTTTGTCTAATAATTATAATTGCTTATAATAATGCTTGATGAATTTCCATGTGATTGACTCGAGTAACATTAACAGAATTAGCTCTTGCTCATCCGTCTTCATATAAATGTGTATATTCAAAGCCCTGAATAAAATCAAAGAACACTGAAATTATCATGTGTTTGATTCTCAGTTCTGACATGCAGTCAGTCCGCACCAACATCCTTGTGAGATTTTATAATGTAAATAGTTTCTGTTAATTCTATGTGAATTGATCGGGCTCAGTCTACCTTGTTCAAAATAGTAACTAAGAAAATTGTTTAAAATGACATTTAGTGTAAGCAATAAATTCACATTTTGTTCAACTTAATATTTCATAAATCAGACTGTTAATATTCAGAGTATGAATCAGAGCAGCATGTCCATTCCCCAGCATCTCTAGACAGAATGGTTTTAACCCCAAATCACCATGGAGCACTTGGTGATTTGGATAATTATGTGTCGTGCAGATTTAATTGGTGCATGGGTGTTTTTCAGCACAGTGAATTCCAGTAAATGAATTCCGGCACTCCCTGTTATGACCTTTCAGCAAAGTAATACTGCTTGAAAGCATACAAAATGCACAGGACATGCCTATACTACTATATCTAGGTAGCACAGTAATTTAAATTAAAATCAATCTGTATCTTGTGTCCTCAATGGTTATTCTTTTGAGTGGATCACTTTAAGGACATGCAGATACCTTAATGTTTATTTAAGAAACCAAAATAAAACCCAGCAAAGTTGGCTTTCATAGAGAGGAGCATCTCTGAAAGAGTTTGTGGTTCTTGATGATCTCCTTTGTAGAATGTGGTTAAACAAAGCTTCAACACAGTGATGATCTGGCAACCTAGATCTAAACAAGAATGTAGTTGTCCCTGTTATTTGTAGCTATTTTATAATTATATAATTGTCCAATTAAGAGTAGAACAATGCCCACACAGTTCCTGCTGCTTTAATTTGTTTAGTCTACAAGACTACTCCATTCAGTTTACTTGTATGCCACACAGAAAATTATGCAAGCCTTGTTTTTTGAAAAGAAGGTGCATTTCAGACACCATTATCATCTGAAAGGAGTGACCCATAATTAGAAAATGTGGTTATTGATGTATTGTCAGAGGCTGGAGTGTTGCAATGGGTCTCAGTGGTGGGCTGATCACTCACTGGTAAAGTACGTACAAATGTAGACCAGAGGTCATGGATTAATGCTATATCTGACAGTGGGCTCGGAATTTGTCCAGTTACAGTGCAGTATGTTGGGATGCTGTTCTGGGATTGCCAAAAGTCCTGCCATTCTTACTTACAAGGTATGTTGTAGAGGAGAATATCACACTGAATTAGTTTCAGTAACTTAAATGATTCCCACTATTTAACCCCAGGAGCTATTTCTGCTTGCCTAAAGAAACTTTACCAAAAGTTTGGCAGACAATTTCTTGTTTTTATGTCCTTATGGTTTATAGGGATTTTATTTCATGGGGTTAAATGAGCAATGTCATTTGAATTTTTGGAATCTTGGTCAAGGGGTCAGTTGTAGCGCTAATATTTCTTGGATTAGAAATCAAGCTCTAGTAGTCCAGTTATAAATTAATTATTAAAACTCTTACAGGCACTGAATATTACCATATTTTCCGGACTATAAACCGCAACTTTTTTCCCACGCTTTGAACCTTGCGGCTTAAACAATGACGCGGCTAATGGATATGGATTTTTCACATTAAAAAAAAAAAACACATTCTGTGACATGCTCAGTTTTTTGGCGTCATGTAGCTTTCATTAGACCAATGAAATTGCCGAACGGGTTAAAGGTAGGGTTTCCGATGTTTCAGAAATGCTTCAGAAAACTGAGTCGGGACCTCAAACTAAACATCAAAACAAAAATCAAAACAAACATGTAGCCAATGAGCAGAAAGGGGCGTGTCTTGTCAATATGGGTGGAGAGAGTGTTCAGTGAGCATGTGTGACATTAGCAGAAAGCGGTTTTAACATTGACATGGAGGATAAAAACAAAGAAAGAAACCGAAGAAAAGCTTACGATAAGGAGAGAGGAGTAGAAGTAGAACGCGGTTGTAGCTGCCTCTCTACATTACTACGATAGAAAAGAGGTGTTATTTGTGTAGTAACAGCGTTTAGCTCAGGCGTTATTGACTCAGGAAACTCGAATTTGTGAATATGCGGCCAACTTCAGTTCTCTCCAGAGCTGGAAAGCTGATCCTATATTAACACGGTAATACTTCTTGCCTTATAGGAGGAAGATAGTGACCAATGACTTTCTTGGTAGGCTACTGTTTACTGTTAATTTTTTATTTTTTTTGTTTTTCGTTAAAGCCTGTGTAAAGTTAATTTGTTTCAATGTACCTGTAGGCACCTGTGCTTATAGACATGTGCGGCTTATTTATGTTAAATAATAATAATTTTAAAAAAATTCAGTGGGTGAGGCTTATATTCAGGTGCACTCAATAGTCCGGAAATTACGGTACAGATGCAGTAGTATCAGTAACAGATGTAGCAAACTTTCTTTTGTCGGATCTGTGAAGTGGTGACACATTTTGTTCAATGAAAACAGAAATCTTGTACATCCGGCACAACGGTAATGAAATGAGGCCTACCAGCAGAAGTCACTGAGAGGACATTAGTGAGAGAAACCTCTAAAAAGCCAAGTATAACCCTCAACATGATGATACAACCGGCATACTTTACTGTAGGGATATAAAACTTTTTTGCAATACATGCTTTTGTAAGAAGGCCAGAAAGTTTCATTTTGGTTTCTTCAGACCAGAGAACCTTTACTTACATGCCTGCTTTACATGGCGAACTTTGAACTTTGAACTATATTTTATTATAAACAAGCAATGAGAGAATTTCCCAGCTTCCCAGATACAGTACCCTTCCCAGGCTTCTTTTGATACGTATTTGTTCACTGATCTCCCATGATCCCATAATTTCTAGCAAATTCCAGGAATAGGATATCTACTTTCAGTCGTATCCGTTAAAGTGGAAGCATGGCTCAGTAAAAGTGGCATGTTCAAAGAAAAGCTGATGATGAAAACAATTTTTTTTTAATCTGTGCCAAATTCAGAACAGATGCCCGATCTGTTTGTAGTGAAATGAAACAGTTTAAAAGTGATAACATGAACTGCCTCTGTAAAAGAAATCCTGACATAATATTTATAGCCATGAACTAACCATTCAGTCATGGCCGTCACTTAACCAGACCTTTTGTATGCAAGTTATTTAAATTTTGCACAAATACCCCTGACACGGTCCCTTTAAGTGTTCTCTAAATAAGACCACTAAAAACCAGTAAGAGTTGTAGATTACATAGTGTGGCTCGAGCACATTATGCAAATTTCTGTAGCTCACTTGAAAAAGCAATACAAAACCTGATTTTCAGCTCATGATGGCCTTTGTAATTGTTTTCCTACTTGAGATTTTGGAAATAATTGCCAAAGTAAGATACACACTTGCACTCAAGGATCTATCTGGTTTTTTTTTTTCCTGTATCTGTTTTTGAGATGCTTGGGATTAGCAGGACCTAATTGTATCTAGAATTTAAAAAGTGTTTGACTTGGCATACATATTACATTCATCTACATTATTAAATGTACAACATAATGTACAACATAATGTACAACATAAACTGCAGATTTTAACGCATCACATATCATCTGATCAGCTACCCGGAATACTAAATCAAATCATGTGTCAGTATGGGTACTGTGTCAGCACACTGTGTCAAGTAGCAGTGTGGAGTGTGTAGGTGGCTGTGTGGGCGAACAACAACCTCCCTACATGCTGCTTTTCCTGGATAGGAAACAAGCATCCACACACACCCTTATGGCAGTGCTCAACCAAGCTGGACCTTTCCCAGGCCTTCATGGGACATACACTCTGCTTGCAAACCTGGAGCTATTAATCCTTCTTAAGGAAGAGCAGGACAGGCTGTCTCCGGTCGGCTGGGGAAAAAGCGAAATAACTACTAAATAAACTAAACTACTAAACAGGAAGCTAAATATATAAAGTGGCACATTTTAGAAGATTTGGAGTGATGTATAGAACAGATATTGTAGCTCTTGCATCACATATTTGTTCACCATTCATAAAAACAGGGAATTTAAGTAAAAGCAGATTAAACTGCACAGCTATGGCACTCAGAGACAAACGGGAAAAAAAACATTTGCGTTTATGCAATTTAAGAGTTATTATGGGCATTTAACAGTACCACTTGCTTATTATGGGCCTTTTTAACAGAGCCAGTACTGTAGCTGTGAGCATTTTACATTTTGCCCACTTAAATGGAGGTGCAATTGCAAATCAATACAGTTGATACACTAATCATCTTTAACCTGTGATGAAATATTTTTGTCTTGAAGGGAATGGTCTGTTTACTGAATGATGTGATCTGATCTAAATCCTGATCTAAATGACCTTCATATTCATGCCTGGGATGTTCAGGCTGAAGTGATGGCACTCTTCAAATCATCAAAACACCAGTAGAATATCGTTTAGATGAATGGTACAGTACAGTATCAGAGACGTATCTAGAATTTATGCCAAGGTACAATTAAGTAGTCTTGCTGGCTCATGGTGGCCCAACACTTTACCAAGACATTTAATGTCAATTTCTTTTAGTTTAACTTTAACTCATCGTCTGTGTTTTTACAACCTTGGTTGAAACAAACATACTGAAATCATACAGTAGATGAGAAATGACTTCTCGTTTAATGTTCTCTGCAGTTGTGTATATTCAGCACATTATATAATGAGTTACTGTATATGAAAAGGGAGAACTACTGAATGATTACATGGAGGAAGAGCTGACAGAGTGCAAGATGCATTGCTATTGGATATTGCATGTAAAACATCAGACATAACATGTATGAAATGAAGAGTTTGAGAAACAATTGCGGTACATGCTCACTTTATTAGGTACACTTGCATCATCTACCACTTGTGTAACAGCACAATGTAAAGCTCCTGTAGATACAGGTCAAGAACTTCAGGTAATGTTCACATCAAGAATGTATAAAATGAGAATGTATAAAAAGTATGTATAAAAATGTATAAAATAAGAATGTATAAAATGTGTTATTTCTGTGACATTAGCTGTGGCACAATTGTTGGTCTCCAGATAGGGTTGTGTACTTCATAAACTGTTGGTCTGGGATTTGCAGATGGGTGGAACAGTCTTCAGTGGGTGGAAACACTTTGTTATGAGAGGTCTGAGGAAAATAGCCAGATTGGTTCGAACTGCCCGGAAGAATATTGTAACTCAAATAATCTCTCTTTAATATCGTTGTAAGCAAGAAAAGCTTTGCAACATTTACAACAATTGAACCTAGGTTAATTGGCTACAACAGCAGAACACCACATCAGGTTTCCTGATTGAAAAAATAAATAAAATAAACCTGGTGAATCTGTAGTGATGGATCCTGTTCTTGGCTGAAAGGAATGTGCTCTTCTGTTGCTGTAGATCATCCACCTGTCACACAGAGTGTGATGTTTTGTGCATGTTGAGATGTTTTTCTGCTCATCACTATTGTAAAGGGTGATTATTTGAGTTACTATAGGCTTCTTGTCTGCTCAGATATTCATCAGCAAGGTATTTTATTACATTACAGTATTTGTCTTTTTTTTTAAGACAGGGTTAAGGGCCTCACTCAATGGCCCAACAGTGGCAGTTTATTCTCACTCTGATTTAAACTTGCAACCTTCCGATCAGTAGTCCAATGCCTTAACCACTGGACTTCCACAACATGCAGATCATTCACACTATGTGACCATTGTGTGGTTAAATATTCCCAGAAGATTCTGAAATACTTATCCCAGCCTCTCTGGTACCAACTACCATGCCGCAGTCAAATCACATTTTTTTCACATTCTGATGTTTGACCTAAACATTACTTGAAGCTCTGTATAATTGTTTTTAACTGTAACTATAACTGTATTATTGTGCTGATGCTACATGATTGGTTTATTAGATAACTGCATTTATATGTATAAGTATTCCTAAAAAAATGGACAGTGAGTGTAAGATTGGGAGTGCTGTATGTTTTTCACATTTTCCCAAGCTGTTCTCAGATGGATGCATTTCTCTCTAAGTCTAATGCTGATACACATCAATATGTGGGAACTTTTGTCTGTTTTTTTTTTCTTTCTTGTTATAAGGGTTATTCAGTCACTTGAAACGTCCTTGAGAAGCTCAAAAGGCTGTTTACATTACCTTCGTTCACATACACCTACAGAAGGCAGAGACTTTATTTTCATCCATGTAGAACTCAAAAAGCTCTTCATCAAATGAAAGATTTGGATTTGAGCTACATGGGCTACAGTTATTGCTAAAAAGGCCAGAAATTTTGTTCCAAAACATGAACTTTTGAAAAAATAACATTCTGCTGCGTCATCTTCAATGTCTCACGTCACAGGCACAAGGAGGTGCAAGAGAGCAAAGAAGGCTTTGTGCTGTTGCTCATGCACGGCTGGTTGGATTCAGCCATATGGTCCTGAGTAATTGCACTTCAGGCTTTGTGAAAGCATTGATGCCATGTGATCCTCTAATTCCCACGTCAGAGCCACAAGGCGGTGCCAAGAAAGCACACGGATGACTGTGTGTATGATTCCAAAGTGAGCTACAATGGGCTCTGGGAGCACTGGTGAAAATCATACAACAATTTCTTTTTAGCACAAATAAGATATTTGACAGCATATGAATTAAAATGTCATCGGATCTTTCAAATGTTTTCATAAATTTCAGAGTTTCTTAGAATTTCAGATGCTCCTGTTTGCGTTAATGACCGCACTTGAGCTAGCATTCCAGAAGTGTTGTCTGAACACATGCTTCACTAGAAGAGGTTCGACATGAGGAAACTTTCACTGGGGCTTTTGGTCCCCACTATTTCTGAAGCATTACCAGGACGTCTGTGGTGTTTGATGTGGTGTTTGTTTGTTTTTTTTAAGCGACAGGTGAAATCATCATTACCAGTGCTGTTTATTACTATTAAACTATTGGACTTCTCACTTGAATTGAATGGTTTTAATCCAAACCATTGAATAAACCATTTTATATCTTAAATCATGTAGGACTATAAATAAATGTTATATCAAATATTAAAATGTGTTTTGTAGATGGAATGATCAGTTAAAAAAAAAGCACTATAAATAAGGCAGTAACAAATAGCATAATAACGTACACACTTTACATGATGAGCCCAATATCTGTATAGTTTATTTATGTTTATTAAGCTGAACTGGGAGGTTCTGTGAAATATATTTGGAATCCAGAAGAGAGGATGATAAAGAAAATAATGTATGTGTATTTATACTGAATAACCACAATTTAAGTGCAATGCTTAGATGTTATTGGTGTTTACTGTGTAATCACATTCTATAAACATGTTCATTACACCCGGTGCAGAGAGCAGATGAAGAAGGTCTGCTTAATCAGTACGTTCTTCCTTGATGCATCCTGACCTTTGTGTCTCATGTGGCCTTGAAAAACTTAAGAATGCATACAAGCATGCAACTAGTTAGTGCTTGCTTGTTTTCTTTTTGATTTACTTGCTCAGTTTGATCTTCTTTTCCTCGCTTTGTTGTTCACAAAATACTTGTATGCTCACAGAGCCACCAAGTGGTTCACAATCTGTCTGAAAAGTTTTATCTAAGTTTGTCTTTCAGAGGTAGAAATATGAGCCACATTTCCTTCCAAACCATTATTTCCCAGTAGAGGGAGATAAAGTACATAACGCTGCAGGAGATACCAAAAAAGGTGTTGAAGTAACTGATTAAAAACAAGCCAAAGGACACAGACAAACACACACACAAGGATGATATAATTCAAGATTAAATTTGTTTTTTTCAATTCATTTGTGCTCACAACTAGAAATAAATGTAAGGTTTTAACACCAAGATCAATTCAGAATATAAGACTAAAATTAGCTTTCTTTCATTCCAGTAGATGCCCATGTCTATTACTACACTGCTGTGGTGGTACTGCAGCGGTTACAGTGAAATACAGCTGTGATCATTAAAAAAATGGAAAATGTTCATTTATAGTGTTAAGGGATGTTATTTCAGGTGGCTACTGAGTACAAAACATAGAAATGATGGCTTATTAGTTTTATTAATTCGTTTATTTCTTTGCCGTTGGTATAATTATTTAGTACATTGCTCTGATTTGTATCTTTCCCGATGATTTTTAAGCAGCTCAAGTCTTCCTGGGGTATCTGTTATACTCTTGTTACAGTATACTCTTGTTGGTGTGTGTGTGTGTGTGTGTGTGTGTGTGTGTGTGTGTGTGTGTGTGTGTGTGTGTGTGTGTGAGAGAGACAGAGAGAGACAGATGTACAGGGACAGAGAGAGGCATGATGACAGATCGTGATTTGACGTGTGTGTGGGCATCATTTGTTGGAACAGATTAAATTTTTTTTTTAATAAAATGCCAAAGTGTTTCCTTTTTCCTACTATAGTTAAGGTTGGGGTTGATTGAGGAGCAGACATTAATCAATAATTAATCTTATAATTGACGATAATTAATTATTAAAGTAAAAATCTCTCTCTCTCTCTCTCTCTCTCTCTCTCTCTCTCTCTCTCTCTCTCTCTCTCTCTCTCTCTCTCTCTCTCTCTCTGTGCACACCTGCTGATTTTACTTATGCTCATGATGGCTCAGCACGTCTTGAATCCACACACACACACACACACCCTACTCTGTCTACTTCCCATTAGCCGAGAGAGAGAGAGACGGATAGAGGCATAATGACAGATAGTGATCTTTTATGTTTGTGGGTATCATTTTATTGCAAACCAATCACAAGGATCAGACTCTGATGTTTTTGACCTCGTGGGGACAATTTCATTTTAAATAAAATTATTCCTTTTTGTTACTGAAACTAAAGGTAGGGGTTAACTGAGGTGAATTATTATAATTGAATTATTAACCTCATTAATAATTGTCATTTTTAAGTAAAGAAGCAGGGTTTAATGCACATGCATATGTAAGATCGTGAATGGATGTAACTTTTTGATAAACTGGCCTTCCAGCAGCTTGTGAGCATTTCCACTTACAATCCTGGTTACCAGGCAATAGTAAAATAAACAGATGATTGGAAAACATAAGCAGTCATGTAGTTACTTTCAGAATCAAGTGTTTGTCTCTGTAGCGTGACTGTCATACTCAGCACTCATGACTTAGGCTTCCTCATGTGTTTTTCCTTCACGTCTCCATCTTTGGAAAAATAATGGCTATGTGTCTTTATATTTACACTGGAATTTTTTATTTTTGTACATTACTTTGTATTATCCTTATTTCTGATGGCAGTTATGACTCAGTGTCTATGATCTCAGGTTATGATTAGAATGAAACTATACTATAGTTCCCAAGTTACTAGTAGATTAGTTCCTATTAATCTAAATGTGAGACAGATGGCCTTTAGCTAATATTTGCCCTTGTGGTGTGTGTTCCACTTTACATAGAGTAATAGATAAGGGCACTCACCACTCATCTTCCTCTGCTGAAATAGGCCTCACACACACACACACACACACACACACACACACACACACACACACACACACACACACACACACACACACACAGCTCCCCTGTATGTTTGTAAATTTTTGATACTTGACCCACCCGAGTATCCTGCAGGCTCCTGAGAATGAAGGGAGATCAGATATCATCTTGATTCTGGGGCAAAAAGAAGAGATAAAAGCAGAACTCACATTTGGATAGCTGAGATCAGTACTGAAAACCTAACCCTGGGTTTCTGCTTTCACTTACTTGAGCCAACATCTGTAGAGCACGTCTTTACTGTCTAAATAACATTAATAGCTCAACATCATGCCATGCATTCTTGCACTAAGCCAGGCCTTATCAGGGAATGCTATTTTTATGGACAACAATAGAGTCTCTATGGAACCTGTATGTACTCACTAAGAAAGAACTGGCATGTTTGACAAGTGCATCTCATAAAAAATGCACACTTTGTCTTAATGGGTCTGGGTTTGATCTACAAATAATTAATTATGTGGTTTTTATTTGTCCAGCAAGCATCAAATCTCACAGACTGGTGAAATAGAAGTCCTGTGTGGACAAGCTTTCCTTAAAAAGATGAATAGTCTGACTCCTATTTGAATCTACACTACCTGAGCACTTTATTATGCAGACCTGTACACCTTCATGAACTTATCGAATCAGCTAATTGTGTTAGAATGGAGAAGTTTGACTTCTGTGTCTTTCATTTTTATTTATTTTATTTTCATTATTTTATTTTTTATTTATGAAACTGCTGATTTCCTGTGAAATTCTCACACAGTACTCTCTAGAGTTTACACAGAATAGAGAGCGCGAGATCAGCGGAAAATGAACAGACTTGTCTGAGCTGTCAGGAAGCCTATTGTAACTCAAATGAGCACTTGTACATCAATGGTGTGCAGAAAAGGATCTCCGAACACACAACACATCAAATCTTGCTACCATAAGGCTATCATGGGTCCCAACAAACTCAAACCGTAAAACTAAAGACTGACAAAAGAGCAGGTGGTGTTTGTTGTGTGTTAAATTTCAATGAGATCAACAGTTTTTGAAATACTAGAACCGGTCCATCTAGTTTTCATGTCACGATTAACGTCACAGTTGTCACACTTTTTTTTTTCTTTATTTAAATTTTTGCTGAAGCTCTGTATCTGTATATTGTTATACAGTGTGCCACTACAACATGATTGGTTAATTAGATAATTGTGCAGGTGGGCAGTGATCTCTGTGATTTTGACCATGGCATGAATGTTGGTAGCAAATGAGCTGGTTTGGATATTTCTATAACTGCTAATCTCTTGGGATTTTCACAAAAGAAGTCTCTTTGACTTTACACAGACTGGTGCAATAAACAAAAAACATCCAGTCAGTAGGTGTTATATGGATGGAAACACCTTGTTGATGAGAGAGATCAATAGAGGATGGCTAAACTGGTTTGAGGTGATAGAAAGTCTACAGGTACAATTGTGGTGAGCAGAAAAGCATCTCAGAATGCACAACATGCTAAACCTTGAGGCAGATGGGCTATAAGATCCTACCAGGCCTCTGATGGTACAGGCTCAACAAAACTGGAAAAGCATAGTCTGTTTTGATTCAGTTTCTTTTGAGTCACACAGATAGTAGGTGCCAGAGTATGATGTATGGTTCAGGCTGGTGGAGGTCGTGTAATGATATGGGTCGTGTTTTCTTGTCACACTTTGAGCCCATCACTATTAACCAATTATCACTTGAATGCCACAGCCTGGTTGAGTATTGAAACCAGGAAGTAATATGAACATAACCATGAGTTCAGTGGCCTTCAGTCACCTGATCTCTATCCAGTAGATCACCTCTAGGATGTCATAGAATGGTAGATTCACAGCATGAATGTACACCTGAAAAATGTGCAGGAATTGTGTGATTCATGTCAACAAAACTCACAAAAGAATGTTTCCAGCATCTTGTATACTCGATGCCATGAAGCATTGAGGCAGATTTTGAGAGGCCCTACAAGTGTTAGTATAGTGTTTCTAATCTCTGTTAGTATAGTGCTTCTATTATCTCTGTTAATTGTAAATAATGTATTCATAAGCAGGTTATGCTATAAACCTATTAAAAAATAAGTTTCACTACAAATAAGAGCGTGTTAAAAGATTTTTTGTCAAACACTAAACTACCTTGTTGGAAATGTTTACGTTACACTGAATGAAAATGCTAAAATTTAAAAGCAAATCTGTGCCTTGGGTATGAATGTATTATCTTGTGCACCATACATAGTAAGTATTTGATATTAGATCCAAAACAGATCCTGGGGTTCACATCAGTATCTCCTCTAATACATCCTAAATCAGAAGGCTTGACTTTGCTTGTTTATCATGTGTATTCATTATGCTGCATAGCTTTGCTTTTATTACATCATGCCTCTTCTACTAACAGCCACAATCAGTAAAGTTCATTCTGAGCTCTAAGTTTTTATTTAAGCATTAATAATAGTGACTAAATGAACAGTGGCCCAGCAGACTGTACCTGGCCTTGCTCCAGAAGGACAATGTGACCTTCAGTATAAAACAGTGTAGCTCTTAGATTTCCTTGTTCTTGGCATATCTCTCTCTCAAATGAAAGTCATGCCCAGTGTTGGAATACAGAGACACACAACATACTGTAATGCAGACCAGAAGGTTTTAACTCATGAGAAACAGGTGAACTTGAGCATTGGCACTCTAAGACCTGCCTTTAGCATATTTAATGTATATGCTATAGGCAGAAAAGAACATCTCATTTCATTTGTAATCTCACCTGCACGGTAATAAAAAAAGAAATCACTGTTTATTTCCCTCCTTATCTACTTTGATTTGAAAACATGAGTGATGGTTTAGGAGTAAAAACTGTCCCCTATGGACATTTTGGATAAGGGTTGTTTCTGAAAGCTTTAGCAAGCCATTGGACGAAAGCAAGAAGGTTAATTAGACCAAGCTTGTATTAATACTGCTCACATAAACAGCTCTCTTTCTGGTTCAGTGGCTGTCTCTTTGTCTTTGAAATATAGGATTTTGATTCATTTTTTGGTCCAAGTGTGTTATCTATGGATAATAGGCACCATTAAGAACGGGCTGTTCAGATGGGTTTAAACGTTATTAATACCGGTAAAGCATAAGTCACCAAGGCACTGTTTCAGATTTTATTGTAATAATATTTTGATTAATATCTTTCTGAATTATATTACATACTGCCAGAAAAAAATTGTGAGGAAAGAGAAGCTCTACAGACTGCCTTGTGTTTCTCTTAACCCTAAAGTTAATGCATGCTAGAGCTTCATTTCGTATGTATTTGAAGATGCAGTACTTACAGTGGAATTGAACCACAAAACTACCAGATCATGTATTACAATCATTTAATATGTTTTGTTATATTTTGAGGCTTTGAACAAATTTCATTTGCCTAATGAAGCTAATAAATTCGGCATTAAACTTGTTTGGTTCTGTCGTTATCTTTGTCTCTATTAAGGCACTGGTTGTTTATCCTAATGTCCTCACCTGTTAAATGTGTAAACTTTTTATGTTTTGATTGTGGATTATCCTTCCTTTTTACGCTATTTCTTATACTTCAGACAGCATTTTTTTGCACAACAACCGCATACATCTGCACTGGTGTTTATAGAGCTCCTGATTAGCTGGAAATGAGCAACAGATCTTATTAATCAGGCAAAGTCAGATCACTATCATTACAGCAATGTTTCTTTTAAACTCTTGTAATGGACTGTCCCATATGTTGGCTGTGGTTTGTCATGACCATGTGAATTGCTGTAGCTACAAACAGCAGGGAAAATTATATATAAAGAAGTCATAGCAACACCCCATCTCTCTCTCTCTCTCTCTCTCTCTCTCTCTCTCTCTCTCTCTCTCTCTCTCTCTCTCTCTCTCTCTCTCTCTCTCTCTCGCTCTCTCTTTTTTCTTTCTCCATGACTCTAAACTATGATCACATGAACACCAAATTTGAACTAAGGCATACTGATTTCTCAGATCTGGAATACTTTTATTTGGCTGTATATCTATACATAATGCTTAATCACTTAATTTCGAATCGACATTATCCTCTTTTTTGTTTTTGTGCTTCATATCCTTCCTTAATTAATATCTCTGTTCCACTGGGCTCTGCATTTAAAATCCCACCCTATTGATGTGCCAGTCTTTCTGTGCCAAAAGGTTCACAGCAAGCTGGCAGGCTTGCTTTCATCTTGTTGCAGTTATATTCTTCAGATAACCTCTGTTCCTGTCCTTCATCTCTGCCTTTTCTGCGTGTCCCATTTCCTTGCCCTGAGCATCTTTAGATTTTCTTTCCTTCAGCTTTGTCTTGCAGTACATACTATATTTAGCCTTATTCTCATTTCATTTCTCAGAGTTCCTACTTTATTTTTCTTTGTTTTTGCCTGACTCATATCGTCTTGTTGGACAGTTCTGGCTGTTTTGACTTTGACTCTTAGAAAGTTCCTAATAAGGCAATTTGCATCCTTCCAACCTTGGCAAATTAATCTACTGTTAAAGGCTTCCCAATATGGCAAAAAGAGATATGGAATATTACAATGTGAATGAGTGAATGGATCTTATGTAGAAAAAATATACACTTTTGTGGCAGTATATACAAAAATAAAAATAGAACAAATGACTAAGGTTTTTATTTGACTTACCCTCTTATTATTGCTTTTAATTTATTATTAATTTATATATTTATTTTTAAAGCAATCAGATCTCTCAGGCTCTCCTCCATTGAGGAAAACAGCTATCAATGCACTGCACATGAATAATGCAACACATAAATAATGCGGCACCCGTCTAAAAAATTAATGACGTGTCATTCACAAGCCATTCTCTTACCTTGAACTCAATAGTATATAGTGGCATGTATCTGTGAATGTAGTTTATGACTATTTTGACAATGCCAATGTGGTGCTTTTGGTCAGGATTCTGATCTTGCAGGAATGGCCTCCAGTGCTGCTTTAGCTGTAGTACTAAACAAAACATGTTTTTTTGTCCTGCATTAAGTAACAGTGTAATTGAAAGTATTTTTTTACAGGATTGCAGGGAAAACAAAAAGGTGTGTGTTCTTGTGTCTAGTTGACATGTTTTGTTTGCAAAAAAATATTGTAACCATTTTTTTTTAAATATATGTACCACAGACTTTATAGACATCATTTATGTATGATTTCATAACAGTTCATACTCTGAATGTGTTTTATATTTTTTTCAGAGAGAAAGCATGTGCATCTGTAATATATATTTTATTGTGTCTTTTAGTAGTTAGATTTTGTAGTTTGGATGACACATTTACTGAATTCAGTTCATATCCTTGACTAAACTGTCTGCAGTAGAACTATTAGTTCAGGAAAGTGGTTTAATCAACAAAACAATGTAATATGAAACACACACACACACACACACACACACACACACACGCGCACACACACACACACACACACACACACACACACACACACACACACACACACACACACACACACACACTTACTTGTGTCTTACTATCCTTGTGAGGACCTTCCATTGACATAATTTTTAATGCAGCTAATCCCTAGTCCTAAATCTCTGTGTATTTATTTATTTTGTTAAATGAATGCTGCATTTATGTGAAAATAATTTCCTCATAGTGACTCGCCAACGTCCCTCCAAGTTCAAAGTCTCAGTTATTCCTATCTATTTGATTTGGTCCCCACTAAGATATAAACACACACACACACACACACACACACACACACACACACACACACACACACACACACACACACACACACAAAGTACTTTGATGAAGTGTCTAAAAGTGGGAGGGAAGTTGCCTTGTAACCAATCATTGACAAAGGCTCTTTGAGTGTGTGTTGGTTTCCTTTTACAGTGTCTCTGCAACTTGGGCTATTTTAAAGACACATACATACAGCTGCATCTGACAATCTGCTGAAGGGAGGCCAGCCGTTAATCCCAAGTTATGAGAGTTTTAGACAAATGAAGATAGGAACCCAGAGGAAGGTATAATCAGAAATACTGAATGGCTGTCCTTGCTTCAAGGGGGCTCAGAACTTTCTCTCCTCTTGGGATTAGTGCTTGGCTGCAAGCCTACAAGTCCTAACAGCTCGTTGCCATTGTAACCCTCATTTGCTCTGTCAGCTGGAAGAGGGATTCCTGTACCTGTTATTGGCATCAGTTGCTAGTTCCCGTCACTATCCACAAGAAGCTGCTGGCTTCGTGGTGCCTTGCTGTGCGTTCTTGACTAGTCGTGGGTAGCAAATTGGAACGTCCTGGTCAAGCTGCTCTGAGCTGTGTAACTTCTCATGCTCTTGCGTAGGCCAGGTATGATCCCCTCTGCACTGCTCAGGCATTTGGTATTCCTCAGACAGCCATGAAGAGATTCAGCAGCCTGAGAGGAAGCAAGAAGCGCAAGGATCATAACGGCAGGACGGGAAGACGCCAGTCAGAACCCCATGACCTCCTCGGAACAAGTAAGATGACAGTTTAGAATGAAATCCTGTAGCCATGCCAAGTTTTTTACAGCTGTGGTGAATCCAGAAAGTATTACTGGAGGCTTTATAGTATATTTATTACTGTGCATAATTTGAGATCAAAAGATTCACTGTTGTAAATAAAACCTTTAATATATAATCTTTAAGGTGTATTTGGTTTATTCCTTTGGGAGAACCCTGAAAAAGTCTCCCCTAGACAAGACCTTGAACCTCTTTGATTGCGGATGTGCACCAGAGAAGTCAAGATCGTGTCACATACTGTTGTTTGAGTTTGTATACTTCCCCACCAATTTAGTTTTATATCCCTGCAAACGGCTCTGATGAACATGGCTTTCACTTTCCCTATGACAAGATGAAAGGAGAAAAGTGCCTCAACAATCAGGAACTGAAAATGGCTTGACCTGTCTGTAGATTGCAGATTCTTTCATTTTTGCTTTCAGTTTGCTGAACACAGCATCATATACAGTACATCATTAGCATGTTATTTACAGAATACACAATATACACTATATGGCCGAATGTGCGGGGAAACTTGGACAGGTTATTATCCCTTTTCTGTGATAATAACCTCCATTCTTCTAGGAAGGATTCCCACTAAATTCTGGAGCGTGATTGAGGGGATTTGTGCTCATTCAGCCAAAAAACATTAGTAAGGTCAGTCATTGATCGGTGAGGAGGCCTGAGGTGCAGCCAGCATTCCAGTTCATCCTAAAGGTGTTCAGTGGGGTTGAGTTCAGGACTCTGTGGAGGACACTTAAGTGTTTCAACACCAACCTTTGGCCTCAGTTTGATCTCTGGGGCATTCAGTTCCAGTGAATGGGAAATGTAATGCTACAGCAAACAAAACATCCTGTACAATTGCATGCTTCCAAATTTGTGGCAGAAGTTTGGTGAAGTGGACTGCCATCTGGGTGCTATAAGAAAACACACTTTTCAGGATGTGTGCTACTGAATTGCTGTCAAATACATGCTTATACTTTTTATATGGTTACATACAGTAAGTAAATTTCGTTCGTTCATTTTCTACCGCTTATCCTTCTCGGGTCACGGGGAGCCTGTGCCTATCTCAGGCGTCATCGGGCATCAAGGCAGGATACACCCTGGACGGAGTGCCAACCCATCGCAGGGCACACACACTCTCATTCACTCACACAATCACACACTACGGACAATTTTCCAGAGATGCCAATCAACCTACCATGCATGTCTTTGGACCGGGGGAGGAAACCGGAGTACCCGGAGGAAACCCCCGAGGCACGGGGAGAACATGCAAACTCCACACACACACGGCGAAGGCGGGAATCGAACCCCCAACCCTGGAGATGTGAGGCGAACGTGCTAACCACTAAGCCACCGCGCACCCCTAGTACGTAAATTTAAGAAACTTAATTACCCAGTTTTATATAAATTTTATCTGCTTTTTTCCATCAGTCATAATAAGTCTATGTTTAAACTGTTCCTGTTCCTAGTTCTTTATTTCATTTTTTTATATAGCTTTTATCTGCCAGCTGGACTCATCACATGGTATCCTTCGTCTTCACTTGTTGGTTTTATCACCATAATCCTCTGAGTCAGCCTATGAGTCAGCAAATTTGGCATGCAGATTCACAATCTGCTTACATCAATAACTTATTCATGTCCTTTTGTTCTTGCTCCTTCACCATTTTCAACTGACCTTCACTTCACCCTCCTGCCGAGATTTTGTCTTAACCTTTATGCTAATTGTCCAAGTCTGCACTATTATCAAGTTCTGCTTCATTTTTCCCTGTACAGAAAAACTGCTCCTGTGCCCTTCAATTCAGACTTCAGCTCTGACTCTTACTACTTCTAGGAACACCCACTATAACTGTGTTCAATTATTTGTGTTAGCTGCTATTAAATTATACTTTTTTAAATGAAGACAGTGGCATAGTAGTGGTAGACTGGTTATAATATAAGTAGTTGAATTTATACATAAAACCTGAGTAAAAAAGACACAGAAAAGGTTGGAAATAGGAAGTCGGAATGTCCACAAACCCAAGTGTAGGAATATCAAGGAACTTGAAATGTTGTGCATAAAGGAGTGGTCCAGGATTCCACAACAAGTGACTCTAACCTGGTTATTCTATTGGAGTAAAAACAAATATGTCAGTCATTTTGCTAAATACATACACAGCAGGCCGCCTTTCTTCTTTGGCTTTTCTGGAAATGTTTTCCGTTTTTATGGAATTTTCCCAAGCAGTGAGAACACTAATCCAACCCTGTAGTTTGTTTGGATTTAGAAACTGACTTTAAAACAGATTGTACGTTAAGCTGTAAGCCTCCCACCTTTAAAAACATGCTAAATTATAAACATTGTCTTGATGGGTATGTCTCAAAGTTGCAAGTATGAAGGATTTTAGTGGTTCTAAGCGAGCTTTTAACAGAAGGGATTGTCAGTCAACAGAAGAGTTTGTATTCATTCTTTTTTAATGATGACAAACCCTTCTGTTGTACACAGAATGGTACACTGTGAGACCCAGTCTACTGGGTCAAGGTGGAAAATTATATTTGAAAGAAAAGCCTGGTTTTCTTGAAAACAGCAAAGTTGTAGCTGCTGTAGCTGCTGAGATTAAAATATAAAATATATAAATTAAGATTTAAAATCTTTTAATTCAGTGTGCTCTTCTGTAAAGAAAACATGGCCACATTTTAATGGATAAGCTAATCAAACACTTGTCTGCTATACTTACTGCTCACTTACGTCGTGTTTTTATAACCCTAGGTAAAATTGACCTTTATTTAAGATGTAGCTAGTTCCTAGCTAACGTAACTAACTGCGACTACTTTCTAGACTTACAGATCACTACAAATAAGTATACTAATTATGTTGCCTACCTACTATTTACCTTCTGTACTATACAGTTCACTCTGCCTAAGCAGCTTTCACTTGAAAGGAGATAGAGACGAAGAGATGGAGAATCATGCAGCAAGAGCTAAATTAAGAAGCCAGCAAGCTGGAATTTAATCCATTGGATGGCACTGATTAAGCATCTGAAATGTCAAGAGATGAAGCAAACGGCAGCTCTAGGATATCTCTTGTCCTTGGTGGCACTTCTGGTATGAAAGGATCCATTAACCCAATAACAAAATATCATATTGATTATACATATTAATATGCAAGCCTTACAGGGTAGATTTCTTTATTTACATGCGAGTGGATACGAGTATGTTTGAATATTAAACGCTTTATTTATTTATCTCAAGCCCATTTAACATCTCAAAGATCTATATACATTAAGACATTATGTTTTAATGTGGGATTTAATGTTTTTGTGTGTTTTTAGTAGAAGGCTGTGTATGTAAAGAGTAGCTCATACTGTACTGATATGTAATTATACGAATTTCTGATAAAATAAAGAGTAATTAGGTGATGACTGAAAATGTTGAATGGTAAATACACTATAAAACATCAAAGCCCAATTAAATTACATGAACTTATTTCTTATTTTCATCTCAAATTGACATGATATGATTTGAGCTCATGTGTCTGAGTTTGTAAAATGAAACAAAGTTATCCATTGTCTTGACTATTTGTGAGTTGAAACTAAGCTTATCTTCAAGTTGAGGTTCCTCATGTTCCTCATGTTTCCCAGTGTACATTCATTTGTTTCTGTTTATTACCATTGATACATTTCATGAGATTAAATAGTAAAACAGCAGTAGGCTACATACAGTATTAAACATGACAAAAGAGAGGCCTGATTCAATTGATATAAAACGTCATATATTTGAGCCTGTGCCCAACGTAGCCTCAGATTCCTGTTCTTATAGGAGGTAGAAAGTAGTGGAACCTGCTGTTGACCATCATTTGATGCGTTGTGCTTTGGCATAGCTCAAAAGGTATGAAAGAGTCTCCAAGTATTTTCTCTCTCTCTCTCTTTCTCTCTCTCTCTCTCTCTCTCTCTCTCTCTCTCTCTCTCTCTCTCTCTCTCTCTCTCTCTCTCTCTCTCTCTCTCTCTCTCTCTCACACACACACACACACACACACACACACACACACACACACACACACACACACGTATATGTATATGTATATCTGGCTCTGACAGTTTCTTGACCATGATCCTAACCAGGATGTTATGAATGGTCTTTCTTTGCCCCTCAAGCTTCTTGCACATCAGCACCACAAGAAAGTAAAAAACTCTCACTTGTTCAAACCATATTTTCTGCAAACTTTCTAAAAAAAAGGCAGTGATGGCTGCCCAGTGTGATTTGTCTTTATGAGATTTTCATTAGGGCCATATCTCAAAAACAGGTGGTTGCATGTGTGTACGATTTATATAGAATTATTATACCATCAGTAGAACTAATTGAATTTTGGAATTGATCAATGTCACAAAGCCACAGCAAGATCAAATGTTTACAATATTTTTTCTTTCAATATTCTCCTTTCTGTTTGATGTGTATTTAAGGGTATACAAATTAGTAACAGGAAGAACTAAAGTTAGTGGTGGAGGCATGTACATTAATTCCATTAATGAAGAGTTCTATTGGTTCATTAATAAAGTGGACTAGTATCAGTGTGACTATACACTTTACGGCCAAATGTCTGTGGACATCTGACCATCATCATGTTTGTCTTTTAAAAACTAGGAGCATTCCCATTCAAGTCATATTTTGATACAAAAAAATAATTTCCCAAAGTTCAGTGACCAAGTAAATGGGAATTGTGGAATGTGGAATTAGACAGAGAAGTAACCAAGCGACAGGACAGCCCTGAACATGCTACCACCAGGATGCTTCACTGTGGGGGTGATGTTCGCAGGTTCATGAGCACTGTTGATTTTTCCAAGGCTAAATTTTCCAGTTTGATCTCACCAGTTGATCTCACTATTCTCCACTATGTATCCTGGCAAACTCTAAACAGGATTTCAAATGGCTTGTCACTCTTACATGATGGTTTTGTTTGTTCTGTAAACAGTTTCAACTCTGACATGGTTTCTCTATATCGTTTTCCATTTGATTACCTTTTAGATACTACTGTATGAAAAACTATATGTGAACTGTATGGAACAATCCTGTGACTTTGCATTTTTTTTTGGCTGTCAGAATCCTGTCACAGCAATATCAGATTTTAACATTTTTAACTGTGGAGATAGTGTGCCTTTACAAATTGATATTGTCATAGCCTTTAAAAGTGGCATAACAGTTATCTGCATCTCTATGAATGGACACCAGTGTTGTATTAGGTAACCTCTATCCTGCTGTGTTTCATACACAAGGATCTGAGCTATTTTACACCCTATAAAATGGTTTATCCTGTCAGACTTGTCACATATCTGGCTATATTCAACTACAAGCTTTTACTCATGTCCATTAAATAGCTTAAGAGCTCTTAATACAGTAACATTAACCAAGCATTTTAACCACATACACATCAATAGAGGATGTCTGTTGGTGTCTATGTACAGTACATGGACTTTGTTTTGCTAATAAGCACTGTAACCATTTTGAGGAAGAAAAAACTTTATAGTCATTAAATAGTTCTGAATTTCTGAACGTGTTTGTAGTATTTATACTTACAAAGCACTTATACAGACCACATAAGTAAGGTCTTTTTTATTCTGTTATTATTGTGGATTATTTTGAGCTCTCTATTATTCGGTGTGTGTAAATTGTTTTTAAAATCACTTGAAAGTTTTGATTTCAAACAGACTTTTAGAAGAATAAAACTGAAATTTGCTATAGTCAGAATTGGGTGTCGGGTCTCCACTGCTGACCCGTGGAAAAAATATATTATGAACACACACACAAACACAAACACAAATGGTGTTCGTGCGAATGTGAATTCCATTTACAGGGTATGTGTAAAGCGAAAATTTTCACATGCTCTTTTTAAACATTCCTGACATTGCATTTGCAAACATACATTACATATAAGACAGATTTAACACAATTATAAGAAAATACAGAGAAATATATTCTGTATTAATTTGTACAAACACACAGACATGCTCTATGCAAGAATTTTTTTCCCCTTAATGATGTTAGATACACATACAGATGCTATAGTTTAATGCATGGTGGAAAGGTAAAGGTCATTGTGTTCTGCTCTTCTCTATGTGTGTGTGCCTGTGTGTGTGCCTGTGTGTGTGTGTGTGTGTGTGTGCGTGTGTGTGCTGGCTGTCTCTTTCCTGCAGGTTTCATGAGACAGAAGCTGCAGTCAGAGACACCCATCTGCTCCATTATTACACTCCGGAGAGTGGACACTCTGACACACCTGTTTGCCCTTTGTCACACTAACAATTCAGAGCCAAACTTGAGTTTGAGCCAGGTCTTTTTACCAGGCCAGGCAAACAGCCGAGTGCTGTGAAGTACAGTGAGCTATAATTATCGTCTTGTTCCTGTGCTTCAAGAATGCAACACTGTACTTTTGCTAGACAATGAGTATTGGAAATATTTAAGTCAAGAAGGCAACACGCCATGTTTAGAGCCGATGGGGTGTAAACTTTTGAACAGGATGTTGCATTATTATTCTGAAGAAAGATTTTTTTTTCATTTAGTACTGCTTCTTCATAAGAAGCTACAGTTTCCCAGAAGACAAAATTAGAACTTCAAAACTACTGTATCTAGAAAATGATTAGGATTGGAACTATTTTTAAGTATAGTAGGATTTAGACCACTAAGTGTAAAACTCTCAGATCGATCCAAAGACTCAAGGTTTTGGATCTATGCGGAACAAATTTGGTGACCAAGTGGGGAGCATCTGTACAGTAGCATTCATGGCATTGAGAAGAAATTAGAAAATCATACATATATTCAGCCACACTTGGAGCCCTGTTATGCTGATCGTTGTGAATTGAGTAAATCTTCTGACTCCTACTCAATACAATTGCCTTAGCATTTATTTATGATTGACTTCTAGTGAGTCCTTGATATGGCCAACATTACACAGTAATTTTGGTAAACTTGATTTGAATTCTAAATACGGGAGTCAAAAGTGACAGAATTGTTGTATTACATAAATGAAAAAAAAACACATCTGTTTGCAATCATCTGATCACAAATGTTTATAAAGTTTAGATCTTAATAGTTGGTAATGATGTATAAGTCATTCATTTAAATTACTCCGTATACTCAGTATAAAGGTTAAGAGGAAATACTGTTATATTAATTAAGCAATAACAGAGTGGTGTGATGATGTTACCACCATAAAGTTGATTACTTTTCAATAACAGCACATCTTGAAGTGTTTTATTGGTCTAATAATTAAGATTAAATCAACGGCACATTGTACTTCAGTGATTGGTGGTTCAATTCCCACAACTGCCCTGTGTGCATGTTCTCTGTTCTGTTTCCTCCTGGTCCTTTAATCTACACTGTCAGTCCAAAGACGTGTTGTAGACTGACTGACATCTCTAGTGGAGTGTGAGTGGATGTGTAAGTCTGTGTGATTGTGCCCTGTAATGGGTTGGCGCCATGTCTGGGGTGTTCCTCTCCTTGTCCCCACTGGGATAGGTTCAGGGTACCCCATGACCCTGTGTAAGATAAGCGCTACAGAAAATGTTAAATGCCCAGCAGACAAATTTGTTTCCTGTTATCAAATATGTTATTGGAGCCATAAACAGTTGTTGTTCCCTGACTAGCTTATCTTTTTTCTTTTTACGGAAGTTATTAAGACAAACAGTGCAACTTTAAATCCCTGAGGAACTGGAGAGCACAGTGTCCTAAAGACCTTCACAAGTTTGAAAGACTTACTGACATTTACAAAGCTCTGACAGCAGAGACTCATTGCCAAATGTTCATTAAACGTCTCCATGTCAACAATTCGATCTTTTTCTCTGTTTAAATAATAAATAAACACAAGTTTAACCCTAACCCTTGCCACTATGCCTGTCCATGTAAATGAGCTACTATGTAAAACAAGAAGATACCATAAAATTGATTATTTCTTTGAAGGTTTATTAATCAATATTGCATAAATTTATTAATAAAATCATTCGATCATTCACTCATTTAGGTCAGACTGGTATGACTAAAAGCAATCAGGGGAAAATGTAAGCTGCTGTTGCACATTGAAATAATGTACAAATGAGGTAATAAAGTTACATATTTACAAAATATTAATTATTTAAAAAGTATTGCATTTGGTTTTTATTTCGGATTGCACTGAATAAACTATTTACATAAATGACATAACAGCTGTTTGCATATAGCCCACAAAATACAATAATAAATGAAATTAAACAAATGAAATGTTTAAAGAGTGTACATATGTTTGATTCTGTTACCTGGATGACAAGGTGACTAGATGTTCCTTGTTTGTTCTGGGCAGTTAAACTACCCACTTTTCTGCTGCATATTATTTGCTTTTTCAGAACCTTTTGCACAATTGATTTTTGAGCGTCCATCTTTTTACTAGAGCTAAGGTGAAGACATTCAATGGCGCTCAAGGGTTAGGGTTAGGGTTAGGGTTAAGAGTAGGGGGTGTAAACTTTTGAACAACATTTTTCAATTATTATCTTGTTGAAAGATTGTCTTCTTTCAAATCATACTGCCCTTCAGAAGCTACATAAGATATTTATATGTTTCCCACAGGTCAAAGTACTGTAATAACTGATCGTAATTTACATTAGTCATCCTGCTCAGAAATTTACGTCATTATGTGTCATAATGTGTCATTTTGCTTTCTGAAGAATTGATGAATACAATTCCTTTTTTAATTTGTGTACATATGAGAGAATTTTTCTGTCAGAACAATCCTTATATCTACATCATTTACAATGTACCGGAGTTTAACATTAAATGTTACACATGAGGCCTGAAATTGCAGATAATGCTGCGGTTGACTTCACTGCATAAAGACTTTTTTCTTTAATATTCTGGCACTAGCAGACATGATGCTGTTCTGGCCTCAAATCTGCACCATCATGGTGTTTTATCCAAATCCTACATCAACTTAATGGGTCAGCAGAGCCTGCCGTACATTACAGTGAGCGATCACATCTTGGGAAGGTAAAAATATCCCTGCGGCAGGGTTTCGTTAGACAGCTCTGCTGTGATGATCTGGGTGTGATCCAACATGGTGTCACACATTATTTCTTTTCATCTTGTTTGTGCCAGGATGTGTGATTGTCAGTGTTTGGGGATGGTAGATCATGTTCGTGAAGAAGATGCAAATGAGTGAAGAGAATGTATATAGAGAAAAAGAGAGAGAGAAAGTGAGAGAGGGAGCAGGCAAACTTCCAGATGACATCATCCTTGCTCTTTTCAGCTCTTCCTGTTTCTCCAATGTTTTCTTGGCTGATAAAGGGCTTGTCTAAAAGAAAATAATTGCTTTGTTGGGTATCTGAAAAGAGGCTATGGTACTATGGTTCATCTTAATTTTTTTTTGTATGTGGCCAATTAGTGGTCAGATAAGTCTTCTCTTATTAAGTTCTCCAAATGTCTTCTGTATGTTTATACATGGTGGACAGCGAATGGGATTTCTCCTAGCTTCAGCACAACTATTAACAAAGCGCGCAGCATTTTTGAGCTCTTAGGTCAAGCCGTCCACCATGCAAGTAAGGCTGTTTCACTCTCCCTTGAATAGCTACTCAAAATGGAAACTCGAGCTCTGCTCAGCTTTAGAGTCAACAGAAATAAAGATTATCCAAGACAAGGGGGAGAATCTTTCTGGAACTGGATCTGACCACAAGAAAAGAAGACATGACCACTAGGCATCAAGTCGTCATCAAGTTCAAACATTTAGAAGCCAAATCAATCTCAAGATCCAGTTATGGTAAAGCCATCGTGTTGATTTTTACAGATAACCGAGTTGTACAACACCCGTACCAATTCATTGTTGATGTTTGACCAATAACGTTCATCTGGAAAAAAAAACCTGGCAAAGTTACAACACAAGACACAATACTAACTAATATCAATGGTAATATTCTGGGATTAAATATATAAATTAGATTTAGGAATTTGCCGTGTAATTCATTTATCCCTCAGCCTTATCTTTGACCACTTTTGCACAGAACTTGAACTTGTATATTACTTTGTTGGCCTGTTACAGTATGTTGAATGAGGTGTAGAAATATATTGATGCTCCTTCTCCTCCTTATATTCTCCTTTGAACTTTATTAGCATGTAGAGGGAAAGGCAGTGTGAATCCTGCTGGATTTTGGATCTGTTGACTTGTGAAATAAGTGTGATAAAGACGGTGAGCTGCACATGCTGTCTGCTTTGTGTATGTAATGGAGCTGTTAAACAGGGAGGCATGCTTCTCAGGCCACTTTCCTGGCATGGGTTCAACATACAGTGGGATCAGGAAGGAGATGTCAATGTCCAGTATGGGCAACCTTTCAACATTGACAGTGACGTTGCAGAAGCTTTAGACAGAGAGGTCATATGTAAATGCCTTGTTGAGTAACAATAGAGAATATGATTACATCCCTTACAAAATAATACTTTTACTTATTTTTTTTATTGTAATGTAAGTTCATTGAGCACATACACTGTACAATATTATTACTTCTTCCATCCTGGGACCCCTGTCCTTTAACACATTTATTTAGATCTATGTTTAATTCTGATATTTAGCAAACGCACAAATACATGAGTTAACGTGTTTAAAGTTTTATTGTTATTGCTTCTACTGTAAGTAAACCGCTAGCTCACATGAAACCTAGTCTAGTGTGAGTAAAATAGTATACTGTATTTTACATATGCTGCTTTATGTTGGTTATGTATTACAGAAATAGTTTTAGGTGATATAGATAAAGGAAGGAAGCCTGGGGTTGTACAGCCTATATAATTTTATCTAAACACAAGCCAGCATTATCACTCTTTTTCTTTCCACACAGCATCTGGGATCTCTTCACCGCCCACCACTCCTACACAGCTGACCAAACCCTCACCACCATTTCCTCTGGAGGAAAACCGTGATCTCCCTATGCATCAGGAGGAACGGTTGCGCTCTCTGTCTTCTCCCCCAGACACAGGCCAGCACTTCAGCATGCCCTCAGCCAAGCCACCTCTCACCGCTTTCTCTGCACCTGTCCCTACCTCAAGCATGGTGAGTGCTCCATGTTGTTTATCTGCACATTTGCCAAGTTTATATTGAGGTGTTTAGTTTTGTTTAAAGGATGAGAGATGACCACAGGGACAGAGTTAGGATCCTACAATCAGGGCTAATGATATAATGAGAATTATTCATCATGCGGTGCTGCGGACTCAATAATATACACCACAGATCAGCATGGTGTGCATTAATGCAACCTGTTCTAGCTGTTTATCTTTGCTGGCTCTTTAGAGATGATAGTTAGTTTATGCGACCAGAATATTTACAGGACGGGTCATTGCCTCACTCAATAAAATAATGGGATAATGAAATAATGGATATAAGTGTGAAACAATATGAAAATAGCCACTTACCACAATCCAATAGCACTGTTTCATAGTCATGAACTCTAAATACTATTTTACATATACAAAGATGTATTAATAAACATTTTAAACTTTGCTCATAGTTGAAATATACAGTTATAATAACTTAAATAACAACTTAATAATGTTAAATAACTATTTCATATTAAACAGATTAAATATTTTGAAATTGATTTGTTAAGGGTATTATTTCTACCCTGTTTATTAAAGATTATGCAGAAAAACTTTTTTTATGAATTGATTTGTCAGGGGGATAAAAAAAAACACATCATCCCATAATCTGGTTTCTGAATCTCTCACATTTTGCATTTTGCTTAAGCAATTTTAACACAATACATCCTCAATTTTCTTTACTATTCCCACAGACTACTATGCCATAACATCTTTTGCAAGGAATTTTATACTGTTTCTGGTTATCAAAGAAAATCTGTAGTGAAATAGCTGTAGTTTGTTATATGTTACACTGCTGCACTGTGGGTGGATGTTTCTAAAGCCTCAGGCCTGTGGTCATTTATCACATTCTCAGGCCAAAATCAATAAAGAGGACACCATGTGGGATGCTGTTGTTCATTCCTCCTGCTTCATAATTTAAGCAGGGATCCAGGTCTGCTCTCAGGAGATGTCATCGCCTTGACCAACATAGCTCTGGGTCAGATTTAGGCATAACATGTTCCTTGAAATTAATTAATCACGATAAAAATAGAATTTTAAAAAATATTATTTATATAGTACCGTTCCATAAATCAAGGACACTTTACATTTCAGGCCAGTAGACATAGGGCATAACACAAGGAGACAAGAACAAAAACAAAATCAGAAATGGATTAAGACAAAAGATTAATGAATTTTTTTTGTGTGTCATATTTCATTATGTGAAATACGGAAGAAATAATCGTGTTTTAAGAGGAAATAAAGAGAGGTTCATAGTAAATGAATGTAAATAAATAAAATGAAAAGTAAGCTCATGTAATAAATGTTTTTTATAAGGAAATGGAGAGAGTTTCATAATTATTGTAAAGGAGTAAAATTCAGTGGTGGACTAGAAGTGGTGTTATAGGAAAGTATTCAACAGTGGTGTGATGCCTTTACAGCCGTAAACTCATTCACTTCCAGAAAACAAAGCACAGTGTTTTATTCCACTTATACAACAATTTGGCAACATTCATTAAAAAAATCCATTTTCATCACATCAGCACTCATAATTCTTTAATTAATAAAGGTATAATCAGGTTTTGATGATGTTAAAAAAAAGAGAAAGAGACCAAGATAAATAATCTTTTCTCACCTTTAATGTGATATAACAACAAAAAGCAGGTAAAATTAGAAAAGTTTTAGAACAAAAAAGGAAAAGGAAAACTCTTACAATTACCTGGTTGCATAAATATGTACACCACTTATCTACTATATTTTAGGAATAAAAATAAACAAAAACCCAAAATAACTTGCTGACACATTTTTATTAAAGCACATGGAGAACAAAACATTAGCTACAGTATGGTAAAAGAATGATTTGGTTAAAATGATATTTTGCATTATACACATTGTTTGATACTCTGAATTAAATATAAATATAAAATAAGTATAATGACCATGGAGTTTGTTTGTATTTGTTGAGTTATTTTGAGTACAGACACACATCATTGAGTTGAATATGCCACAAATAGGAAAGAAGTAAATGTACTCTATCATCTCTTTGGGTAAAAAATCTCCCAAAATCTCTTTGGGTTTTTGGCTTCTCTGAGCTTTGCTTGCAAATTATCTGCCAACTGTAATATGTATAACAACCTGTGAAAATAAGCAGAGCCCAATAGTACTTGGCTATTGTATTTAATAGTACTTGGCTGTGAAAATAAAAATACAAGATCTGACATTTGTCATTGCCCTGTGGTTAGTGGATTTGATAAATAAATTAGTCATCAACAAACTTGTTATATGTCATACTCTCTTGTCCCAGTGCTGGGAAGAGCATATGGGAACCGAGGTTACACTGAATCACAGTTACAGATCCTAACAAGCTCCACTCACTGAGCATGGTTTCCATTGGTCCTAACTCCAGATTTTCCTTTACACGATGCTTGTGCAAGACAATACCACCAAACATGTGACAATAGAGTTCTAAAATAAGTGAGGTTTTAGAGAAATACCACATCTGAAGACATTAAGTAATTCCATCCAGAACTGTAGTTCTTAGTTCTGTCTCTTCCATTTACTACCTCATTTTATTGTAAGTTTGTTCTGCACTTGTCATTCTGTCCTGCTAACATTATTTGCATAAATCTTAATCTAACATAATAAACGGAAGTACTGTTTTAACTAGGCTTCTGTTTTTAACTTCATGTGGACCTTATCATGAATAAAAATAGGCCAAGTTCCATTTTAGCAACTTGGGTAGTCAGTACCATCATTGAGATAAGAGACATGCTACATATGCACATACTAATCTTAATTTATGTGCAAATTTCATATGTTGCTCCATTTCTGTTGCACATTGTCCTGTGTATCTCTCTTAACTTTTGTAAAGCCTGATTAAGGCTGATTATGAGCATAATACGTTATTAATGATTCATTGCAGCATACAAATGCCTCAATGATGAACATTTGATTTTAAAGACTAACAAATGAATGACTTAAGTGATTTTTCTTTCCAAATACCCAAAATAATTTTACTTTTTGAGAGCCACTTATGCTCCTTCACGAACTATGTTTATCTTAAATAAGAGATTTGTTGCAGGGCTATATTGCAAATCAAGTTGTCTTTGAACATGATTATTCTATTTTATTCTGTGAGGAGTTTTGCCTGCCAGAAAATCCATTTATTCATGTAGTCTCTATCCATCTGCTCATCTAGTCTCTATCCATCTACTCATCTAGTCTCTATCTATCTACTCATCTAGTCTCTTTCCATCTAGTTTCTATCCATCTACTCATCTAGTCTCTATCCATCTGCTCATCTTGTCTCTATCCATCTAGTCTTTATCCATCTAGTCTCTCCATCTACTCATCTAGTCTCTATCCATCTATTCTCTATTCATCTACCTATCTAGTCTCTATTCATCTACTCATCTAGTCTCTATCCATATAGTTTCTATCCATCTGCTCATCTAGTCTCTATCCATCTAGTCTCTATCCACCTGCTCAACTAGTCTCTATCCATCTGCTCATACCAGCTACCAATTACCAGGACAGATGAGTTGATTAAACTGGTAGAACATCCTTACAAAGCTGGTAGAAAAGAAACCGTTTTTAAATTACCTTTAATGACAAAGAAAATACACAGTAGGGGAAATGTTTAAACCTTTATCAAGTAATAATGAAGCTAGAAGATAAGTGACAGCAGTGTTTTGGCAGCTGATAGCTGTCACAATACATTAATATTACATATCATAACTATTAATAACTGCAGCTTTATTTACCTGTTCTGTAACTTTGACATGTATTGTACTTATTAAAGTTATTTTGAATTAGAAACCCTAAAGTTAAACGCCAGGTATTTTATTGACATCTCACTGAGATCTCTGTGGAAACTAGCTAACGGATTAGCATGTTAAACAATTAGTTTGTGGTAACTAATTATTTTGAGGATTTTGCAAATAGTGATTCTGGGAACCATACGTTTTTATTTTTTTAATCAGCTTTATAAACATGCATAACTGCCTTTTAACAGCGTTAAAGACGTTTGAGGATCAGAGAAACCTGGGATAATTTCATCCCCCATGAACAAGCCAATAGTTCGCTCCAACTACTGCATGGAACTGGAATAGTCCATTTTAATACGGATGAAGGGGGTCGGTGATGATAATTCACTTTAAACGCACGAGAACACGAGCAAAGCGAGCCTACTACAGAACAAGGGGGAGTGTATCTGCGCAGGGGGACTGAACAATCGCGTAATAAAATGCATAAATAGCTGACTGTTTACACGTTTTCTTGTGCTAACCGAAGGCGGGTTCAGTGACAGTCGCGTGCACTAAACCCGTTTCTTCACCCGGTCCTCCTTTTTTCGCACACAGGTTCGCGGTCTGTCTGAAGGCATGCTGGAGAAACTTGATATCGAAGATGAAGGTAAGCATTTTAAACCTGAACCTTGCGCGTTATTGTTTTTTATTAGCGCTTAAATGAATGAGTATTTTCTGTCCCGACGCCGTTTACATAGCACGCGTCTCAGCGCGTGCCATGTTGCATTGGTCCTCATCTATTTATGTCCTTAAAGCAGTGCAAAGCAGTGAGCCTTGTGTATTTATAGTGGTATACAGTACTGTGTTAGCTGGCGATGCAGATTTTATCCTTGTCACTTGGCTTCGTGCATCTCAGGCACAGTGCCATATCATTATTATTAAATAAGTAATATAGCTTGTGTGTGAATAAAACACTAATGCATTTGATAAGAACAGAGCTACTGTTGTATATCTGAGATAATACATAACTATGATGATTACTAGTGTTTTGGATTGCGTCACTGTCAGATTAAGGAATTCCCTAAAACCAGGATACCCTAATGCTAATGTTGTTTTGCCTTAAAGTATAAAGCATTGGCAAATTTCTGGGTAAACAAATAGTTGAGTCATATACATACACATAGATATGCAAATAATCCTAACTAAACAAACAGTGCATACAGAGCTTTCAGACATGACTGCTCAGGTAGTGTTTGTGTAAAGGGGGAAGCTGTTAAAGTCAAGTCAAGAAGCTTTTATTGTCACTTCAACCATATATAGCTGTTGCAGTATACAGTGAAATGAGACAATGTTTCCCCAGGACCTGGTGCTACATAGAACAAAGACAGAGCTAAAGAATTAGTAAGTTAGTCCTAGATACATAAAGTGCATCTGTACAACCGGATGCAAAGAGTGCAGGACAAGACAAAAAGACAGACGGTGCAGGACAAGACAAAAAGACAGACGGTGCAGGACACAAGACAGAAAGACAGATGGTGCAGGACACAAGACAGAAAGACAGACGGTGCAGGACACAAGACAGTGCAAACAAAAAATACAAGACAGGTAACGAAAGACAATAAACCGAAACAAGGCCTACCAATGTAAATACTGTATGTTCAACAATATTTCGTGTGCAGAAATACTGGAATGAACACATTAATATTACTGCAGCAGCTACATGAGGTATTTTATAGTAATTGTGCAAAACAGCAGTCAACTGAAATGTGAGACAGTTTGTGCAAAAGGGTTCCTTTTGACTAGACATGTTCCTTGAGAGTCTTGGATATTTTTCTTCAATTTTAAGAGTGGGTGTGTCTGCATGACAAGCCTGTTATTGAACAGATATTCTGGAGGTAGGCTAGTAGAAAAAAATCAAAATAAGAAAAATAATGAAAATAAAATCTGAAATGTTTGTGTCATTGTTCTGGATAGCTAAGCAGTTTGTGAGTAAATAAAAGTTCCTATGGGAATAGGTTCTATAAACATTTTAATAAAAATGACGGCTGAGAAATGAAGGCTAAAAAAAACATTTTTTTAAAATTTTCGCTTAATAAATGCGAGGGTAAGTCCCATTTATTTTTGTGTACTTTGCTGAAACATTTGCTTAAACACTGGAGCAGGGGTGAGAGAGTTTTTTTTCCCACGTCTTTTGTGATAAAAGGAGTGCTAATTCAGTTTTTGACAGCAGATGTTTAACCTGGCAGTTAATCATTAAATTTGTCTTGATAGCTACTCTTTACGCTGTAATAGCACCATGAGAAAAGTCATGAAAGACGTGATCTTAGCCTCGCTAACTGCTGGTTGTTTCCAGATGTACACTCTGTAAACAGTAACCTTCACTCTCGGGAATGATAACCTCTCTATAATTAAAGGTGGGGTCTCCGTTGTTTGAAAGCCAATGTTGACATTTGAAATCACCAAAACAAACATGCCCCTAACCTAAATGGGTCCCACCCCTGTATTGATAGCTCCGCCCACACATACATACATAACCCAGGCAACTAATGGAAAGAAATGTGTCTTATCATAGCTGAAGGGAAAAATGACACAAGCATAATCATGCAAAGGACGGCATATATTAGTTCTGTGAAACAAAGCAAAACCAACGTTACTCACCTATTGAGAAGGAAAAGAGCTCCTCGGCGTCTTAAGTAAAGTTGGCCACATATTCACAGATTCGAGTTTCCCGAGTCAATAATTCCTGAGCTAACAAAACACGGTTGTAGCTGCCTCTCTACATTACTACGATAGAAAGGTGTTATTTGTGTAGTAACAGCGTTTAGTTCAGGAGTTATTGACTCGGGGAACTCCAATCTGTGAATATGCGCCAACTTCCTGCTCCTTCAGTTGTCTGCAACGCAGGAAATCAGATACTATATTAACACGGGTCCTACTTCTTGCCTTATCGTAAGCCTTTCTTCTCCTTCTTTCTTTGTTTTTATCCTAAATGTCAATGTTAAAACCGCTTTCTGCTAATGTCACACATGCGCACTGAACACTCTCTCCGCCCGTATTGACAAGACCCACCCCTTTCTGCTCATTGGCTACACGTTTGTTTTGATTTTTGTTTTGTTTGTCATCATGATTTGGCTTTCTGAAGCATTTCTCAAACAACGGAGACCCCACCTTATGATTGGATCTATTATTACACTTACCAGATTTTTTTTTAATCTGTACAGTTCAGTAGACCTTCTTGGTCCTGCTGCCCAAAATATTTTTTTTTTAACATGTAGGTGTGTCTGTTAGGTGCGAAAAGCCTGCTCACTACACATGTACACTGAGATCGATTTTTATTTACTATTATATTTTCCCAAAGCAGAAGCTTTTATTTGATTAGTTTGTTTAAATGTAACTTTTTATGCTCGTCCATTCTGTTGTGCGCTCCTTTTGCAAATCACATCACAGACTGTACGACACATAAACAGAGCTCCTAAATTACTGTAATTATGGCATTTCCATGGCAACAAATAGCTGTGCTCCTGATTCTGCCGATTAATGATATGGCAGATTTGTAATGAAGTGTTTTTGGACTGTTTAGTTCAGCGCATGCTCTGTTGCACTCCTTGTTCAGTTCCAAACTGTATACAAGTCCAAGTGCCACTGGAGCAATGCTGAGAGAGGATTTTTTATATTTGTGACTATACCAGCCCTGTTGGATTGCTGAAAACTAGTTAAGAAAATTCACAAGGTGCTAAGACTTGTGCACACAATAGGAAACGAGAAGCTCTATCGTGTTCGAGCGATTCAGTTCAGCGAGCACCAAGACAAACATGCTTTCTTTCTACTCGCTTCTTTCTTGATTTCAGTTACAGACAGTACAATACGTTACTTTTTTTATTGACCAGCCTTTTTGATACAGCTTCGCAAACACAGAAAGGCTGCTATCATGCTGTTTAGCATTACAATCGTTATACATATGATCTTAAACACGTAACATAGCACAAGGAATTCATTGCAAGCAGCAGCAACCATGCTAGGCTCGAGCAAACAATCTACGATTCCCCTGATTGATTACTATTAATAGTCATTTCGGTGTCAATATGGATATTCGTGATAATGGAAAAAAACTTACTTGTACTCAGCGAAAAATGCTTACGTTTACATTTACTACTGTCGGCAGACGTCCTTATCCAGAGCGATGTACATAAGTGTTCTATATCAATAAATACATTAACACTAGTTCACGAGGTCACAGACTTCGGATACCATCAACTGGCCAATGGATTAATAAAACATTACTTATTTTTGTGAAATATTGCCTTACAGAAAACGATTTTCTTTTCCATTACAGTGTGACTTAATGGTGTGGTGCGTTTGCTTGCTTCCTGTTGACAAGAAGACACTGTGTTTGCAGGCCTGCACTAATGAAGATGAGCCGTTCAGTCAGTCGTGGCAGTGCTTTAGTCTTTGTGAGAACCATAATTAGCTTAGGCATTTTCTCATGAATCTCATCCAGCGAAGAGAAGAAAGAGAAATGCTGAAATGTTTGATTCTGTACAGGAGGATTAGAACAAACACTGGGGTTGCACCACTTCTAGAGATTGAGGAAGAGCTCAAGAATCGATTGGCGTGATGCAGCTAACTAGTTGACAAAGTACGTTTTGCCTATTAAGCATAAAATCTGAAATTTTATGAATCGTGCCAGATTTTTATGCCTTGAGCCACTGAATCAGAAGAAAACAAAATTTTCATTGTACAGCATATTTTACAAGAGAGAAACATTTTTTAATTTAAAAGACATGACTTCCCCAGTGGCTATTTTGGATGAGGATACCTAAATGACATGTCATGACCATCTCTGTGCTAACAAGATGAACTGAATGATGAAGCACTAGTCAGCTTCAGTGTTCTGCAAGTGCAGACACGGCATCCACTTTAAAGAAGCGGCTCACTGTCATGGGGTATGAGAAGAGCTTTGCAGAATGTATAACTTCTGTAATCTGGCCCTGGAGCGCTCTGAGAATGAGTTATTACTCCGAATATGCTGAAAGAGCAGGAATTGTTTTCCTTAGTAAACCGTCAGATGACTCAGATGAACATGAACAACGATCTGCACAGGTATTCGAACTGTCATATTAACACACATTTTTCGTAAGGACCGCCATTTTCCTTGATCTAATGTGCTCTTTATTTAAGTTCAACGATAACAATTAAGCATTTTGAGTCAATTAATAGGAAAATAAATCAGTGTATTTTTGACTTACATGTAGTGTATGTATCTTCTTTTATTTTGGCTTTTCCCGTTAGGGGTCGCCACAGCGAATCACCTGTTTCTGTGGAAAAAAACAACGACTTTGACATAAAGATTAACTAGATGAGGTGTCAGATGTAGCTCTTTATAAACAATGTTATTTGTGATAATTAGAAGTAGTGATTAAATGCATTGATGTTGTTTAATTCATTCATTTTACACCGTGCAGTGATGTCAGGCACATGAACCTTAGAAAACAGATTTGTAAAACGAATATATCAAAATGTGCTGTTATTTTTCTGGATTGTTTTTTTCCCCCCGAAGACTTTTTGTGCCATTTCCTGACTTCACAGCTGGCAATATTATTATTTTCTCTAATCGGGTTAGTTTTCCCATCGTCTTATTTGTATACTGGTTCTGGGTGATTACTTTTCTCATCGTGTTGTTTTAAAGCAGGAGTGTCAAACTCGGGTGTAATTATATTTGGCCTGCGAGATCATATCAAATGTGCACTATACAGTAGCTAGCTAGCCGCATGCTCCGCTAATACTACAAATCCCAGAATGCCTTGCCACTGTATTGATGCGTAGTCACGAACAACAAGCGCCCCTCATTCTCTGTTGACAGTCGTTAACAACCATGTTACAGTCACATCGGGCAAGTTAATTCCACCCTCCACAAAAATGGAGAATAGGAGCTTTCAAGGCAGGTGGGAGGCAGATTATATGTTCACCAATATAAAGGACAGACCTGTTTGTCTTGTGTGCTAACGGAGCTAACGTGTCTGTAACGAAAGAATATAACATAAGACACTATGAAACGAAACATTATGAGAAGTATAAGGACCTGGACGTAAAGCAGAAGCTCCAGAACTCGGAGGAGATGAAAAAAAGTCTGGTTTCCCGGCAGTCTATGTTCATGAAAGCAAAATCAAAAAGTGAAGCTGCTGTAAAGGCTGTAAAGCTTTATTGTGGCAGCAGAGATCGCAATATCTACCTGGCCCATTAATGAGGGAGAGTTTGTCAAAAAGTGTATGGTCAAAGTTTGCGAAATGAACACCACCGATGTGTCTTTTATTTCAAATATTTTATTTTATGTTTGTAATATCAAGCTCTGGTTGTTCCAAATCCTGTGTTTAAGCAAAACTAAAGTTTGTTTCCATATGAAAAAGGTTGAACATTACATATCAGTTGCAGTTAATTTTTCAATAAATATTCAGTTTGGCCCGTTACTTTATCCCAGTTTTATATTTTGGCCCACTGTGAATGAGTTTGACACCCCTGCTTTAAAGGAAGGAAATTTGTAATAATATCATACAGTTCATACAGGCCAGAGACTGTCACTGACTGAACCGTGTGCATCATAATACAACCAGTCTTAAGGGTTTACCTGGGGATTGGTGGAGATGAGGATTAGCCGATGAGCCCCAACCTGTAAAAAGCATTGGCCATTGAAATGGAAAAGCTTTTCAGTTTTTAGACAGGACAAAACTCTCTGACTTCTCAATGAAATTCATTGTGCAAATGTGTAGAGGCAGGCACACATTTAAAACATTCAAACTTTTATAATCTGACCTCTGCTTACAAAAGCTCTGGCACAGATGTGAGGTTAAAGGGAGGCTCAAAGTGGTGAAGGACAGACTTTTCAAAAGCTTTTAAAAGCTCAATACCAAACAACAAAGATGACCATTCTGCAGTTTAGCTTTGAATAGTTTGATGGCTGTTTGCCAAAGCATCATGCTTCTGCACTAAATCCTTTGGGTCGATTGTTTTGTCTCGTTTGAAGAATCTCATGAAGCAACAGTTTGTTTAAAAGAATCAAAAAGCTGTAGTTTTTTTTTACTTTTATAAAGGCTACTGTTTTTCAGGATTTATCTTTTTTTTTCCCAACCCCTAGCAGTTAATATGAAGACACTGTATAGTCTTTGTGTAGTCAGGCTTTGTTATGCATTCCCAAAGTGTTTACCCAAGTGCAGCAGCCAGGAACTGTCTCTGTTAATTGGCTTTGTTTCCATGAGCTAATCTTGAACATGTTCAAGTTGTTGGGCAAGGAGCTGTCCTAAACATGAAGAGGGAATTTTGTCACATTAGCAAAAGCAAAGCTTTCCAAATATTCATTTTCACTCTTGCACTGTTGTTAAACTCTGTTTTTCAATTTTGTTATATCGCTTTACAAACAGAAATGTTTCAGGAAAAACTAACGATTACATTGGTAAAGCACCTTTGGTAGTAACACAGCACTTTCACTCCACTCTTCCTTGCAAAAATGCTCCAGATCTTAAAGAACGCCAGATCCCATGTGCACAGCCCTCCTTGTTCCACAGGTTTTTTTGAAAGGACTAAGATTTGGGCTCTACCTGGGCCATTTCCTAAACCTCGATCATCTTCTGAAGCCTCAGTGTCCGCTAAAGAGAAGTAGACTCAATCCTGGGAAGCTCCCACCACTATGCTTCTTTGTGGTTAAGGTCTTCGTTCCATGATAATCTGGATCTCATCATGTCTTTTGGACATATCATTGTGGATGATGGCTCCTCAGTTGAAACTGAACCGCTGATCATCCCAAGTGATACATCCCCAGGTCAGGATCTTGCAATATCTTTGCACAACGGTCTGATTTTCCCTTTGTTCACAGCTTGCAACCTTGGAGTAACCATGGATAATCAACTGTCCTTTTCCATGCATGGTGCTAATGTGACAGGCTCATTCAGGTTTTTTCTCTACAACATCAGAAAGATTCTGCCATTTTTGTCCACCCAGGCTGCTCAGGTACTTGTTCAGTCTCTTGTCATTTCAAGACTGGACTACTGCTACTCACTGTTGGCAGGTCTACTTATAAATGTAAGTTGTCCTCTGCAAATGATCCAAAATGCAGCTGCACCACTTGTTTTCATCCTGCCTATGTTCCCACTATGGCTGCACAATTTGGGGAAAATGTCATATTGCGATTGTTGAGGTGAATATTGCAATTGCGATATGCGATTGCGATTATAATAAACAAATGGTATCATGAGTCAACTTGCTTGGTTCTCAAGGAAAATGCACACACATTACTGATAATGCTGAAATTTGTATTTCTAAACTAGCAACAACAAACAAATGCAAAACGTTTTCAAATTAAAATATAAAATAACACATTAATGCTGATTAATGAAAAGCCTAAGATCAAAACTGTAGGTATACAGTATATATATATATATATATATATATATATATGTATGTGTGTGTGTGTGTGTGTGTGTATATACACACACACACACACACACACACACACAAAGTAAATTACCAACTTAAATGCAAGTTATACATGGTATTGCACACACCATTATTGGTAATATTTGGAGCAATATTATGTGTAATTATTAAACTTGATTCCCATATATATATACATTTGCTTTTAAGCCTAATTATTAATTTTGATTATGATGTGATTTTTTTCAACACACCGTTGAAATGTAAAACAGAACGTTGCCATGGACACACAGGGTTCTAACCGTAGAGACGGAGCGCACTATGTTCTTTAGCGGAAGCAATACAATTAGGTGTATACAAACAGGCGTATGAGACCTGTAACGAGCAACAGCGCGAAGCCGCGAACTCGTTCTGAATATTTTAAAGGCGTAACAGCTGATAAAAAAGCAGAGACAATTGTAGACAAAAATGAAGAGAGATTTTATCTTAGTTTTTATTTTATACAAAACATTTACGTCTCGACTTTTTTCGTCAACAATAATCCGTGTTAATTTAGTCTTAGCGTTTTGGACAGCGGTGCAGTCTTGTCATCGTCTGTCTTATGAAAAGAATGTTGTTGAACATATTTCGTCTTGTCTGACGAAATTACCACTACATATAACAGAGGTAGCATTATTTCTGGCCGCCAGTTCAGTGGCCGTCTGCTCGGCATCCATCTTCACCCGTTCCGCGCTGCACACCGGAAAAAGTCACATGACCATACGCACCACACGTGCCACTGCCTAAACTGAAACTCACTGGTCTTTTTTTTTATTAGCGGATAGCGGTGTAGTGTATGAAATAGGCAAACAGCTTTCTGAGAGAATGGGTTGTCATGTCCACACATGCATTTATTTATTATTTATTTCATAAAATCGCAGCATTTTGCGTCATATAATCGCACAGGCTTGATATTGCGATTGCGATATGATTAATCGTGCAGCACAAGTTCCCACATACCACCCCACTGCTGTGCTCTCTCTACTGTCTTCCAGTAGCCAAAAATGGACCAACTCCTTCTTACCTCAAAGCTCTTATCACTCCTCACACAGAACCTCACTCCCTCTGATCTACCAGCTTGACTGGTCCCACAATCTCTCAGGGGAAGAGGTTAGGTATACAGCAAGACTCTTTCCTGTTCTGGCACCAACGTGGTCACTGACGACTTCATCAAACGACGGGTGGAGACCTACATCTTCCTGAAATACTTGAACTAGAACTTTTCTCATCTATCCTCAGTTTATGAGGGTATTCTGTTTAAACAGGCTTATCGAATGAACAGATTTTGTTTGGGATCCATGGTTAATAGTTTTTCTCTGCTGTTAGTGGACGTGTAGGCTACGAACAAAATACTGAAAAACGTGTACATGTAATTCGTTTCCCCAAGGGGCTTGGGCCTAATGATTTGCCCACCCTGATCATGTAAATGTAACTCCTGCATCCTCAGACAGAGGTGAGAAGAAACATTTGCAAATCCAACAAGCTGCCAATCAAAGCTTGCCCACCTTTTTTCATTTGGCTAGGCAGAAATGTCGTTTGTTCCGAGCTAGCAGAACTTGCAGGGAGACAGGAACTGGCAATGTGGCAAAAGATAAAGATCACTTCCTGGCACAGAACTCTGTTCAGAAAATCAAGTGGCGCCTGGAAGCTGCCTGAGCTTTTTTTAATCTGGACTGAGAAGGAAAATGCCTCAATAGCCCTTAAAAATGCCCCGTCCAGAAACAGACTCGTCCTAGGAAACCGGTGCAGTGTTAATGTGAGTACTACTGTAGAAGCTGCCAAGGCAACTGAAATCAGAGTGTGTGGATGGAGTGGGATGGCAGACAGCGATAGGCTGAGCAGCTTTTTCTTTTCTTTTCTTTTCTCTCTCACTTTATATACATATACTTTTTATACAACTGAGCAATTGGGGGTAAAGGGCCTTGCTCAGGGGACCAGCAGTGGCAGCTTAAGGTGCTTTCACACCTGCCTTGTTTAGTTCGGTTGAATTGTACCAGAGTTCGATTGCTCATTTGGTGCGGTTCGTTTGGGCAGGTGAGAATGCAGCAATCGAACTCTGGTGGCACCAAAAGCGGACCAAACAAGCGTACCGAGCCCTCCTTGAAGAGGTGGTCTCGGTACGCTTTCAAACGAACTCTGGTACGGTTCGTTTGTGGTGAGAACACGATCCGAGATCGAATAGACCTAATTGCAAAAAAGTATTGCACATTTTGGACTAAACCAGCTGCCATAGTGGGTCGTTGGCAATATTTTCAGAAGATGAGCATGTCACAGTTTCGCACAAGTAATGCTTGCCGCCTCCTGAAGTGTCTTGCGATGCGTCTTTGTCGTTTGCAGTGCATTAAAATTATATTTTCAAGCCGCATTTTTGTTTACTTCTGGAGTTTCGTTGAAATTTCCCTGCACGTTTATTCTGACCAATCGAGAAGCAGTTTAGGAAATACGCTCAAAGACATGTGGCCAATGAGTGATGTGGATGTTATCACATGACTGCATTTTGGTTCGTTTCAGTGTTGTGTGGAACAGAACGATCAGTGTGGTGTGAAAAGGAACCAAAACTGCTAAAAAGCTACAATGTATCATTTTTGCTTTTGGTCCGGACCAAATGAACCGAACTATAGATGTGAAAGCACCCTTACAGTCAATAGTTGATTGCTTTTAACACTAATCTGTAACATCCTTTCTTAAATAAAGTGTTTTGCTGAATGGCATAGGTTTCAGCTATAAATTTTTTATAAACTAACTTGGTTTTAATTTAAGTGCTTAAGTTACTGTTCGCTTCCAAAAAATCCTCCGAGGTAAATAATAATGATAATGTAATCCTCTAATGTAGCTATTATCATGTAAATGAATTTATTTGTTTTTGGAATGAAATAAATATCTCATTTGAAATATTAATGAATTCATAAATTTATAAATTTTGTAAGTGTTTACTCCTTGATTTATACATTTTTTTATGAATTTCAATGTCCCATTTGACTCTTGATGTACACAAAACTCTATTTTTTTGTGTCTGTTTTTATTGCAGTTGTCGAAGAGTCTGAAAGTGATATTTACATGCGCTTTATGAAGTCCCACAAGTGCTATGACATTGTCCCAACTAGTTCCAAGCTGGTGGTGTTTGACACAACGCTACAAGTAAGTGCTCTTTTACTGCACATCAGACATGTTAGTAATGACCTGCCTGGCTCATCTTCCTCACATTCTGTCAATCAGAAACCTTTTGTTTATTCTTTCATCAAACAAATAAGCACAACTGGAACATAAAGTCAGAAACTATTACAAAGTTCACAGAGTCAAAACGTCTTTGTCGGGGTGAAAGAATTGCTTAGGCATTATCTCGGATTAAAAGTTAAAATAAAATAAGGCTGTTTCAAAGAACTTTTTATTGATTTGCGTTTATAGCTCAGCACTAAGACAGCTCTAAGACAGTCATACGAGGTTTCTATTAAGATACTTGTTATAGTTTTAGGGTTTTCGTAACACACTTATTTAATAGAAATTCTTATATTTTTTGCTTATTAATTCAGTGACCGTTCCACCTCAAGACAGTCTAAGGACAGATGATGTTGCACTTTCTGGTTCCTTATTTAACAAGCTGTGTTTTTGTCTTATTAACTTCATGAGAACGTAAGAAAGCAGATGTTTAGAACTGCTCTAATGTAAGCACTAAACATCTTTCATGGACATCCCACAACACTGAGTGTATTTTATTGCATATATCTTGAAAGTCTGGCAAAGTATGTGGAAAGTGGAAAGACCACATCTCCCATATAGCGATACGATTATATACTATACAGTGGTGCTCAAAAGTTTGCACACCCTAAAAGAAAAGTTTACATAGCCTTGAGTGTTTGGCCACATTTTTTCACCCACTACTGCCAGAAGAATTGTTCGGGATGTAAAGAAAATCCCACATTACAGGCTGCTCTGGAAAAGGTGGTGGTGTTTCAAGGAGCACAATAAGGAGGTACATGAACACAAATGACCTGCATGGTCGAGTTGTCAGGAGAAAGCCATTATTGCGCCCATGCCGCAAAAAGGCTCTCCTTCAGTACGCCAGACAGCACCTAGAGCGACAGCGACACGGGGAAGTTAGTAAAAATTGTTGGCAAAATGAAAGGCATGTTATAAGAAAATACTGGCAGACAATTTGCATTGTACAACATGAAAGCTGTGCATGGGATCATCTTGGATGTTCCAACATGACAATGATTCAAAGCACAAGGCAAGGTTGAGCCTCGAATGGCTCTAGCAGAAAAAGCTTCTGGAGTGGAGACCTACACAATATTAAGCAGATGTTTTTATGGAATAGCTCGTCTTTGTGTTTTGATATTTGTTATGCAGCTGATTTCTGGTGTGTCTCGGTGTTGACTCGGTGCTTAAAGCTCAATTAGACAGCACAAATAAGTTGTTTAAACAACTTGTATTTTCCAGAAAAAAGTTCTGTTTTGTCTTTTATTATAAATAACTCTCTGCTCTTCTCTGTTTTAAAAAATAAAAAGACATACACACTAGTGTGACTCAGAACAGTAACAAGATGTTGATGAGAGAGGACAGTACATTTTACGTACAATTTGCTTTCCCTCTCTTCTCGATATCGAGACTTTTGGCCATCATTCTAAGCTTCCAGTGTCCTTGACCGATCACTGTGAAGATCAGGAGAGCAATGATCCAAACTACTCGTGATCTCTCACTAGCACCTTTCTGCACCGAAGCAAGGGTTTATGAGGCAAATATGCTCACACAATGCTGCTCTTCTTCATTTTCAGGTAGTTGTGTTCAAATTGCAGTGTTCAATGTTCCATGGTATGCACCTTACCTAGGAGTCTGAAGGTGCGTGACGTGTGAAATGTTTGGACCATGTCAAAACCGGTACTGGAGTTTTTACATAACTTTTTTTACTTAAATGATGAGGGATTTAACATGCTTGGATGAGAACATTCAACTGTCCTGTAATGCAAACCCATATGGCATGAGCAAGGATGCCTACAACATTACCAGCAAATGATGACTTCTTCCTACTGAGGAAGATACGTTGCTGTCAGTTAGATGACATAAGAGTGCATATAAAATCCTAAATCCTATAATCTGTTCAACTTGGTATCAGTTGCTGGCTGTCAAAATATCCGTGAGGGGTCTGTACAGTACGTCATCAACAAAACAGAAAAGAGCTGAGAATTGTTTAAAGACAAAATTAAAAAGCAGTCAATTTGCACTTATTTCACCACCTATGTTAGTGTGAACAGAAATTAGTCAAGAGACAAGGATGAGACCCGTAGCTTTAATATTTCACTGTAAATCATTTTTCAAATCAATCCTCAAAAGCCATACAGCTCATCACTGCTATTCCATTGACGCTTGAGTTGTGGACAGCAATATGGTGAAACAACACGCATTCAAAACCAGAAGATGAGCCTTAAGGTGTGTCTAAATCACATTCACCTGCACTGTTCTCCATTATTTTGTATTTTAAATGTGTGAGTAGTGTGTTCACACTGACAATTCCAGCAGTATGAAGTGCATAATGCGTAGTGTGGAATGTTGGACACTTCATGCACCAAACACTTGCACCTTTAATTATGTAGCAGAAGAGGGGTGGGGCTAACGAGCACCATCACTGGATACTAGAATAATTTCAAGCTGGACCATGCTGGACTTCGAAATAACTTGGATATCTTGTCTCTGGTGTACAAGACACCTTAGAAATATCTTAAATTGTCCCATGATTGTGATCTATTTTGCAACATTTGTGTTCCTACAAAACTAGCGGCTTCGGCTCACGCGTGCTTTCAATTTCATTTGCATTCAGCTGGAAAACAGCTCATACTTCACTTTATCATTCATGTTCCTTTTGACACAATTCTACTCATCTACTATATAAAACATGCTCACTAGGGATTCGAGTGTGTAGGGCAAGTGCATAGCGTACAGTATGTCATTTGGGACGAGTGACGTGTGACTTGACTGGGTGATCACAGGCTCAGGCCAGAGCAAGGCTCTTTTTAGTATCGCCCCACAAAAGCACTGCAGTGATGACCGTTTTAAGTGCAGCAGCTCAGCGAATACGTGACTCACTACAGTGTTGTGCTCGCTGGCAGTAGGGGCACAGAAATGGATCACGACTTCTCCTCCATCCAGGAGTTTTCCATTTATCTGAAGAAGAGGACCAGAGGCTCGTCTCATTACGTCCTCTCAATGTGGCTCAATTAAAGTTTAATAGTCTCAGACTACGCTGTGAGCACCGATCCAGGAGAGAGAGGAGATGTTCTGGTAATTTATAAATAAGAGCCTTGAGCTGCAACGATAACGCCGTGTCTGTGGCTGCTTTGTGCTGCTTCCACTCGATTTTGACACAAATCGTCACTGCGATTAGAGTGAGCAAAGGTTTAACAAGGGTTAAGCTATAGTTTCTCTAGATGTATATGATATGATCATAAAGTCAGCCAGTATAGACACAGAACAGATAAAATTTGTATCTCGAGCTGTATACAGCGCTCTCTGCCTGTCAGGACACAACACTGCTACATCGGCAGACTTGCAGAAAAAAGGTACCAATCTGTACCTTTAGTGTGTTTCATGTAAGAAATACACGTAGTGTACCTTTATTTATCTTTAAGATTACAGGTACCTGGTACCAATTATGTACCTATACCATTTTTAAAGGCTTTTTTTTGGCTAAAATGGACATGAAACTTATCCCAGTAATGCTTTCCCCGGTGATGAGGAATATTACAGCTCGATATCATTATCTCTGAGAGTGTTTTGTGACTTTCTTCTCACTGTTTGTTTCAGGTTAAGAAGGCTTTTTTCGCCTTGGTGGCTAATGGAGTTCGAGCTGCGCCGTTGTGGGAGACGAAGAAGCAGAGTTTTGTTGGTGAGTACTCGATGTCTGTTATGAGATTTCACCCCATCTTCACACGGGCTTTGGATCCCTAATGCATTATGGGTATATGTCAGGATGACATGCTGAATTTGGAGGTATCGAATTTACACAGTCAGTTTCAGCACAACACATTAAAACCGGCATCTGCAAATAATTCACAAATTCAGGTTTAGCCTTTTGACATCTGAGGGAGGCTTCAGTTGAAAAGAACCCTGGTTTATTTACTAGGGTTGTTGTGTGGTTTGTTTAGGCAGATGAGGACACATTAAGAGGAGTCCTCTTTAGCGACGTGGTTTTAGTCTGTTTTCAGATGAAACCTAATGCAGTTCTGAGACTACTGGACCACACATGTTCTGTATTATGGTAGCATTTAACTAGACCTGTAAGGTTTAAGCTTAAGGAGTTAAAGGATGTATGCTGTAGGACCATGTTATTATGCAGGGTTTGTGGTGTAATGTATATGTCGACCAAAAATAAACACACACACACACAAACACTGTGGTTGATTTAAAAAAAAAAAAAAAAACACATTTAAAATAGTCAAATATCTTCTGCACAGTATGGCCAGAAGGATGCCAGTGTGGACACCTGATTATTGAACATTCTTTTTTAAAACCCTGGGCATTAACATTTCACTGGTAGAGCGTCCGCTCTTCTGGGAAGTTTATCAACTAGATGTTGGAGCATGGCTGTGGGGCTTTGTGCTAATTTACATTTACATTTAAATTTACTCAAGAGCACGAGGGGGGGTGTCACAAAGTTAGTGATCCGGTTTATCCAAAAGGTGCTCTGTGGGGTTAAAGGCGGGGTGCACGATGTTTGAAAAACGCTTCAGAAAACAGTGTAGCCACTGAGCAGAAAGAGGCGTGTCTTGTCAATTTGTGGCGGAGGGCGTGTTCAGTGTGTATGTCTGACATTAGCAGAAAGCGATTGAAACATTGACCTGGCGGATACCTGTCGTTACCTCTGCCTCGGGTTCTAGGTGTTGAACGTTGTCTTCCGCATGAAACGGAGCTAAACCTTTCACGGTACAACAAACAGTACTACAAAAACACAGTTGTATTACCACAGTATTACTCATTGAGTTCATTTATTGATTAAAAATATCCCCTCGGCCAGCTGCCCCAGCAGGTTCCGCCATAATAGTTGCCTGGGTTGCATATGTATGTGTGGGGCAGAGCTATCAAAACAGGGGGTGACACCCACTTGGGTTAGGGGTGTGTTTGTTTAAGTGATTTCAAATGTCAACATTGGCTTTCAAACATCGTGCACCCCTCCTTTAAGGTCAGGGTGCAGGCCACTCAAGTTCTTCCATACAGGTCTTGGCAATCCATGTCTATATGGAGCTTGCTTTGTGCATTGTCACACCGGACTTCTTATGAAGGGAAACCGTAATGCTGCAGTGTACAAACAGATAGCTAGATACCTGTATGTTAGCAACTTTGTGGCAGTTTGTAGATTTCCCATACATGACTGTCAAGTTTTATTGTCATTTCACCCATGTATAGCTGAAACTATGCATAGTAAAATGAAACGAAGCATCATGTCTCCAAGACCACAGGACATTTCTTCAGATGAGTTCATACCTTTAATGTATGTAATGTAACGTTACATTAACATTAATGTCATGTCTCTATGTTCTCTATGCTTCGGTCATTATTTCTGTGAGCCCATGGCACAGCTCTTGTTTATCTTTTTACTTTATTGTCTTTCTCTGAGCTTTCGTTCATTTGCTTTTAGCTTCATGTGCCTTTTTAGTTTGGTTAATTCCGGGAAACTTAACCAAACCAAATAACACAACAAACCAATGCTGGACTCCCTCTGATTCCGACTCTGCAAATGTTTTCTTTTTAGGTCGTTCACTAGATTTTCAGACTCTAATCAGAAATAGTTGGCATATCCTCGGTGCATCCATGCTTGTCCCCTTGCTTGAGATCTTTGTCCCAGATAGAAAGCACAGTAACAGACTGTGCTGTGAACCAGTATGAGAATGCTCCAGGCATAATTCTAAGCGGCTTTTAAAGAGGATTTGGCCATAAACGTCCGGGAACTCGCACTTCTGGGAATATTCTGGATTTAACTCATATTTTGTACTCAGAAGCTTGGAAAAGTAAGCTTTAACTCCAGCCTCGGGCCTAACAAACGCATTACATATTTTAATAAAACTGCAGCAAAAAAAAATTTCTTGCTGTGCTTTTTATTCCTAAGAAAATTCTGCAGGCTTTTATTTTAATGCAGCATTAAACCTGTGGCAAATTAACCTGTGGCATATCCAAGTTCAAAGCACCGACTCTTGGTGAGAAATCTGATGATGAAGGCTCGCACATCTCGATCCTATGAGAAGGTTAATCATGTTACTCTCACAACCTAGAAGAGTTACATGTGTATGTGAAGAGCAGCAGGTTTTCAATCGTTCTTCCTACACCACCCAGTATAACTCGCTAAACTTGCCAACTCGCCTTTAAAAAAAAAAAAAAGAATAGCATCTATTTAGGGTTTAATAATTCTACACTGGAAGTGAACCGCTGCATGCTGAAACATTCACTGGAACTGGCTCGGGCTGATTTAAACTGACCATCAGCTGTCAGATGCTGTTAAGATTCAGAAGCCAAACGCTAGCCATATTTTCCATTTTATTATTTTTTTTTATCTCTAAAAGACTTTTATATCCTTTCACAAGTCATATACTGTAGCCAACAACAAAAATGTGTACATCAAAATTCCACTCCCATAGGGCTGGGTGCTATAACGATACAGTATGTATCACGATAGACACGTGATCGATATCAATAAAAAAGGTTTTTTGATAAAACGTTCAATATTTTTTATTCTTCGTCGGAAGAAAACAGAGGTTGCGAAGCAAATTGGTTGCATTAACAAAGGCACTCACTCTCTGGTAACCTAGCAACGTAGTGAGTGACACACTAACAGCCAATCATGTAACAGTATCATGTTTGCTTGCACCTTATCGTTGTCTCGTGCTGGTCTGCTGGATTCCTCTTCAGTAATCGGTGACTGATCAGCAGAAAATGAGTGCAATAAAATGTGAATAGTTCAACTTCAAGTATGATTAGAGGAAGAATAACTTGGAGTTACTTTTTTTATATTTCTGCAGGTTTTATATTTCAAAAAATTGTTACTGTATTGTATCAGGTTTGTTTTTTATATTACAGATGTATCTCAGTCTACCTCAGTTTTATTTATGTTTACAAAACACTTCACATATTTTAATTAAAACACTTTATTCACCAGAAGGTAAACAGCTAGTGACTAAACGCTTCCTAGCACTAAACGCACTAAATTCTCAGGTTTCTCTGTTTATATTTAACACTTTGCACTATTTTATTACACTTTATTAAACATTTCTTACATTTTCTTTCATTTTGCACCTTAAATGTTGAGATAATTGTTAAGTGTTCATTGTGACTTTAGAATTATGTTTACATTTTAATTAATACATTTTAGTTTTCCATGGTTGTTGACATTTCTGTCTTAATAACTGAGGGGATTATGATCAGAGTAAGGTTAAGTTTAAAATAAAAATGTTTAAATGTAATATTTTTCTCCTGGTCCTCGTTTTAAATGGGTCATAAAAATATCAATAATTATCAATATCGACCGACATGAAACACTGATATTGTGATACAGTTTTCAGCCATATTGCCCAGCCCTACACTCCCATATTTTTCTGTTGGTGTTGCTGTAGTTGTGACGTTATTTGTCTTTGCTGAACAACCCGAACATAATTCAAGATGGAAATATTTCTTGATTCTCTTCAGAAAACACTTTTCTATCCCTTTTCTGGAAAGAGGTTAAAAGCATTTTAGTGCCCAAAAGCTTTCCGGCTACTGTATATATGAGAAATATGATCCCAGGGTGTTTCACCAGGATGAGGAAACAAGCCAGAATGAACTTCCCAGCTGTCCCATCATGTATCCGAGGCTAACAGTAGCTAACAAGGCAGCATGATGGGGATCTCTGTCAGTGGCACTGCAGCTTGTTGAAAATGGTTATTTCTAGACAATGTTATTGTTTCTTTTATTATTAGTATGAGTGAAAATCAATCTTCCACAATCCACCATACGCTGTTCGTCCCGTATTTAGAATATTATGCTACATCAGTCCTGGATGGCCTTGGAGGCTCAGTGGAAGATTTTTTTTTTCTCTGAGCTGTTGAGGCATTAATACTGAAGTTCAGCGTATTTTACTTTTGGGCAGTTTTGAATATTTATTTGCTGATTTCTTGTCACCTCAGATTTTATTTATATAAGATGCTACAGAAGCTTTTTGATGGTATTTGGGGTGTGTTCTGTAGTTTCGGGGTGCTGGAGGTGGGACAAACTGCAAAGGAAACCTGCATCGGTGGAACTGGCTCAAAGCCGATTTTCTTTCGGTCAGTGTAGCTGGTTTTACAGTAGCTGGTAAACTCTCTCAGTAAAGAGCAACATGAATTGTTGCGACCTGAGCTGTGGAAATGCTCCATGTGGTAGCGTAGCATTATGCAAATGATGGCTATAAGAGGAACAACAGGCATATTTGTGTTCGTATCGGTCGCTTAGCAACTTTGTGAGTAGCAACACAGACAGGACCACTCACCCTTGTAGTGGCCTTTATTTAAGCAGTTGATCTAAAAGCTGCCTTAGGTGCCTAGGAACCGTCTTGTAAGTGCTTAGGAAAGGTCAAATGTGAAAAAAGGTGAAAAAAACTTCCCCTTTAATCTAGCGGGACGCTACCGGACCCCTAGAGTTTGAGTCTAGGGGTCCGGTAGCGTCCCGCTAGATGACGTATAAGCTCTTATTGAGAGGTTTCTCTTGGTATTCTGGTATTTCTGAAATATCACACATACACTAGCGCAGGGGTCGGCAACCCGCGGCTCCGAAGCCGCAAGTGGCTCTTTCATTCCTCTGCTGCGGCTCCCTGTAGATTTGGAAAATAAATATTTAATTTAAATTTATTTTATTTTAGTTAGTTTTTAAAAAAATGTAATTCTAAATTCTAAGATCATGATGCTCTTGTAACATTAAAATAAACCGTGTTTAGTTTTATTTGTCGCTCAAAATACGCGTCATAACTGCCGACTTGCGAAATCCGACACACAGAAGCAGACGCGTTTTTGGGTTGCTGCAGCCGGCAAGTTAAAATTTTGATGCCATGAATACGAAGATGACTCAATTAGACATTGAACATTTTATTTGAAAGTAACCTTCAACTCAGCGTCTTTATCTTAAGGTTAGTTCAAACTGTTCAAAATATTTTTGTTTGCCTGCAGAAATAAAATTTTTTTACTTGGTAGCAGTTCAATGATTTCATAAATGCAACACACTACAGTTTTTTCTATACTTTCCATAAAGGTAAAAAACGATATAATGCAGTGTTATCTTCATTTTAGATGTCAAATGGGTTTTGTGGCTCCCTGTGGGTTTTTTTTCTTCAGGAAACGGGTCCAAATGGCTCTGAGTATTTAAGGTTGCCGACCCCTGCACTAGCGCATCCCAAACAATGTGCATCCGTACAAAAGAACATGAACTCACCTTATTACTGTTAGATATACTAATTAGGATGCAAATTAGGACACAGCCTTCAATTATTATTTGTTACCGTGGTCTGTTTAACTATCAGCTTAATATAGTGTCTTAATTCTGCTCCACCCACATTAAATAAAGCACAAGCGTAGTCATTTATGATGCAGTAAAAAATAGCTGTTAAACGTGTCGATGTGTTTGGCTCAGCCCTTCTGTTTGTATGTCTGTAATGAGTGACGCCTGTAGTACTGCAAGTGAACACCTGTGTGTGCGTGTGTATGCGCGCGCACGTGCGTGTCTGTGTGTGTGCGTGTCTGTGTGTGTGCGTGTCTGTCTGTCTGTGTGTGTCTGTCTGTGTGTGTGTGTCTGTCTGTGTGTGTGTGTGTCTGTGTGTCTGTGTGTGTGTGTGTGTGTGTGTGTGTGTGTGTCTGTCTTTCTCTGTGTGTGTGTGTGTGTGTGTGTGTGTGTGTGTGTGTCTCAGACTGGTGGCAGATGAGGACTCCTGTTTAGGTTGTGATTTTAGAGTGAAATATTGCCGGAAGCACTTTGCAGAGCTGGGTATAGACAGTGATTTATAATTAAAGGAGCAGTCAGTTTAAAAACGTCCCCTTAAGCATCTGTGAGCTGTAGCAGAGGGCTTAACTCTGGCCCTGTCAGACTGATGGCTGAAGCACTAAGGCGTAACTGCGCCACAGCATTCCTAGAGCTTGAGGCTGTGCGATGCTCAAGAGATTCTATATTTGTAAACTGCTTTATGAACTGCCTTATGATGCGCTTGAGCTGAGCTGCCTGCAGCCCTTTCTCTTTTCCTCTGTCTCTCGCTCTCTCTCTCTCGCTTTTGCTTGCTCTCTCTTTCTCCTGCACTTTCTCCATCTCTCCCACCTTCTGTCTCTCTCTCTTCTTCACTCACACTCTCTCTCTCTCTCTCTCTCTCTCTCTCTCTCTCTCTCTCTCTCTCTCTCTCTCTCTCTCTCTCTCTCTCTCTCCTTCTTCTTCTTCTTCTTCTTCTTCTTCTTCTTCTTCCCTGCTGCTTTGCAAGCAAATATAAACCTCACCATGGAAAGGCCTAGTTATGAAAACAGCAAAGCAATGATTTCCCACATCTGTCTATATTAATGTTTTGATTTAATTTAATTTGAATTTAATGTAAGTAAAATTCAACATGTTTAAACCTATACTATTGTCACTTTATTTACTTATATGGGATTTCTGCAAAAGCAAAAAACTCTTAGCATTCTGTAAATTTACAGTTCACAAGAGAGTTCAGTCCATGTAATAAGAGTAAATTGTAAATAACAAAATGTATCTTGCTTTTGAATATCAGTCACACGAGAATATGGACCTGTCTTATTGATGCTTATTGTTAAGCTCGTGTTTAATATATCACAGCGCCTGAGCGGCACAACAGACGTCTACACTTAGAAAACGCCTTCCATGGCTCTGGAGCCAGGCGAAATTTGCTGTCCCTTCTGGGATGTAGGAGATGACATTATTTTATCTCCCCTGTCAGTGGCAGTGACAAAAGCCAGTCAGGGGCATGTGTGAGCTGTAAGTATGGGAAAGAGTTCAGCTAGTGTTTCCTCCGGCTATGTTTGGCTGCCCTGCGACGCTGCATGAGCAGCAGAAGCAGACATTAGCTGTGTGTCTCAGAGGAACAGTGTGTATGCACCACCCTCCTGTGTTGTTGTTGTTGTGTGACGGGGAGTGGCAGTTGCTGAATAGGAACTGGCAAAACCAAATTAGAGAGGAAACCGTGAGGGGGAAAATCTTCCTTGAGTGCAGGTGGCTTTCACACTGACATTTTAGACTGAAACAGCGACGGTTTGCATGAAAACTCTGTAACGTGAAAGCTGTCATGTGGACCAGGAAACGTATCATGGTACTGAACCCGACATTTCCTGTAAGAGGTCGTCAGAGTTCAGTTGCTCTTGAACTATGCTGCAATTCCCGTGAGTGTGAATGCAACTTGTACTCGAGTCCACACTCGTTCAGGAAGTGAAGTAACCTCTGTGCGTGTTTTAGCCGATGATGACATCAGTTGTGGTGCCGGGAACAATCGCACTAGGATTTGGACACACTTACAGTAAATACGTAGCTCACCAGGCAAGTGAAGGCACCGGTGTGTGTTTCAGTTGCCCAGAAACCCAACAGTCGTAGACGTGAATTGTCCCGGCATTTATGTTGTTAGGTTCTGTAGTAAACGTTTTCTGTTGAGAAACTTCAATTTCGTTTCAGTTTCTGTGTGATTACGGCCCTTTCATAGTCCTGCTAACACAGTGCAGAGTTATTACTGTTCTTCTGCACTCCTGTGTACAATTGAGATGTCAGCAGTTTTATTTGCACACATTGCATCAGCATCTTTACTCCAAGCACACGCACACACACACACTGTTCTGAGCTATGATCAAAATCTCATTCCTGTTTCCCTCCAGCATGTGTGTGTGTGTGTGTGTGTGTGTGTGTGTCTTTGCATGGTTGTATGCTGTCCTTGTGGATGTGAGATTAAAATATTCTGAATCTCTTTTTTTTTCCCCCCCACAGGAATGCTAACAATCACAGACTTCATCAATATACTTCACAGATACTACAAGTCCCCCATGGTATGTGAGCTGTAAATTTACTCTCCAGTTGTCTGCTTTCCATTTCCATTCGTGATTTCTAAATAATGCAGTGCATTCTGGTCCATTTTCAGGCTTCTCGTGCTCTTTTATAGCATCGACTCTATAACCAGCAGATGCAGCACATTTAGCAGATAAAAATGGCCTTGTTGTTTCTGAGCCTTGCTTTTATGGCCTCTAGCCAGGGAATTAATGCAGAGAAGGGTCAGGAACGCACTAGCCTTTCTCTCATCATGGCTCAGTTCACAGAGTTTGTTTTAAACCCTTAATAAGTTTTATTGCCATGAAGATTAAGCACAAGTCATTGAAATTTAAGAGTCCAACCTCACTGCTGCCTGCTTTCACTGTAACCACTTCCCATTCAATAAGCTCTGAAATCCTTTGCATTTTTATCTGATAAAATCTGGGATGATTAGAATAAGGAGAAAAAACGAGGAGAAAAAACAAAAACAGAAGGCACGTCGTCGGATCAGGACGAGGAAAACATTCGCCTCTGAGCTTGATTAGTCATGGTTATTTATGTTCCATCTCGTTTATGCACCGCGCTTTAGCCGCTAGGCACTTACGATGCCGACAAGCTCTTTTGTTTCCTCTCGTCATTATCACAACACACCTAAACCAGAGCCCCTGCTCAGACCTGATCCATGTTTAGAGCTGCACTATTAGACCTGCGATTGCGTCACAATGCTCTGTGTCGATCTTAATTGGAGTCTCTGCGGAGAGACCTCCTCGTTAGAGGATCTGTTCCTTGCTTTTCTCTTATCAGTCAGTTTCCTTCTTTCCTCTGGGGAGAAGGTCACACCTACTTTCACGGCACCAGGAAATGATTGTGTAGCATGATCACCAGAGCAGTCATCACATTCCCAGTTCACCTCACTGGTTCAGGTCACCGGTTCATGAACTTATAAATTCAGTGGCGCACACAGAGCTTCCAGAAACATCAGACGTTTCATACAAACGTCAGTCATCAAAGTGCTCGTGAGGCTGTCCTACACACTACCGTAGCGTCGTCTTGTGATTCACCTGCTCATGAGAGTCTTTGTCCTGTTTCAGGTGCAGATCTATGAGCTGGAGGAGCATAAGATTGAAACTTGGAGAGGTATCAGTCACCAATCAGTTAGAAATCCTTTTCAGACTCTTGAAAGTGAAGGTCGTTTTTTATTGTTTCTTTACGGTTTCTTTGTGTTTTTTTTTTCTCCCTTCTTTCTTTCACCAGAGCTCTATTTACAAGAAACCTTTAAACCATTAGTCAACATATCACCAGATGCAAGGTAAGAGTTTTTTTTGTGTGTAATAATAAACATGGTCTCTTGATTCTTATCTTTGAGTTAGACGTCCTTTGTTTAGAATAGTTAGAATTGTGAGTGAATGATTCTGTAGACCAAACGGAACTCCTGACAGATTTATAAAATGTTCTTCGATGCTAATTTTCTTTGTAGTTATAAACACGCATATGTTCATAAATGCCAATCACACGTAAATTGCTAAGCATGTTCAGTGCTGCAGCTGTTTTTACATTTACTGACGGCCGCAGAACTCCATAAAAGCCGAAACCCGCCGGGAGCCGACAACGAAATGAGAAGTTAATGGTTGAACGAGCGCCTCTTAATCACGGCACACGCTAAATACAGCAGTCATTAAGTCCTTTTATGTGCTGGTGGTTTTTTTTTTGTTTTTTTTTGGAATTGAAAAGTTAGTCTTATTTGTCTCAAGTTTTCTATTTGTTTTGTGTTGTTTTCTTTCAGCACTAATTAGTTAGTGCTAATTAAAAAAGAACTAAAAAAAAGCTAAAACGTTTTCTAAAACCCATTCTATGTAAAACACACTGGCACTTGTAGAATTTAGAACTTTTAAAACCAAGTTCATGTTAGTGAGTCTCCTTAAAATGTGGAATTTTACACAAACTCAATATCATGCAATAGTAATAAGATATAAAAGAAAATGCGAATATTCAGAAAGTTCTGGTAAACATTTGTATGTGCTCTGTGTTTTTAAGAAGGAATTCCGAATCAATTTGGTTCGTATGCAGTTTAATAAATGAGGTCGATACACTTATAAACAGATGATGCTTTTCAAGATCCTGAATGAGTACAAACATGAGAGAGAAAGCGTGTGTGTATGTGTGTGTGTGTGTGTGTGTGTGTGTGTGTGTGTGTATGTGTATGTATGTGTGTGTGTGTGTGTGTGTGTCTATGCAGCTTTTTCCTCAGGAAACCTTTCCATATTTTCTTCTCTCTTCTCCCCTGCAATGAAGCTTTGTGATATTTGAGTGCAGTAAATAATTCAGCGAGCATCATCTATAAAGAGAATATTGGACAAGGTTCTCAACACTCTTAGTAAAGGTTGCTCTTTGATATTCGACTGAAACCAACACTGTTCATTTTTTGCGATTGAGTGTCCAGGTCCGGGCTGCTAATGCGGAAACGTCTCTGTGTCCAGGTTGTAGCCAGAAAAGAGCTAATCTTTAATATTTTCTGTGTATTTGGCAGCATATTTGACGCTGTATATTCGCTAATCAAGAACAAGATACACCGCTTGCCCGTTATCGACCCCGTCAGTGGGAACGCACTTTATATCCTCACACACAAGAGGATCCTCAAGTTCCTGCAGCTCTTCGTAAGTGTCATGTTCATTTTTAACCTAAAAAAAAAAGGTTTAAACTCACATTTAACGTTGGATGTCAAGTTGCGGCTCAACACTACACACACAAGTTCTTTATTACATGGAATGAAGCAAGGAAATCCATATTTATACTGCACACAAATGTTATTACCAGCATTATTAAATCATTTAACATCAGACATGAGAGAAAATGTAAATGCATAAACATAATCTTTAATAATTATAAGTTACCTAGACTTAACCAGTGCCCCTGGTGGTTCAGCAGCAGCCCAGAGAAAGTGGGAGGGTTTGGTCGGGAAGGGCATCCAGCATAAAACCTGTACCAAATTACAACGTGTAGATCGGATGACCCGCAGACAAAGGACCACAACAACACTCCGATTTAAAATTACCAAACACATAGCGAAATGTTTTTTTGATTATAAATCGATTATACACTTGATGCTATTAAGTGCATAAACATAAGAATGTGAGATAACTGCAGCTAACTAGCACAGTGCTGTGCAATCACAGTTGTCTCAGAAACTGGGGTAAGGTTTATTTTAAAAAATCATCCAATAAGTCATCCAATCGTCTTTTGAGTTATTCTCATTTCAAATGATCCATTTTCAAAAGGTAGAATAAAGCAACGTGATGTTATGAGGATACACTAATGACCTTACAGCCAACTTTGAGATTTCGCTCAGTAACGCTACACCAGAACCCGTGGAGAACGGCAGTACAAGTCTTTGGTTGCGAGCGCAGTGGTTCCATGTAGCACCAGACGCCCTGGACTGGATCCTCTGAATGACCCCTGATTTCTCTCTCATCATAGGAGGCCACCTTGTTGGTTGCATGTTCAGAACATATCCAAATAAAGTCTAATCAATCCAAAGAAAGCTTCCTAGCTTGTAGCTGCTAAAAGTTCATCCCACACGTAACATAAACTAACAGGAGGCTCAATATGATACATCATTTGATTTGTCTAATCGGAGAGAATAATAGTCATTTGCCTTAACTCGTGTTGTATGTCTTTGGACATATCTCGCATCGTCATACTGACTTGCAGCATATTTTATAGTAATAAAACAAGAACCTCTTCGACTGTGTGTGCATTTCAGTGTTTTGTAATTGAGGAAGCTGACTTTGCACGATAAACAAAGTGCTTGCTCCTGAACACTGCACATGTTTTCAATAATTTTTTGAGATTCTCTTGCTTTCTTTTGAAATCCAGCAGGCTTGTTTTAACGGCTTTAGTGTTTTGTCTCTAAATGCCGTTTGAATGTCAATGGCTTTGTGCTGTGGTCTGCATAAACCAAGCTTAAATACTTAAATGCTTAAATACAGCCAATGTTTATGTAATCCATTTGTATATTATTTTTGTTTTTAACCTTGCATAGATTCTTCTGTTTATTCTGAGCAAGAACTTCACCCTGTTCATCCCTGATGGAACCAATTGTCAATTTTAGTGAACACACATTTTGGGGTCTTGACCCACCAGTTGAAAACCACTTATTAAGACCAAACTATTTTCTCAAAGCTGGTCGTCTTCCAGTTTCCTTTTCATATGAACTAGTGCTGAGAGCTTAGACATGATTTATTAGAACACTGTAATTATAATATTTGGGAAACACTAGTGTATGATTTCCCCTTCACTTGTATGGGAATACTCTGCATGAAATGCACCGAACTGAGCAAATTTAGCAGTTCACCAAAACTTTAAAGCTTGTACCACGAGAAAGCAAGAGGGCTGGTGTACAAAAATAAAGCCCAGAACGTCGTATCGTTAAGGTAAGTTCAGGCATACAGTATGTTGTTTTTTTTGCTGCAAGTCATGAGTCGCTATTCACTATCAATTCACCAGTAAGCCTTTCTACTACTAGCTGCCATAGTAAGTGTTTATCATCGGGTGGCAAATTTTTCTTACTGCTGTAATATATATGATATATGCGCATCTTATAGGAGATGGGAGCATGAGGGTGTGCACTATGGCACAGATCACCTCACTGAGCCACTCCATAATAATAAAGTTAAACTTTTCTCAACTTGAAAAACCCCCATATCTGGAAACACCCATATCTATTCGCCATCGGTTGCTGTCACTCATGTCACCAGCTCTTACCCAAAGTAAACAATGCGAGTCGCTGTATGTTATCTTTAATGCCCCTAATGGCTCATTTCTTGCAGAAAAATACACTGGATCACAAAGGTTTTATTTATTAATTTTTTTTTCCGTATATCTTCTAATTATCAGAAGGAGTGTGGAGGAGATGTATCTTGCTTTTGAAGGCGTTTTAGTAAAAGAAATGAGGAGAAGCAGAACAATTGAGAGCCCAGTGCTGGGAAGTAACGTCTGTCAAACACGCACATCCAAGGATTTATACTTGGGCTTATCCTTGGAAATCTGAAAAGGATTAATGTTCTCTATCTGATTGGCCATGGTCAGATGAATCTCTTTACACAGATTCACACACATCTTACATCTAACATGATGAAGTTTTTATTTATTACAGATGGTTTATTAACGTACAAATGTTAATATATATATATGCTGCCTTGCTCCATGCACCAATACACCAAGGCATTTCCTGTACATGTAAAACCCACAGTATTTGGCAATAAAGGTGATTTGGATTCTCTTTTAGGTTCCACATGTAGTTCAACATGTCAGAATATGGTATAGGTGACACAATATTTCAAGAGTCTATTTTTTTTGTATGTTTTCATTCAGATCAATGCATTTAAGCTAAATGGTTCACAATACTAGATGGAGATTTTACTGACCCAGTGGTCTTCGTAGTGAATGAGTGATTTGTCCACACCTGCACGTGTGTGTTGAATTCTTTTTGTGTGTATGTGTATATATATACACATACACACACACCACACACACATTCACTTTAACTTCTGAGTCTCAGTCTTACAATCGCTGACCCTGCACCTCAGACAATTTCTAAACTCTTTAGTTCAGTCTACGTTATGGTTGTTTTGTTCTGATCAGGTGTGTGAGATGCCAAAGCCTGCCTTTATGAAGAAGACCCTGGAGGAGCTGGGCATCGGGACGTACAGCAACATAGCCTTCATTCACCCAGACACGCCGATAATCAAAGCACTGAGCATCTTTGTTGAGAGGAGGGTTTCAGCTCTGCCTGTGGTAGACGAGTCCGGTAACGAGACACCGAACAATCTCTGTTCTCAATATTAATGCATATTAACATGGATTGCGGGACATCACTGTCCTTACTGTCTGCTTTCTTTACAGGAAAGGTTGTAGACATTTATTCCAAGTTTGATGTCATTGTAAGTCATTTTTTAAATCCTCATTTATACGCTGAATGTTTGAGCTCTATATAAAGGATCATATAAAGGATCATGCTCTGTATGTCCCCGTCATTTTCTTTAGAATCTTGCTGCTGAAAAGACCTACAATAACCTGGACATTAGCGTGACTCAGGCTTTGATGCATCGCTCCCAGTACTTTGAGGGTGTCATGAAGTGCAACAGACTGGAGACGCTGGAGACAATAGTGGACAGGATAGTCAAAGCTGAGGTGAGTTTCTAGGAGACACACACACAGTGTACAGGGTAATGAAGCTTTACACACCTTCACATAGTCAAATATATAGTAAATGTGCTTCTGGGCAGTACACACACACACACACACACACACACACACACACACAATAGTTTACAGAATATTTAAAACACAGCTCCTAGGCATTATTCTGGATTTAAAAAATCTACGTGTTATCTAATGTCCTGTTTTTTTTTGTTTTGTTTTTTACTGGAAAAGTGAAGCTGAAACGCTGTTACAACAATAATTAATTAGAAATATAATTAATAATAATAACTAATATATAATATAAATGCTTGCACCCTCAATATAATCAGCAAGGACTGTTATTCTAATTCAAATGATTTTAATATCGTAATAGTCAAAATTTATTCCCGCTATAGTTTTATATCCCTGAACTTTCCACAGACAGAGCACATTATATCCACAAGGACAACATTTATAGTCAATAATAATGTTTTTAAGTCAAAATAAGCAAGGTAATGGCACTAAGAACTCAATAATATGTATAAGATCTTTGATCATTGTGACAGGGATGAAGGATAGGTGGACTGCAAGATGGCTAGATTACTGCTGCTATTAGCGTTTTCTCTCTCATCACAGGTGCACAGGCTGGTGGTGGTAGACGAGGCCGGCTGCATCGTGGGTATTGTGTCTCTATCAGACATCCTGCAGGCCCTGGTCCTCACTCCAGCAGGTATAGACGCTCTGCACTGCTAAAGTTTCTCATCTCTGTTTCCGGACTCCTCTATCTTCCCACCCCAACACACACACACAGGTATCGCCCTCATGCTACCCTGGCCTTGTCCGGCACAGACTGCTGCACAGCTGTCACTGCAAGCTGCTGCTCTGTTTGTGTGAGAGCATGAGGTTTTACACTTTATTCCTCACACAGTGTGACACTGACAGAATTTAAGGGGAGTTTTTTTTTTTTTAATGCAAGTGTGTGCATGCAGGTGTGGTTGTGTGTGACTGACACGAGCAGACAAAGCCAGACATTTCTCCTGACATTTGCCATGTCAGACATGTACTGAAGCTTCTCTTCTTGTAGAAATGCCCACCTTGTACATGGTGTGTGACGTCACGTGTTACGTAACGTTCAGGCAAACAACCAGACCAGATTATGTTTACGATATTTTATTTAGTTTAAAAGCTCTTTAAAAGCAGAAAGTATTAACAGCAGCTATTCCTATTCTTCCTATTTCTTTTGTGTGCTTTGTGACCTTGTTAACAGGTCTCGACACGTGCACAAGAAGGTATCCAGGTGATATTCAGCTCCTCCAGCCGTATAAATTTGAAATCCTCTGTTAAAGTCTGCAGGTGTGTTTGCTGTTCTCAGAAAGAAACCAGGTCTTACAGTATGCATTAAAAATGTCATCTAATACTCGAACATAGCCTCTGTGCCTCGATAGAAGGTCGTTCACTAGGGAAGCGGTTACAGGGCAGTGGTGGTACCGTTCCTGGCGGTTTAGTTCATTTTTAATGAACTGAAGAAAGAATTTGATGGATTTCATATAAAACAAATGATGCTTGCTTAGATTAAGCACTCACCTGGCCATTTTATTAGGAATAACTGTAAATCAGATATTTCTGTGAAAGCAACACAATGCAGAAAATCACAGAAACAGTTAATGTTTACGGCTGTGAACAACGTCACCTTACTAATGCCTGTCATCTTGGTGACTTATGCCCCTTTTCCACCAAGGCAGTTTGAGTGCTGGTTTGGAGCCAGAGCCTAATTTAAAATCAGTTCTTTCTTTTTCGACACCCAAAGCACCGGCTCTGAACCAGGAAAAGGGGTTCTTGAGTAGCAACTTAAGAACCGCTTGCGTCAGGGGTTGGTGGCGGCATTACTGTGACCAACAAGACAAAAGAGAACGTAGTTAGCGCCGGGATTTGCCACGCTCGGATGCCAATGTAGGTTCGCAAAGCCATGAACATTAACCCCCTGGGGTCGACAGGCGCGCCGCCGCGTTTTTGGCGCTTTTTTCCTCTTCAACGTGAAATCCACTTAAAATACTCCGTCATTCATAATCATACACACACATGTAATACATCATTTGAAACTGTGAAGTGTCTACTTTTATTTGACTGCCTTCATAATAACAACAAAACGCTGTGCTTTTGGCAAATAAAGAAAATACCCAGGGTGTGCATTCAGACATCTGTCTCCTTGACCATCTTCCTGAAACACGTTACAAATATGAACTAATAACTCCGCCAATACTTATCACACGAACATGATACATATGTCTAATGAAAGCCTGAAATGTCTACTTTTAAATGATGCAATTAAAATCGAAACCAAATATTGTCTTTTTGTGTAATCTGTATGTAAGTAAAGAGAGGTACAGTTTTTCTGGCTCCACCTCATTAGCGCTAATGTGATCCCACCTATCGCACGTGCCATTCATATGGAAATTAGCTGACGCGGGCTATGCAAACAAGATCAACGCCCCCAAACAATGCTGTAAGAAGCACCAAGTTTTAACAGATTAGATTAAAAAAGATTCCATTAAAGATTTTAACAGCGCCATATTGTATTGGTCACATACAATATTGTTACTTGTATACATATTGTTACTTTATTATTTATTTTAAGCATCTGTCTTGTAGTATAGTGTCTGTTTGCTCGGTCTCTTGTCTGGCACACATGCACTTTATGTGGATTTTAGGATTTTTTTTAGTACTTATCTCTTGTCTGGCACTGTTTGCACTAGTTAAATATTCTAAATAAACTACAAACACAAAATATACACATTTATTTTGTCTTCACATTCTTTTAACTCCTTCTTGTAATCTCCACATTCTTGTAACTCCTCTCTGTCATACACTTACCTGTAAGGCTCATTATGCAGCTCATTATGCAGGCCTTTGTCTTCTCAGGTGTGAATTCTCATTAATATGCATTATTCTCATTAATATGCATGATAGTTGACGCCTACTCGCATATGCCCTTTACAAACAAAAAGTGTCTTAGAAAATTTAAATCAATATATTGTTTTCGGTGAGCGAGTAAACAAGATGATTTCACATAATTTTGAAGCAAAAACACTAGGATACAAGATCCCGTTCTCAAAAGTCCCGTGAACCAATGTTCTGTATGTGTTTTATGGCCTTATTCAAGTGATTTATAATGTTTCATTTTTCACTAACCACGCATAAACATTGTTTTCTCAAAAACACAATCATGTACATACATGCTGCTCACATATTATTGTAGTCCAGTTTGTGCTGATTACAGTGATATTAGACTTTAGCCATTTATATCTTCATAAGCAACTGAAAAAAGCACAAATATCAGGGTATGTCAAAACTTCTCCAGGCCCCAAAATACCCTCAGACCCCAGAGGGTTAACAGTAAAGCAACATCCACCATTGTTGATGTTGTGTTTGTGTTTGCCGCTGTATAAAGTTGTATACAGTGACGTAAGACTTGGCTCTGTGATGACTCTCTAGCCCATGGAAAGGCAAACTGGTTCTTAGAAGGTTCGCCAGTGGAACCAACTTCGAACCAGCACAAGCGCTGAACCAGCACCCGGTTCTTTTTGGTGGAAAGGGAGCATAAGTGACTGTGGCAATATTGTTGGTGCCAGATAGGCTGGGTATGAGTATTTTAGAAACTTTCTACACAACAGTGTCTGAGAGAGGTCATGAGATAGGTCAGAGGAGACTGGTCAGACTAGTGCAAGTGTAACAGAATTCAGTAACATGGTGAGCAATAAAGCATCTCAAAGTATGTAGAACCTTGAGGTGGATGGACTACAACAGCTGGAGAGCACATTTGGTTCCACTGCTATCAGGAAAATGAGAATCTGAGCCTACAGTAGGGACAGAAGAACCTGAAATTTATAACAATGAGTTGAACTCGAGTTTACCTTTGAGGTGGACTTGGTTGTTTGGATAATTGTAGAAAGAAAGTACTTCAGAAGCTCTGAGCTGTTTGTCTTTCTTTTAAGAATATACGAGGAATATGCTATTACTAAATGGCTGTCAGACTGACTGTGTATAAATGTATATATCTGACCACTCGCAGTATTACTAGACGTGGCATATTACACAGACGTGAAACGTGTAGCGTGAAAGAAAACAGTGTTGAAACACTAGAGATTCCTTTCTGTGAACATCTCAAAAGGGAAATCGACTCAGTCAATATTTGTATTACATCATGGAAGAGGGCTAATTAAACGAAATCTGTGAAAGTAGCGGTAAACTTTATGTAAAATGCAGATAAACAGCTGTTAATTCAGCTGCATGAAGCGGAGTGTGTATTTGAAAGCTACCGATTTAGTACCGCTTCGATAGAGATGACTAGATTATCACTCTATTCAAAGTCAGCCTTACTTTTGTCCTGATTTCATTCTGCTTAGAAGTAGTTTTTGTAATTACAATAGAGAATAATTATTTGATTAGTTGATTAATTAAAAAGATCTTTTGAAGAAGCCTACACTTTGTACGCTCAGGTTTTCCGTCTTATGTTATGATTGTGGGTTTTGCTAAGCCCTAAATTACTTCCTAAGACCGTAAATCTCCTGTTTTTTATTAGAGAATCAGGTTACTATCTGTTTTATATTTCCTTAAAAATATAATTCTCCCTTTTATAAGTATAAAAAAATATTTAGGACTCCATAGGTAGTTTTATATATAGTACAGCTGTTGATCAGTAAACATTGAGTTTTTTGTTAATTCTTTTTTTTTAATTAATTTAATTTTTTCAGGTTTTTTTTAAATTAGTGTAGCGTTTTATTTTCTGTACTGTTCAGACATTCTTTTTTCTCTCTCTTATTTTGCTACACCGATAACTTCACAAATCCAACACCGTGTTCCTTGTGAGACATTATTGTGAGCACTCTGGGTGTGAAAATTTTGCACTGAATGCAAATCAACAAGCGTTATGAATATTAACCAGCAGATGGATTGCTGTGAATTTTACTGGTGATTTGCATGGATCACATTCAAGTGTGAACTGAATGTTTAAATGGTGGTGCCACACACACACACACACACACACACACACACACACACACACACACATACACACACCCCATTCGTATCTTATCAGCCGTTCAAACAAAGCGGTCACATTGGGTTAACAGACAGCACAAGCACAGGAGGCAGGATTTTAAGATTTTATTTTCTTCAAATTAGTGTCTATTAGGTTAAAGTGGAGATTCACAAAATTTACATTTCAGATACTGGGGAACACGAAGTGCCCTGTACATCATCCTTAACATGTAATATTTAGTATGCTAGTTGCAGCTTAATATTGTTCAAGGAGAGGCAGAAGTGCTGCATATTGTTTGGACAGTCACACAGTGCGGAATAAAGGTTATATGAAGTTTTACTCAACTCAGAGAGCAGTATCTGGGATGGTATGTTGGTGAAAGGAAATGCACGATGCAGTAATGTTGAAATGTAACAATATCAGTGTCAAGAGAGAGTAGGTGTAAGATACTCACGTACTCGCATCCTTGAATGCCGTGATGCCTCGTCCCTCACCGCAGCACCGTGCGATAGACCCTTTGCTAAGCCCCGCCTCCCACAGTTCTTGTTCCTACAGGTGTTAAGACTTACGGTGCGTTTTATTTGAAACGGTATGTCTGAGACAAGCAGAAATTTCACTTTATTGCCATATTCCTAACATGAAATGCTTAAACGGTTCAAGGTTGCTCCAGATACTAGTCAGAGAATTTAGCAGCTTTATTTAAGACGTTGTCCCAGCACAGTCATGTCTGTAAATGACTATATACGTATATATTCATCGTAAGGATGAACACAGTAAAAACTCTTTCACCAATCAAACAGTGATTAGTCTAATTCATCTCCATTCTTTAGGAACCTCTGCTTTAGCTCCACACAGTGGTAAGTTCACATGCAGTGCTGAGCAGTCATTCTTGATACAGGTGATTGTGTTTATTTAATCAAAAACTATTTACAGACTTATTCTGCTACCGTGATTTTCATCATTGTTCAGTTTGGATGCTACACCCCTACTCTTGTATGCTCTTGAAATGGGGTCATTTCTCTCCCAATCCCTGCTTCTGTAAACTTTTGGAAATTAGCCATCCAGTTTAATCCTGGTGTACACGGTGTGATTATTCTGTCATCGACCAAAACTGCTTAGGAGAACTCTGTGCTTGTGGGTTGTCATGTGACTTGTTCACCAGCATTAGTGCCAGATTTAGTACCGTAGTCACCAGTGTCGAGGGACAACAAGAAAGGTGTGGCAGTGTCTGAAATTTTGGATTATAATCTCAGTTGAGCACCGCTATACCTCTTGTTTAAAAGCCACCGAAAAGGAGGGCAGTGTAGGATGACCACAAAGATCATGTTTATTTTTTTAGGAGCTTGTAAAATTTAAATAAATAATGAAACAATAAAAAAAGACTGAAGTTGCAAAAATATAAAATGCCAACTTTAAAAGCTGCACACCTGCAACAGCTTAGTGAGTGAGTCCTGAAAGGATGTCAGATATCCAAGCCGTCTTTTGCTACAAACGGTAAGTCACTGCATAGGTACGCTGTGATAATCTATCCTCTTTTTTTTTTTTTTTTGCTGTCTAGGTCTGACCAGGAAGGAGAGTGAGGTAGCTGAGTAATGCACTTCAGGACTACTAAATTCTGTCATGCTGCTGGAAGAGGAAGCAGGAAGTAGATTTGAAGCTGAAGTTTGTTCTGAAACAATTAGCCACTGAGGGCTGGCAGAAGAAGGAAACGGTACAGGGGTGGAAACTGAATGCTGCTGAAGGCCAAGAGAGGACATGGATTGATGTTGGAAAGGATAGATGGGCTACAGGGGTGACAAGGTGGAACACCAAGAATCTCTTTCTAACGGATTCTGCTGAGCTCGGTGTCTAAAGCTCTTACTGCACGCTCATCATTACGACATATGAAACATCGCCATCTAGTGTCTGTTCGTTGTATTACACTCACTGGACTGTACCATTATCATCATCCTGAGGGGATTCCTTTTAGTGACGAGCAATTTAGTACTGGCTTTAATATATATAAGTAATATAATTATGTTTTTCCCCATTTCATTTTCACATTGTTTATAGCACAGCTTTGGCTTTTGAGTTTACTTGCACATTTTTTTTGTTCGGTATTATTTTTATCCTCCCTTTTATTATCAATCATCTCCCATCTTTCTTTAAATGGTGCCTTCTGTCCACCAGTTGTCGCCCATTATGGATGGCCAAGGAACAGCGAATGTTCAACTGAAACAAAATGAATGTCAGTGTAAAACCAAAATATTTGGAATATGTTGTCAGTGATTTTAATAGATTTAAGTTTATATATCTATTTTATTTTTCTTTTGAAAGAGTTTATTTCAATAAGATGTTTTTGGAATGACGCTGTAAACTTAGATTAAACATTTTATTTATTTGTACTTTAATATTTGTTTTAATTTTTTTAAACATCAAGTGGGATGGAAAAATACGTTCAGCCCCTATGCATTAAAATAATGTACTGACTTATGAGTGCAATTTCAAATGCAGCCGCTGCCTACAAGCAGTTATTTTTTCCTCTACAGGGAAACCGGTGGCATGCAATGAAACCCCTCATACTCCCTATCAGTTGTACTGTACATAGAAAGAGCTTGTGAGATCTCTACAAAGTGCCAGAGAAAGGTCTATTTTTCTGTGCATTCAGTGTGTTTGTAATATTAAAGATTTTCCTTTGCATTATATTATGTGGCTGTGTTGATGGAAAAGGTCACTGATGAAACATCATGTCCACTGACAAAATGTACATCACTGGCATGAAGATAATACTACAATGGTTAAACATTGTGGGCTGATTTTATTTTTCCATTTTGCGGTTTGGAAATAAATCATGCTACTGAACCTTTGAATGATAGGTGTGCTTGATTTTTCATATTACTTGTTTTGAGATGCATGTATAATTGGGGAATCTGCATATCTGGATAGTTTCACCAGCAAAGTTTCAATTTCTGCTTCAATTTCTGCTAACGCTTAAGGCACATCAGGCTTAAGGAACATGAGGGTAACAAAAATGAACTCTTGAAATCAGTGATTTTTGAAGCAGTCCATATTGATGTAAACAAGAGTCCAGTCTAAAATTCCACATATAATCAATGGAAAATTCCTAAAAGGGACACGCTCCTTTAAAAATCCTTTAAGGATTCCTTCCTTAAATGCCAGAAATGTAAAATGTAAAAATCTGCTAAATGCAACCAGGATCCATCTACAGGGAAGTGCATGTTAAAAATTCACTGGAAAGCTAACATAATTTGGATACCAGCTTCCTCTATTGCCTTGGAACAGTCGCCCAACTGACTCCATCACCTGTGGATGACGTAAGCAGTTGTGGGAAAGCACCAATCAGCATTTGGAAGTGTCCAGGTCAAATAAAGCGAATGCTAAGCCAGCACAAAAGAGAACTTGCTATCAACAAAGGAGATCGACTTCTCAAAAATACTCCGGCAAACCTGCCAGTTTAACCCCAATGACTCCCAAACAGCCAATGCCGCACTTTCTTACTGAAACACCACACTCCTTGGAATGAACAAATGCTTTCTTCATTTGAACACAGTCTAGATGAAAAACAAAAAGTAAGGAAGCACCAATTTTAAAGAAATCACCTCTACAGTAAGCCAATAATAACTTTAGGTGTGTAATAAGGAAGTTGGAAAGTAAAATATTCTACCGGTTTGGCAGCTTGAGATGTTAAATCCAGGACACCAAAGTAGATTGGACTGTGTTCAGGAACACAAAATAGAATCCAAACTAAAAGATACACAAATAGGGAACAACTTTAAGTTATTTTTAGAGCCACAAGCCACAATGGGGTTTTGGCAGATATCCATCCAGTACTAAGCATGTCTCCTGACTTCTATGACCTTTGCTCGCTCTGTTAAACAGCAGCATAATCTCAGCATGATTTCAGGCTGCAAAACTCTAAACAGTACCTAGAGATTTATTATTTTTTGTTCTAGGTGTCTGGGGACTAAATATTATGAAGGTAACAAAAATGGACAAAAAACCACAACAAAAAAAGTAGCCACATGGAATTAAACAGAATTCATTAAAATATATTGATTAAAAAAATGTGATAAATCCTAAAAGACATGTTATATCTTTGGGTTCTATCTGAAAGTCATTGAATACGTGATAAAGCTCACGCACACACAGACTTGTGACATTGAGCTGAAGGAGGAAGCGCGCGCGCAGTTGGTGTAGCAGGGCGCGCGCCAGCATTTTCGTCTCTTCTGATTGGCTGATCGAGCCTATAGCGGATTGCACCTGCTTTATTTTTCCAGGCGCTTCTAAGTAGAAACGCACGCGCGCCTGCACTTACAGTACAGCACGTAGACAAGTTCATCCCAAATAAAGGTAAATATTAATCACTATTCTCTCTAACCTGTCGTTGAATGCATACTAGTTAATGGAATACCAGCACACAATAAAGAGTAATTATATCATTTTATTCTTATTTATAACCCAAGGGGGAAAACTGCAGGACTGATTGTTTATGTTATGATTATTTATGTTATTAGTATTAGTTTTCCTGATGCATCACCCACTTTTTTTTGAACTGCTTTACTAACAGACGATTTAAAACGGCATCCGAAAGTTCTATGATCATCGATGCAACATGTTTGAATCACAAAATAATCTTGATTAACATTAAAAAAAGATGTGTTGTAAAATACGTGTTATATTCAATGCATGACCTAGTTTATGATTTAGGTTCCTAGGCAGTAAGCTGGGTGTGTCACATCTATTAATAATTGTCCTTATCTAATTCTCTTTGGTTTTAAATCTCCTTAAAGAGTCGTTTCGGTTTTGGGGTCATTATGCGTAAAAGTGGCATTTATTTATGTCTGTCTGAAATTACATTTTAATTATTGAAATTTAATTAGTAGTTTAACCTTCGAATCATGTCTGCGAATCGATTCAATTAACTCGTTGAAAATAGTTCTTCATAAAGAGTCGATTCGCGTTTGAACTGCAAGGCGTTTTCCTGTCTATGAGCACGTGACTGAGCCAGTGACAGGCCTTCCAGTAAGGCAACAAGTATAACAGTAAATATTAAACTACATAGTGTGATGTGATGCACCTGCAATTTAGGGAATGTGGCACGAATAAGAATAACATTAAAAATCCTTCAGTAATGAATGAATATAATATTTATTTAAACAAGAACTACAGTAAAATCTTAACCCCTAAATTCTTCTGATGTGTTAGTAGCTTAGATTCCATTTTAGTTCTGAATCAAGAAATATGGTTATTAAACTGTTATTAAAAATGTATTCGTTCCTTTATTCACTCATTCATATTCAGTGACAACTTTATGCTGACCAGCTGATTGCCATGGCCTTGATGTGATGTTCACTACACTACACTCATTCACACACTCAACAGTCCCCCATCAGACATATTTTTGGTGTGTTGGAGAAAAATCGGAGATCCCAGATCCCAGAAACCCACAGGTATATACAGTACAGGTACCCACAGGTACCGTCCTGGACCTTCAAACAGGTTTGTAGGCTAGCTAGTGGATTTTTTAATCATTAAACCCTTTAATCATTAAACATAAGTTAGACTCAAACAAATCATATATATATATATATCAAATAAAGTTAAAAATTACCAACATAAGTAATCTTTTAAGAGGAACAACAATGATAAGAGACTTCCATTTGTAGACAAAGTCATTTTATTTTTTCATGCATAAAAATATGGAGTCAAGTCAAGAAGCTTTTATTGTCATGTTAACCATATATAGCTGTTGCAGTACACAGTGAAATGAGACCTGGTGCTACATGACACAAAGACAGAGCTACTGTATAAGGACTTAAGTTAGTCCTAGACACACAAAATGCATCTGTGCAACCTGGTGCGAACAGTGCAAGACAAGACAAAAAAGACACAAAGACAGTGCAGGACAAAAGACAGTACATGCAAGACATTACAGAAAAAACAATACACAAAAGACAATAAACAAAAACAGCACCGACCGGTGTTAAAACTGTAGTTCAACAATACTGCATGTGCAGAAATAATGGAATGCGCACTAGTATTATAGCAGTCAAATGAAGTCATTTCTAGTGACTGATTCCCTGGATTTTGCAGTGCATTTTGCGATTTTTTTTTAGGGACTAATCATTCCAGTGCACTGGAAAGATTTTGTGATTGAGACAACATCAGTGCCCTGACTCCTGAACTAGGAAACTGATTGTGATGCAGCCTATGCCAATAATACTGTGTAATGTTCATTGGGGCCAGGAAATAATTTACTTTCATAGTAGCTTGGCTTGTTCCTGCACAACATTGCGCTCTTTCCATTGGATGATAATGAAATGAACTTTCAGATTTCCTAGAGATAATATACAGAGATTTACTATGTCATTTAGATTTGTATCATGACACTGATAACCACACGTCATTATTCTTTTACAATACATTCTCATGATATATGCAAACTCGATAAAAGTACATTATACACTATTTAGAGAAAAAATATGAAAATAAAAGGGGTTATTAAAATGTTAAATATTAACTAAAACAATCTTAATATCATGTTAGTTCTTCTATTATGTTTGCAATTAAAAAAAACATTACAAAATAAAGAAAAAGATATTGGGGTATTCATGAAAAGTAATGTGACAATTGAGAAAAGTCAGTTAATTACTAGGAGTTTTTGCAACATTCAGTATTGTATGTGTTTGTTCTTACTTTTTTATTTAATTTAATCTTGTGTTACTTCTACACTGTATGAGTGGATCATTTTGCTATAGACCTGTGCCCATTCCAGGGTAAAACATGTGGTCAGCATTGTGTATATTAAAAATAAACTGCGCCATGGAAACCTAACACCAGCTGCACAATCTATCCTTTGTCCTTATTTAAAAATAAAATAAAATAAATAATAATAATATGGGGTGTGTAAAAGTATCTCAGTAATCTTCAGTAACTTTAAGATGAAATGTTGACTTGTGACACAAATAATTTAAGATATTTTGGTAGGTAAAAGCAAAATGATTGCAAAGAAACTAATTAGGCTACATACCAAAATACAAACAAATCCTTGTCATGGCAACAATGAATTCTGAATCCGACTCCGTTTCCCAGAATGCACCTCCGACTACAAACATGTCCATCATGGACTCCAACTCCCATATTGCATCCCAATTCACCTACTCGTACAATGAATTAAAAGTGTCTACTCTTCATGTGAAGAAAATGTACATACATTTGAGTGTGTAACAAAAGAATATACAAGTGTTGGGACACGTCATGTAATAGAAGACAAAATTGTTGCCTAGTTACACGCGTCACTGTAAAAATACTCCTTTTACATTACATCTTTTTTTATTTATTATATTCCATATATCAAGGGGGCACAGTGGCTTAGTGGTTAGCAAGTTCGCCTCACACCTCCAGGGTTGGGGGTTCGATTCCAGCCTCCGCCTTGTGTGTGTGGAGTTTGCATGTTCTCTCCGTGCCTTGGGGGTTTCCTCCGGGTACTCCAATTTCCTCCCCCGGTCCAAAGACATGCATGGTAGGTTGATTGGCATCTCTGGAAAATTGTCCGTAGCGTGTAAGTGTGTAAGTGTGTGAGTGAATGAGAGTGTGTGTGTGCCCTGTGATGGGCTTGCACTCCGTCCAGAGTGTATCCTTCCTTGATGCCCGATGACGTCTGAGATAGGCACAGGCTCCCCGTGACCCGAGAAGTTCAGATAAGCGTTAGAAAATGAATGAATGTATATTCCATATATCATTGAATTGCTTTTTCCTTGATTCATGTTCTCTAAGGTTATACAGACCTCTTCTTTGTTCCACATTGGCCCCCTGACACTCATGGTACACGTGCGAACCCGAGTATGAGTTGAGTTTCAGTGCAGCGAACTCGCACTACTTCCTACAGGTGGTCTCAGGTTCAGTACAGTGATGTAATTCCAGTGACACAATAACAGTTACCAGTTCCTCAAGCAAAATGTACTCTGCCAGTGTGAAAACCTCCTAAAACGTCTAATATACCAAGCCTCTTCTTCATATTTACTCATTCTGGTTTTGAGCCTTATTAATTTTCACATTTTCTGATGATAGTCAATAAATAATAAAAGTATTCACTGATACTGTTGCTGTTTCTGCTGAATGATACCCATATGGTTTCTACTGCTACTACTTACATTAATATATATAATCAAATTCTTCTAAACAGTTATGAATGGAGAATTTCATTGCCAGTCAAGCACACCAACACAATGGTCATTTATACTTTTGTGCTTTTGGCAGTGTGGGCAGGTGCCGAATCCTGCTGGAAAATGAAATCAGCATCTTTAAAAAGCTGGTCAGCTTAAGAAAGCCTGAAGTGCTCTAAAATGTCTTGGTGAACGGGTGCAATTACTTTGGTTTTCAAAAAGCACCATCATCACAAATCATCACAGACTGTGGAAACTTAACACTGGACTTCATGCAACTTGGGCTATGAGCACACTTTCTCCACACTTCCTCCAGACCTTGGTTTCCAAATGAAATACAAAACTTGCTCTCATCTGAAAACAGGACTTTGGACCACTGAGCAACAGTCTAGTTCTTCTTCTCCTTAAAAAGAGGAATACGACAACTGTATCCAAATTCCTTGACACGACTGTGTGTGGTGGCTCTTGATGCCTTGACTTGAGTTGATTAGCTGATTGGCATGTCACCATATTCAATTTTTTTGAGATAGTGAATTGGTGGGTTTTTGTGAGCTAAAATCATCACAATTAAAAGTACCAAAGACTTAAACTTCAGTCTGTGTGTACTGAATTTATATAATACACGAGAATAAACCATCCTCTTTTGGAAGACCCCGAATGGCAGGATTTTGATCAAAATACCATACAGTTCTGAAAAGAAATTTGATTTTATAACATCTTCAATAACAGTACTCGATATGTCAACAATCCCTGACTCTTGGATTACGTTTTGGACTTTTCTGATACCCGTGTTTCTCTGTGCTCTTGTATTTTTGCATTTCCTGATTTTATTTATTTATTTATTTATTTTTGCATATTGCTATTTTGACTGTGTTTCAAATGTGCTTTATTTGACTGTAGGCACTAGATTGTGTTTTCAGTTTTTCCATCACTTATTAACATGTGTATTTCATGTTGTTCACTAAATCATCTTGCACTTGAATCCTACCTCTGTGGTTTGCTTACGTGACACTATAAAAGAGTATAAAGTACTAAAATATAATATTTAGTCTCTTCTGTTGATTCATGGTGTATCCAATTTAATGTGAATTGTCTGTTCCTTAAACAAAACTCTGACAATGTGCTCTAGATGCTCTCCTCCCGTGTGCTGCTTCGTGGTTTGCGGGCTGAGACCGGGTTCTGGAGGAGCCTGTCCACTTCGACCAGAGCTCTGGCTTCACACGGCCACAGTGAGAGTCATTCATATTTTATATACACACCTCTTTATATGTGTTTCAATGCATAAGGTCTTCAGAAATCTTTTCTCTATTTTTACTGAGCTCTCAGGGTTCATTGTAAAACCTGTCTCAGCAGATCACTTCCATCACCTTTAACATCTTCCCACAGCATATATGCACACTTCTGATACTAGTACAAATATTTCAGTATCCTTAAAAAAACGGCATTCGTGTTTATTACAAAACACAATTAAATGCAGCCTTTTCCAAAGGCTTTATATTTTTTTGTCGTCTTATGTGTCTATATTTATTATTAGTGTTAAACATGTAAAATGTATAAAAATGGTTAGCTACATATTAATTTGTTGTACAGTATTTATTTATGAAAACTCAGCTGAAGTCTGTTTACATGACGGTCTGTATACAGTATGTAAAGTTGAAGCTAGAAGTTTGATTGCATTTCACTGTTACCTTTGAAGGTAGTAGACAGTATTTTCATATCAGTGCTGGAATCGCGGTCTACTACACGTTCCAGAATCCAGTGTGGCCTACAAATAAGGCCTCTGAGGACTATAACACCCAGAATATCTCATGCTCACACTCACCAGACTACTGCTTACACAAACCTGGACTCGGTCACCTTCACAGCACAGTCCCACTGTTTATAAGTACTCCGAACAGTGTATGCTATGTATCTATTTGTTCCAGTCATCACTCAGCCTTTGATTTAATGTTCGGCTCACAGGGTTAACCCTCTTTGTATTCACTTGTTTGATTTTCCCATGTTCATAATGTACAGCTTTGGAAAAATTAAGTGACTGCTCCAGATTGTTATTAAATCAGCATCTCTACATGTATGGCAGCCATTCCCTTCCAGTGTCTGTTAAATTCCAACACAGCCACACCTCGTTCTGCTAAATGAAGTAAAGTCTTGGAGTCGAAAGGAAAGGTTTTGATTGAGGTACAGTATTGTTCACGCCTGGCTTTACAGGCAGAGGGATAAAGGGAGCATCAGGTTGCTTCCATCCTTAAAATTTTAAAGACAGTGGTTCATAAGAACATCTTCAAGCTGGAGATATTGGAGACAACAAAGCTACAGACCACCAGAGGGCGAAAACAACTCACCGTGTACAAAGTTGTCCTGAAAGAGAGTTGTGAGGTGTTGTGAGCAGTGGATTTTCCAACAAAAATGCTCCATGCCACTCAGCCAGGTCAATCAAGGTGTGGATGGGGGACCACCACATCAGGACTCTCCTGTCCAGACTGGAACCTCACTGAAAAACTCTGGAATGTGAAAGTGACGTGACGAGACATACAGCTAAGTATGGTGACCCATACTCAGAATTTGTTCTCTGCGTTTAACCCATCCAAAGTGCACACACAGCAGTGAACACACACACACACACACACACACACACACACACACACACACACACACACACACACACACACACACACACACACACACACACACTGTGAACAGCCATTTTATGTTGCAGCGCCCGGGGAGCAGTTGGGGGGGTTTGGTGCCTTACTCAGCCCGAGACTCGAACCCACAACCTTAGGGTTAGGAGTCAGACTCTCTAACCATTAGGCCACAACTTCCCCCATGTGTGAATGTGATCGAAATGAAGATGAATGGTCACAAGCCATCAAAGAAAGAGCTGCTTGAATTGTTATACAGGGAGATGCATAACATCACCCAGCAGCAATGTGAAAGATTTATGGATTGCATGCCAAGATGCATAAAAAAATGTGCGTTATTTTTGTATTTTGTAAGCTAATACCTTTGAGGTGATATAATCTCATTTGGCAAATTATTGTGATTCAAGAAGAATAAAACACTGTTTGGAAAATATTTGGAAAATAATCTAAGTATTGCTTATTTATTATGAAATAATAAATGCTGGAAATACTGTAAATGTTCATTTAAAATAATAATATCAATCATCTGAATGTTTATGTTCCTCTGGTCTAATTGAGTTGATTTCACTGTGACTCGTTTTTTAATACTGTAGTGGTCATGAATTATTTCATGGCTAAATATATTAATTCGTGGCCTCACCTTTATTAAAATAATGTTACCTCATTAATCTGTGATTTAAGGAACATTACAATGTAAACCAGGGAATTCTAGACTTCCACATTTTCCCCAGTAAGGGACAGATTTTTGCTATTCATGTTTGATTTACATGATCGGCCTGCTGATGAGTTACTGTCCGTGTGACTCCTTACTCTTAGGTGTGGATGTGATTGACTGCAGTGTTCCTCAGTACAATAATCGTCTGGATACACCACTGCCTGATATTCCATTTGTCAGAAATCTCACTCCTGAGCAGAAGAAGCTGAAGGAGAAAGAAAAAGAGTCATGGACGAATCTCACCAAGGAGGAGAAACTAGCACGTAAATATGACCCGTCTTAGTTTGCCTGTGATCAAAATCCATTAAAATCAGACTGTTTGTTTATGATGTAGATTTATTTTGCTTTGCTACATACTTTATCTCTTAGCTTCACAGTAGAACCTGAACCATTACAAGATAATAAGATGCAGCTTTAATGTTTTAAGCCCTCATATCTAAATAAAGTTTTGTAGTACTGTAAATCACTCTCTTATTGTACGTATGTTATTGTACGAGGAATAAGAAAAAAAAACACCTAAAATCATAAAAACATTTCCGACTCTAGTCATGTGTGCTGTTTTAAGCATCCTATACTTTAGCTTTTTTAATGAATGACAGAATTTTAAACACTAATAACAAAATAGTTATTAAACTAGCATATTATTTATTGAGTAGCAAGTCGGTGACACATCTAGATGTCGGTACCAATAAATAACCTTTACACTTTAGTTTCTTTAATTACATTTAATGCACAGAAATAAAACATATTCATAAAAATGTCCATCAAAGGTGAATGTGATCAGATAAAAGAAACCACCAAACAGTTGTAGTTGTGTTGCAGTACAATAACCACCATGTGCCAGTGTTGCTCACATGCCTGCTAGCAACCCATAACTCTCCTTATAATAGCTGTTTACATTTTGTTTAGCATACAATATGCTGTATGTGAGTAAAATTTATTTTCTTGCATGATTTTTCCATTTGTTGTTTAAACTGAACATATAATTGATGTACAGTTTTCTTTTTTTTTTGAACAGTCTATAGACTCACACATGAGCTGAGCTTTGCAGAGATGAGGCAGGGCTCTAGTGAGTGGAAGACAGTGCTGGGAGGGATCTTCTTTTTCCTCGGCTTTACAGGCCTGGTGGTGTTGTGGCAGCGTATGTATGGTGGGTATCATACATCCTCCTCACCTAATTTGCTTTTCATGTAGATCAATGACACCAGACTCCATTTGAACTTGTAAAGATGAAATAATAGTGTATAAATAATACAGAAAAAGATAGCACTTGGTGATGAGGGGCGCATGGTATTTTTAGTCCCAGACCTCATGAGCTTGTGGTAGAATTGGTTTTTGATGGAGACTCTTCTAAATATTGTGAATGAAAAGGACAAAAAAAAAAACATAAAAAATGTAAAAAAAAAAAAAAAAATAGATATAAATAATAATATATCCACCAATCTATTTTCTACACCACTTATTCTAGTGTGTCTCAGGAAACCTGGAGCCTATTTTAGGAGACTCAGGCCACAAGGCAGCTTACACACTTGAGATGATACCAGCCTTTCACAGGGCACAAACACATACACTCACACACCTATTCACACACTACAAACAATTTAGGGATGCCCTTCAGCCTACAGTGAATGTCAATGGACCGGGGGAGGAAACTAAAGTACCCAGAGAAAGTCCACCCAATTATGGGAGGAGCGGGACAAACAATAATAATATCTAAGAAAAAAGTTTCATATTCAGATTAATATGTACAATTGAATTTGGTTTTTATTGCTGTTTTAACAATGCACATGGTCAGAATGCAGCTTTACAGGAAAATAGAAATTTTGTTGATCTAATTGATAAATTCTTAACCCATAAGAATGAGTAAAGCTGAAAAAAATGTAAGTTTATATTGTGTAAAATCAGATATATATTTTTAAGCCAAAAAGAACATAAACAGACATTCCACAAAAAATTATAGCTTTCTCTCATCTAACATTAGCTACTGAACTCCAGGCACACAAACCTTTCCTCTGGAACACTGTTTAAGTGATTTGTTGGAATGAAGTTGGTGTCTAACTGTAGATTTGGAGACTTAAGGACCTCCAAATGCTACCATCTTAGGCAAATCTCCAAAATATGATACATAGAGAAATTGTTGCCTCTTTAACTATTATAATCTTTTTTCCTTTATGAATGGTGACTAATTCTGGAGTAAACTGTAAATCCCTTAAATGTGACTATTATTAAACTGTAAATTAAACCATTCCAATAAAAGGTCATAGGATTTTGCTTTTTAGAAGAAAAGCTGCTCTCGGATTATTGGTCAAATCATTTCAAATTATTGCCTTTGAAAAGTTCCTGGAATTCTTTCTATTTGTAGATCAGTCATAAAATAGAGGTATGTTTTTTCATTTTTCCGTTGCCTTACTGATGCCACCTTCCCGTTTTTGTTGTACCCTGACCTACTTTGTTAAGCAGCTGATATTCCTGAAATTTCCTGGAAGTTGTAGTTTATTCATTACTAAATCTGTACTTGGTCTCATAGATGGTCTTGTTTCATATCCTACATCCTCGAAATCAGTTTCCTTGCAAAGACAATGAAGTATTTTTCTCTGAAAGGTCCTGTTTCTCCGTAAACTTTCTGTATACTTTTTCTAAAACTACATCCACTATTATTACTGAAATATACTTCCTGGATTTAATCACCTTAATTTTTTTTTCCATATATATATATATATATATATATATATATATATATATATATATATATATATATATATATATATATATATAACCTTTTCCAGCTAATATAGCAAGCAAACTGTGAAAGAGGTTGGAAAGGGTGGAATCATGTAAGCTTATTCACCTGCAGTAGAGTCTCTGTTTCTGGCAGCCAGTCCATTGTGCTCAGACTCAGTAATTGGACAGTGCTGGGTTGCTGGCTATTGCTTTCAGAAACAGAAAGGGACTAAGAGAGCTAAAGATTTAGGTATTTGAACTCAGACTTCGTTTAAGAAAATCCCCAGAACCCTGAACTCACACCTCTACTCTTTCCAAGGCTATCTTGTGTGCAATTGATAGTGAGCAGTTGATAATGAGAACATCGGTGCAAAAGGCTTTTGAGTATGTGCTGGGAGTAAGAAAGAAATCGTGTGTGCATGTGATTTAGAACCGCCGTCGGATGCAGCTGAGACTTGTATCTCCCACCTCCTGTCTCAGAAGCCTAGGCTGTTTGAGGAAGGAAGTCAGGACAGAAAAGTACACTGCAGTGGAAAAGAACAGGAGCATAGAGAGTAGGGTTGTAACTGAATACGTGTACATTATACTGAACGAACTGATACTCAAAGTACGTCAGGACTGGGACACAACAAAAAATGGTGGTGAGAGATTTTTATTTCAAACAGGCACAGGAGCTTAAGTCCATTGGAGCTTATGGCAGAAATAAAGACCATGCTAATTAACATAAACTGCCTGACCATGGTTGTGCTGGTTTTAATGAGGCTATAGGATTGTTTAGATCATGAGAAATAGAAACAAGTCAATTCTTTATCCAATATCCTGGACAGAAACTGTAAAGACATGTGTGACTTTGTGAGCGGTATATAAAAAAAACACCTCTTTTGAGAATAATTATGACTTCAAGTGATATAGATGAGGTGGATGATCTGTTAAAACCAAACTTCATAATCTGACAGTGGTGGCATTCCTACATTTATTTATGTCCCAGGAGGTTTCTCAGGGCAGCTTTAAAATCAAAATAAATAAAGAAAGATAACCTTTCTGGTTTATGTCATGTCAGGGTTATATCTGAATACAGGTTATACAGACAGGGATATATGGAACACTATACAGACACAGACTGTGGCACTGCTATTCACCCCTAGAGAGGTAGAGAAAGAGAGGTAGAGAGAGAGAGAGAGAGAGAGCGAGAGAGAGGGAGCACAAAGTAAGAAAATGGCTAAGTAGAAGAGCATTATGGATAGGTTTTTCAGTCCAAAAGTCAGTTAGGAATGGGGTATTTCCCACGCTGTCTTCTTCATGTTGGAACTTGAAAAGCGAGGGAATGCACCTCATTAGGCATTAAGCACTCGTCTGGTGTTGACTTAGACACACAGCCATGAAGGTTTGGGCACAGATGAAAGAAGTGGTGAAAAAAGGGTTCCGATCGGCTCAAAATAATACATGACTTAGTGATAAAAGTATGTGGATCAAGTTTCAGTTTTACATAGCATTCTCTGTATTTATGTGTGTGTGTGTGTGTGTATGTGTGTATGTGTGTGTAGATTTTATAACGTGGTACTGTAGCAGATGTTGTGTTCTCCCCTTTGGCTGCACTCTTCCTCATTTGTTTATTCCATTCCTGTTTTCTAGTCAGAAGATAAGATGGATTAGATACTTCATCAGGTGCAGCATCTGTCAGGACAAATTAATAGCTCTTTATCTTTGTTTTGCTGACAGAGATGATGTGTGATATATGTGCTGTGGTGTGTATGTGTGTGGTGGGGTATTTAGGGGATTTCACACAGTTAACTGTTTCTTTTATTCCTCATTTTATTTCCTTTTTAGATGATGTTACTAATTTGTTACTACTGGCATCCTGACCTCCTTTATATCCAAAACGGTTTTTATAATATTCCAAATACTGTGTGGGCCAAGTATGAAAAACAGCATTTTAAACCAAAACATAGATTTATTTTGAGACAGAAAAACTTAGTGTTTTTCATGTGCCCCTTTATTTTAACATGCATTTTTAAAACATAAAAATCTAAATAATTATTTTTGCGAATACATTTTTTTAAATGTACTAATTTACTTTATTCTTTATTATTTTTCAAATGCAATGCAATGGGAAGCTTTGCTGTCTTACTACTTCAGGCTTCAGTCCTCTGTTTTTTGTCTGTACGGAGTTTCATATTTTCACTTTGTGTCCATGTAGATTTCACAGGTCTTTAACAGCTTTAACAGGTTATCCGGTTGTCTTTCTCCTCCCAAAATCCTGTCAGTATGCAGCTTATCCACTTTAATGCTGCATTTGTTATGCTTTGTTAAGTGGTAATATGCAAGTTGTTATAATGTGTTTTTCCCACAATTGCACGACAAAACAAAACATCGATGCCTCTAAGTAGCTTAGCACCACGCAAATAGGCTAAAGTAATTTGAACTCCTGATTTGCTTCTCAAAATAGTATTTAGTTTGGCCAATGTTATAGATCAAACAATTGCTGGGTCTGTATATTAAGTACTCTAAAGTTAATGCTCCTATAAACTAATTCACATATAGAGAAGGGGACTTTACAGTGTTCACAGTGTTCATGGCAATGTTGATCTGTACACAGAGAAAGAACTGGTATTTGTGAAGAATACCAAGTTGAGTTGAAATTGCAAGTTGAGTGGGTGGTTTCAGTGGCTTTTACCGGTTTTAAGTGGGGAATTAGAAGAAGAATTTTACCCTCAAATGCAGCATTAATTACCAACTGTATATGTGGGTGTGTATATATAGTGCCTTGCAATGTACTGGCATCTCAATTAGGGTGTATTTCTGCCTCATATCCTGGGTTCCTGACATCTCTATATCCACCTGGACCTTGAAGAATGGAATTTTAAACGGAAAAATATAATGCTGGAAATGTCATTGCACGCATACCACTGAAAGGTTTAATATTGAATAATAAGTCCGTTTTTCCCTCTGAAAACTATGTGAAACCCTGCAACTGAGTGTCTTCCTATCAGACAGGAGTCAAAGTTGAACCCTTTTATGAAGTTTAAGAACCCTTTCCAATCCAACACATACTTTCAGTGAACACCTAAATATGATGGTGCTTTGTTTTCCTTCTTTCATTCAGGAGACATCACCTGGTTCCTGAATGCAGTCGACTACTCAATAGGTTTTTTCCTCAATAAGTTATCTTTGTTCATTTCAGAAAGCACTTGAAAAGGGCATTTCATTTAATCTTTAATGATTCCTGTCCTTATCACGACACACCCACATCAGTCAAACAAACTACAACCACAGACTCAACCATCGGTTCCATACAAAGTGTCCTTCATGTCACCAATCCAGACAAACTTGCTGAAATCTGTCTACAGATACATTTGACTGTTTGCCCAAGTTTGATTGCTGAAACACTATAACTGATGTTTTTTGCTTGGTGGAGGTTTTGTCTGCACCTACCGCACTTTTCCACTGGCGTTGAGTTTGTAACAGCTATGGAAGGTGCAATCAGTTTGAGACCCACACTTTTGAATATGTATGAACTGGAACCAGATTAATTTTTTTTCAATATTAAATACCTATATAACATATATATAACCTCCACAGAGCTATTAATTCAATTCAGAGCTCGATAAGCTGTTCTTTGTGACCGTCTTGTCTGCACAATGTCACAATGATTAGCATATTAAGTGAGCTCACCTTAATTAACATTTTAGTGCCATGTGGCACACAATAGCATGCTTAATGAATGCCACTTGTTTTAAATTGGAAATTTACTTTATAATTTACCATTGGGGTTTCCTTAATTAAAAAGAGAATAACAATGAGATTGAGGTGCTGCTTATTAACTAAGCACACTGTATATAATGAGAATACAGAAGACATTTTAAAAGCAGAAGATATATTTTAATGTAAATGCAACTTACACTTTTTATAGCCAAATATTCTATGGAAAGCTGTAACAATCAGTCCTAGACAAACTAGCCAGTATTTCACCAAGACTATGAGAGAAATGACTTGTGAGTAAAAGTGATCAAATTTAATTTCCTAATTACAGTGCTATGCAGATTTGTCTTTATCAGATGCTGAACACATCTATTTTTTTTCTTTTTCACTGATCCAACCTGTCAGAATATAAAGGCCTTCTGTCTATCAAAAAACCCCCAACAAAACTGTCATGTAGTGAAGACTTCCATGTTAATTACAAACTCTTATAGTGAAACTGTAATTATCATTGAATCTTATTTTGTCTGTGGTTGTTTTCTGCTGCTTGCTTTGACAGTTATATTTACTTTTCCATTTTATTCTAAGAAATAAAACACGATGGGGCATGCTATTATAAGAATGAATTCATGCAGAAGTGGTGTGATGCGATAAAAACTATTTACTTCCCTGAAGTTCATTCCCTGAAGTTCATTATGTTGTTTATAAACAAACAACAACAACAAAAAACAATTAAAATAAAATAAATCATACCTTATGAGATGCAGGATGTATTCCTCATATACTACATCAATTTGCCACTAATTGCCCTTTTTTAAATTGATGAATGAAATGTTATGCTTGTTAACCATTTATAGTTACATTTAATGTCCTGTAATGTCCACTAGACAAGTTAGCCATAACAAAAAAACACCTGCTTTATAATGTTTAAGTTCCCCTTGTGCCAAATAACTCTGACCCATCAAATCATGGACCCCACAAGACCTCTGAAGGTGTGCTGTGGTATCTAGACAACAGTTAGCATGGGCATGGTAATGCAACGTGCTACTGTAGCGCTTCTGTGAGATTAAAACAGATGGGCTAACCTTCATACCTACGTATTGCTGAGCCTTGGGTGCCTATGGCTCTGTCACCGGTTCACTGTGTGTCTTTCCTTGGCCCGCTTTTAACAGATACTAACCACTACATACCAGGAAACCCCTATAAGACCTGTTTCGGAAATGCTCTGACCCAGTAATCTAGCTGTCACAATTTGGCCTCAGATCATTATGCATGCTCATTTGTCCTCCTTAATTCACGCCAACTTCAAGAACTGACTGTTTACTCGCTGCATAATAAATACTGCAATGAAAGATAACGCAGTGATCTGTCTTAAAAGCTTTCCTGCGATCAACATCTTGCCACCTTCCATGAATGTTTAATATACACCTCCTTACAGAAAGCTTTAAAGCTCATTCCACTATTCAAACTATTCCAAGCTTTTCTTTGTTAAGTAACATATTTTCTAATCTTCTTTTTATGAGCCTTGGATCACGTACAAGTCCCTGTGAATGAGCTGTTACTATAGAAACGATAATGTATTAGAACAAACCCACTCGAAATAAAACTTGAATTACAGCTGGCAGTACTGTCAGAGGTGCAGTTATAGAAAATTAATCAGCACATTTAGATTTAAGGATTCAGCAGTACTATTTCTCTCAGTGTTTCATATTCATACCTTTGTAGGTTTCGTTTTGTTGAAAATGAGACGTTTTATCCCACAGTGCTGTTGAATGCTTAATTCGGATTGGTCAGATGATGTGGATTAATTTCCTAACAGCAACTCTTATGGTCGTTATGCTGCTATGTTTATGCTAACAACTTACATTAAAAAATGTAAGTGTCGGTGCATTGTGACTGTCAAGAGGTAGAGTAAATCCATAACCCATAGGTTTTTCAACAAGTCTGAAAGGCAGAAGAGCTTTGTATTTTTTTAATGTACAGTAATATGCGAAAGGAGAATGTTATTGACCAGTCAGCAACGAGAAGGGTGTCAAAGCTCCTCCTGTTAACAGGCACCGTGGACTCATCGATGAGCATCGGGTGTTTGTCATTAAAAATTATTTATAAATGAGTGAATTAGTAACTGCTCTTTAGCGCCTTTTCCATAGACAATTCAATGTGGGGCGTCCCGGAAACATTCCAGATCGTAAGACAATTGTAAAGTGGGTTGGGGCAATCATAACAAGAGGGTCTGTGTGAATAAAGATCAAACCATCTGGCCTTCCTGCATGGAAAAGTCACTAAAGAACAATTACGGATTCAACACTTTTAAAATAATTTACAACGACAAAGAGAAGTCCACTGTTGCCATGGCTACTATCTACACTACCTGTTAACAATGGGTGGAGCTTACACGCCCTCCTCTTTGCTGTGTATTGGCTGGTTGAAAACCAGCACCATGTAGTATTACTTTTTTCTAGGGGCGGTTTGTTGGTGTTGAGGGAATGAATGTTTATAGCGGTTATAAAGTTATAACAGGAACTAGCTTGTGGGTGGTCCACAATATTAAACAGAACTATAAATGTTTTGAGATGTATGTTTAGTTCTTGTAAAAACAAGTAATTGTTAGCACATAACTGCGATATAACAAGAAAACAATTCCACCACAACATTAGGGGTGGGAATAGTAACAGGTAACATTACAGTAACATCACACCTCGCTGTCATTCATGATTTTCCTTTAACAGTACATTCTGTATTTGTCCTTATATAACTCACCTCCTTCACTTCTGTATTTTGCTCACTTCTGCATTTTTGTGTGTTCTGCAGTGTATGGTGATGTGCCACACACTCTTTCTCCAGAATGGGTGGAGAAACAAACCCAACGTATGATCGACATGAGGGTTAACCCTGTACATGGTTTCTCTGTCAACTGGGATTATGAGAAGAAACAGTGGAAGTAGAATCCCACTCTCATTAACCTGAGGTTGAAATCTTAACAGCTTCAATATATAGTCACACAATATATATCTATATGTCAAAAATAAAAACTGAATGGAATGTGTGTGTGTGCGTTTTATTTTCTGAAAATACACAAACCGTCTGTCAGTTAAAATTAAAATATCTGTAAAGATTTGTCCACTTTAGCATTAGGTCAGCATGGTAAATGTACTTATTGAATAATTTAGATAGCACATTCATGACCTTTTGCTGTTTGAAAGGCTTTGTTGTTTATAACTGTACAAATAGCTGGACCATTATCTAGGGAGTGTGACTGTGTGTTATTAGGGTGTATCACATATATGATCCAGGTCATGAGGGATATTTTACATGTTATGTTAAATAAATTTCATTGCATTGATTTTTAGTTCAACTATTAGTAGTTGAGTCAATGTTCTTAGGATACATTCATACTTTATTGAATTCCTCTTATAAGCCTTTTTATTCTTCTTTACAGTATGTAGAACTAAGGGAGCAGTATTTCAGTGTGCACAATATGTTAAGTCTGCTCTATTTGCAAGTTAAACTACTCAGGGCTATGAGATTCAAATTTGGGCACCGCACATTAAAACGTGACTATAAACACTAGGTTATAAATAGAAAAAAACCAACAACACCAAAACAAACAGCCCTACTGTCATGTCCACCAGTGGGTCAAGCTATGCAAATTGTAAACCATTGTTCTATGAGGTCTAAATCACAATATGTTGTGTGGTATGTAAAGTTGCAAAATGTCAGCATTTCAAACTATTTCTAGTGCATTTTAAGGAGTACGGGGCATTTAGGGATTTGGCTGCAGCTAGTAACCACTGCGAAAGATGAATGGGTGACGTAGAGGAAGTGCCGGCCCTCAGGAGCCTGCGCGTTCACAGCGTCTCCAATTACACACGCACACACACATACACACGCGCACACATAGAGATATAGAGAGAGAGTGTGAGTGAGAGAGAGTGAGAGAGAGAAAGAGAGGGAGTGTGTGAGAGAGAGTGTGTGTGAGAAAGAGAGAGAGATAGAGTGTATGTGTGTGAGAAAGAGAGAGAGAAGAGAGAGAGCCAGTGAGTGTTAGAGAGAGAGAGAGAGAGAGAGAGAGAGAGAGAGAGAGAGAGAGAGAGAGAGAGAGAGAGAGAGAGCAGTGAATGGGCGAATCTGCGGAGCTTTAATTTCGCAACATTGTCCGTATCTTCAACGCTTGACTTTTACCTTTAACCGATAAATTGTGGGATTTCTCTACTATACTGTATATGGGAGTGAAGAGCGCGCGCTCACTTCATACCGATTTCTCTTCCGTCTTTTTTTAAGGGGACAGAATGCGCTTGAAATTCTAACGCAGAAGAAACGATTTTCACCGTTTTCACGTTACTACTTCTTTTTTAAACCGAGGATCGTATTTACAGCTGAAGATCCAAAGAAAAAAAAAAGCCCATTGCGCATTTGCGCAGACTGATGAGCGGCGCGTTGGAGCGGCGCCTGAATGAGCCTTAACTTTGCTCGGTGGTGGAAAAGGGGCGTTCCGTGCGATCGAAGACTGACGCTGGCGCACAGAAGCTCGCGGTGGTCCCGCCGCAAAGCGCGCATCACATCAGCTGCAGCTTTGCGCCACGCAACTTCGGGATCTGTCGTTTGCGATCGTCTAACATCAGCCTGATGCCCCTCAAAGCCATCAGCAAAGCCCGTCGGGATCGTCAGAATATCGACGCGCGAGATCAACGTGACCGGCGTGAACATGGATTCCGTGTTGGTTTTGAGGTTCTGTTCCGAGACAGACTGTTTTCAGGTTGTTTCTGAGACGCGTTCCGAGTGACCCCTGAAATTACGCATTCCTCCCGCGCGTCAGATCAATTCACAGTGTCTGAAAATGGCAAACCAAAGTCCGTATGACAATCGGGATATCGTTGAGAAGTATATTTATCAGAAACTTTTGAAGCGAGGCTACGTATGGGAGTTCCGCGCTGGAGCAGAGGAAGACGACGGATTGAGGGAGCCGCCGGCGGAAGTTGTGGATCGCAGGCCGCGCGCTTTATTACCGCTGCACCGCGTACTGCGCGAGGCCGGAGATGAGATCGAGCGCACGTACCAGCGCGACTTCGCGGCCATGTCGGACCAGCTGCACCTCACACCCAGCACTGCGCAGCGCCGTTTCACCGCCGTGATCGAGGAGCTGTTTCGGGACGGCGTGAACTGGGGCCGCATCGTGGTCTTCCTCGAGTTCGGTAGCACCCTTTGCGCACAGAGCGTGAACCAGGAGATGGCGTCCCAGGTGGACAACATAGCAAGTTGGATGACGGATTACCTGAACGGGCCATTGCAGAACTGGATCCGGGAGAATGGAGGCTGGGTAAGTGCACGCAGTTCAAATCGAGCACTGTTTTTTTTTATTTATCCAAAATACACAATGCTTCAGTTTTACACAATCTTTACAACGTTGTAGTAATAGTGTCTGTGCGTGCCTATGCGCATGCGCAGTAACAGCCTTACTGTGAAAAAAAAAGGAAATCTGGCTTTCGGTTCCACCACGTGCTCCTTGTACACATGTTCAGTGAGGAGTCCTTACTATGATCGTGAAGAATGATTTGCTACTTATGATGCATGTGGTTCACTGTTCTTTTATTAAGCTTTACAAATATATAGCTTATACAAAGCTATACAAATACGTGTCTACTGTTTTGCTTTGCTTTCAGCACGCCCATTCATTCATTCATTCATTAATTAATTCATTCATTCATTCATTCATTCATTCATTCATCCATTCATCCATTCATTCATCCATTCATCCATACACTCATTCCTACCTAAGGGCCAGTTAGAATAGCTAGTCCATCTACATGCCTGGTTTTGGGAAGCTGGAGAAAACCCACACAGGCACGGGGAGAGATTTGAAACCCCATACAGATTCAGGTTCATGTGACCTGTGAGGTGGCAACTAAAGATCATCTATAAAGGCATTTAGTTTTCCATTATTGCTGATTGTGCTTGAAATCATGTTGTTTTACCTAACTGATAGGCAACATCATTAGGCCACATTAAGCTACTGCTGTACATTGTGGAATTGCATTAGTGACCTAGTTAAATATTCAAGGGATTAAAGTTTTTCTTCTTCTTCTTCTTCTTCTTCTTCTTCTTCTTCTTCTTCTTCTTCTTCTTCTTCTTCTTCTTCTGCTTATTCAGTAAGTAGTGATATGGGGGTATGCAGAGATTTTTCTACAGACATGTTGGTTCCTGCACTGCAGTATTTGTGTGCTGAATAATTTACAGCTCAAATTGAAGCAGCCCATCACAGCTTTGTGCAATTTTACATGAAACGAGGATTTTTTTAAAACCAATATTTGGCCGCATTTTGTAGCATCCCAAAGAAACTCTCTGCCAGCTCTGCCTTCCTATTCTATAGAAAATCTTGAATTGAGCTTTAGAACGTACAGGCTGTGTTATGTTCAGGATGTTTATTACTTCGTGTCTTTATTATCAATTTGACATGAGCATCACGGATGGTACAGTCTAGATTCCACTCAGGTTAACCTAGTTTTTGTTTTTGTTTTTGGCTGAGAGCCCATCAGGTAGGAGGGCTGTGGCCCAGTGGGACCATTATTCCTGTCTGGCCTGTAGATGGACTGGGGCAAAATTAATGGCGGTCATTACTTAACACATCTGCTGAAGGTTACTTTGAGTAAAAAGCCTTTCTGACAGGATGGGATGAATTAAGAGTCAGCTCTTAGAAAAAGGTACACTCATCCATGTCACGTTACCTACCGTACTTCTCATTGTCAAGCTCAACAAATTCAACTAAATTATACATAAAGAAAAACTCTTATTATATGCTGGAATGTATAAGTGCATTTATGTTTGTACTGAGGGGCATGTTTATGTCAGCAAGTGTTGATGTTCGGAGTGATGAGACAATGCGTACTTAGGAGGCAATTAGCTTGGCAGTACGTTAATGATGTTTTAACTCGTGTTTGCATTATTCACAAAGCAGCTACACTCTTGGCCAGAGGCAAATCAGCAATCAATGGATAATTTAGTTCATTTTGCCAAGAAAAACATGCTTAGGGTTCACCTTAGATGTTACAGAAAGAATAAGTGTGCACAAAGATTCTATATTGTACTTTTGTGTCTTTAAATTTGCCCTTTAAACCCCCCCCTTAAATGTAAGATCTATTTGAAAATACCAGGCCAAGTCATGTGCATTTCTGTGTTCTTTCCTGTGAAACTTGATTTCTTGTTGTTTTCTGTCAGTGCACTCCATCAGAGGTCCATATAAGCTGTGCTAAATATATTTATATAAATATTATTTGGAGATATTGTGCCATAAATATTAAACGGTTTTAAGACATCGTTCAATCCCTGTCGCTCACACAGCCACCATCCTCAAATCAATAACTTTAGTAATCCCAACCATTTACACAGCTCCAGTTTAACCAATGAAGATCACGTGTCCTTGCTAACAAACAGAAGCAGGGAGTCATCACAAAACGTGTACTTTTGGAGAGGAAAAAATAAGCTGACTACTAATGATTTCCCTCACAGTGTTTACATCATAATTTAAAAATATAAAAATGCATTAAAGCATAAATGATCTGATTGATTCTTTGTATTCTGTAAAAGCGTGAATAGGAGCTCCTTTTTTATTCATCCCTAATCTGGTTCTCATTTGCATGAATATGACTTTTAAACACGTAGATAAAGCCTATGAAATAATTGCTCAGAATGTGGAGAATACTACACAGGATTCTGCTGCTTTTTCATTGCTCTTCTTTTTGACACCCTGCTGAGGCTCCCCTTCCACTCAACACGTGATCGAGACCTTCATCTTATTTTGGTTCTTTTTCCAATTGACTCTGGCATGCAGTTGAGTTTCTGAAGACTTTGAAAAACCTGTAATTTATCTGAAGCTAGAAGCAGGCTAATTCTAGGTGTAATGGTGAATCATGTCAGGTTTGACACAACAAAGGATATAATCGAACTGAAATGACTATCACTGATTGAACTTTTACAAAATATGATTCATGCAAAGGTGGCCTGGTATACCAGAGCGTAGTCTTATAGTTTTACAGTCCCAGTGCCTCCAATGTGCTTAGCTGCTGTATGGGCTTGTGCATTTTCTCCTCACGTCCATGTGGCGTTCCTTTAGATTTCCTTGGTTTCTTCTTAAAAAGACATGCTGGTTAGTTGATTAGCTACTCTAAACTGGCAATAGGTATTAAAGTATTTGTGCTTGAAAGAGTGTGTCTACTTTTTTTTTTTTTGAAAAAGATGAGATTTGGATGGATAGATACTTGCACAAGTTTACCATGTGGTCCACTTTGGCCATGAAAGCCCTTAATAGAAGGGTTTGCTTTGAAACTCTGCATTTAGGCCACATCTCTGTTTAACAAAGCGCGAGTTCAAAGAGGGCTATAGACTCCTGACCATGCTGAAAAAACAGCTTAGACAAGCATAGCTGTTCACAAGCATGACCAGCATAATGCACCAGTGGAACCATGTCAGATTTTTCTAGTCCATTGCTTTGCAAGACCATGCCTGCAAAACCAGCCCTAGCACTATCCAATATAAACCTGCATAGATGAACTAATATGAAATTCATGCTGGTAGAAGATTTTCTAAGTTTAATTCAGCAATATAGCTTTAGTTACAGTAGCAGCAGTTCGCCGAATAACATTTTTTATCCTTATTGTTCATCGGAAAAGGTGCTCTGTCTTTTCTCTTCATTCTCAAGACAAAAAATGACAATGACAGTATCTTCTTTCATGAAAAACAGAAATTTGAGTCATCTCTTCCTTTGTATTTTCTCCATCAGTTTCATAATCACTAAGTACCTGAGCAGTTTAATAAAATGTTTAATATAGGGTGTGGGCTATAACAAAAAAGTACCTCGTAAACCCAAGTAAACCCCATTTACGTACTTGTGGGTTGGAATGGTCTTTACTTTAGTTCTCATTAGTACACTTGCTGCTTTGAGGTAGTTATTTTGCTTTACTTTGTTTCTCCTTTTAACAAATGACCGGTTAATGTTGTTGTAATTGCCATCTCGTTAAACTGCTTGTTGGGGGGTCCACAGGCCGTTCGGTGGGTGGTTTGTTCCACTGTAACTCATTCTACCCACACAGTCAACAATAAGAATTAGCAGCTCTGTTTATTCAATGCCACCTGGAGTTAAGCAGAGATTAAATTGAGTTTCCATTCTGTCCATGATTATAGATTTACCATCATGCTTTCCTTCTCCCAATGATAATACCATGCATTAGTATATTAAACTGTTTCTGCAGAGATAAAAATCCATAATATATGAAACTATTTGTATAATATACAGGAAAACCCATTGAATGTTTCTTCAGAAAATTCTGTTAAAATTCCTGCCAATAATAACCCAGTAACCTCTTAAACTTGCTTTTGAATTTTCAATCCAAATGTGTTTAAAAATGCAGTCAGTATGATTAAATGATGTCTAAACTTTACTATCCATCAAACAACATGACTGATGAATGTTCATGACCCTCATTTCATTCTAAGCCTGAGATGGAAACTGGCAAAATGTATATGATAATCCTGTACCATCAAAACAGAGAAGAGAGCTTACACACTCTGTTAATATAACAAAGTTCTAAATTGTTTAAATGACCTGTAAAGAAACGAACAAATTAGAAAGAAGCAAAAAAAAAGTAAACGAATAAACAGAGTGAATTTATCAGTATCGGTGTTAGAGTGAAAAGTCATCACCCCTTTTGACTTTTGGGAATAACCAGATTTTTAAATGCGTTAATTATACCTGTGGTTGAGATACATGTCAGTTCAGTAGAAATTGTCAAAAAATTCACTATGTAAAGGGTTTTCCCAAGGCTGCGAATCGTATGGTTGATGTCACAGAATTTAATCCCTGAAATAAATTCCCCAGTCAAATCAATTTAAAAAAAGGAGGGGAATAATCAAACTACCAAGACATAATAACTCTAAATGTCAAAAAAGCACCATTTCCCTAATGCTGTTTACCAAATCAGCTGTAATTCACTAATCTCTACTTCAGCCATTCAGACAAAAACACAGCAGTGCCTTCTGTATTGAAGTTTGTTTAGTTTAGTAGGTGCTCAGCCCACACATTGCACACCTGTGGTTCCTGTGTTCCTGTGTGTTAGTGCGTGTGTGTATATGTGTGTGTGTGTGTGTGTGTGTGTGTGTGTGTGTGTGTGTGTGTATGCGTGTGTGTGTGTGTGTGTATGCGTGTGTGTGTGTCTGTACAGTAGAATTGGTGGCTCTTCGCCTTTGAGGCACATTTGACCCCACCTGCACCTTTTTTATTTAGGTGGGTGTTGTGTTGGAGTGTTTACCAAAAGACAACGAAACACTTCAGAAGTGCTGCCGCTGTATAGCTATTCATTTTCCAGAACATGTGTTTCACTCGTTCCTTTCAAGTGACATTGTTTGCGAAAGCCATATAGACACCAAAGCCTGTATGTTGGAAAAAAAAGAATAAAAGAAAATGAGAGAAAGGAAAGGGGGATTCTTTTTTTTTTTTTTTTGTCTTTTTGTCTTTTCTGACAGTTTGACAGTAATCACTGCAAACAAACCCACTGCATGTTCAGATAGTTGCCACTGGCTGTGAAGGCCGAATGAACATGGTACAGGACGGGAAAATGAGAGTGGATTAAAACAAGATAAAGAAAAAATGAGCCGAGATATCAGAGATAGGCAGGATCAGTGATAAAAGAGGGATGTTTGTTTTTGCCTTTTCCTGCCCAGATGCTCATAGGGAGTGCCAGTTTCTCCAGGGGGCAAGGTACAGCACTGAGAGATCTGAAAGCTGATTGGTTATCAAAGATCTGCATTGTGTTGTAGATGCCTTGATTTAGAGAAGGTGTGTTGTGCAGGATTAGCTGATGTGTTAATACGAGCAGGGAGGAGTGTGAGGATTCCCACCTAGGTGCAGAATCTGTCTAGAATGTCTCTCATCTGTGCCCATCAAACATATTATGTCTTTGCTGAACATTAATGTAGTTGAAATGTTCAGTTTATTTCAGTCAATGAATTCATCCAGGTGAATAGAAGCTGCATCAGTGATTAATTAGGGTGTTTTCACACCATCTAAATCAGAGCGAAACTGATACGGTTGTTTTAGTCCACTCCTGTATGTGACTCCGGTGTGTACCTGCCTAAACAAAACCGCACCAGGAGAGGGGAAAACCCAAGAAGTGTCAGGTTCAAACGGGCTAAGCGCCGCATATGAAAAAGCACATGAAAAATTCTTTTTACAAATGATGTGGATCAGAGACAGAAAACAGAGAGGACAAATTGGATGTGAGAGACAGGCTGAGCAAAAAGTGAGAGCTGAGTGTGGGGAAAATACACCTACAAACTTCAGAAATGATCCATCATGTACCTAAACACACACACACACAAAAAACCCCACTAAGTGTTCTTGCTTTATACTTTATCTGTCTCTCAGTTTAAGTCAGTGAAACTTGTGATTTAATCATAAAAAAATAACCTGAGTAAAAATGAAATGTCCTGGGTCTTTTCATATGTTAGTCATCCATTTCTCTGAACAGGTCAAAGGAACGGGGAGAAAGTGGCAGGGAATGCCCCGTCGTCTCCATACACAGTTTAGATATTATTCAGATATGAATGTAATATTCATATCTGATAATGTTCGAATACAGTTGTTGCTGTTTGTTGTTGAATAATCCTGGCCTGGGACAACATTATTCTGACTGTCATACAGTCAACTCACACACATTACGCACCCAATTTCTTGTCCTCGTCACTTTTTTGTTGTTCTCATGGTAGTTACTGAATAATTTACAGTAACTTTGATTTTTAAACCACATATTTGTGTAGAAATATTTTGGACACATGGAGTAAATGTAGATTCCATTTAAGATTACAGGTAAGTTATAATGTAGTTGTACATGAGCAGGATGGCAGATCTGCTACTGCGAAAGCTCTAGTACTGCTTTGATTATCCATAAGCTAATCATAGTTGGATGAGGTGCATCGTAATTAAGTGTGTTAGTGATGAAGAACGTTTTTTCTTAAAAAAAGCATTTTGATTGTTGATGATTTTCCAGTGTGACTTTTCAGAAGGGCTTTGTATTAGTTTTGAGGTTTGTTCTGTTTTGATGCCGCAACCACGTATGGGTTCTGATCTGTGCTTAATGACTGTACTCTCTGTTGTTTTTAATCAGAATCTCAAAGTGAAGCACTGACACTAGCAACAGAAAAGGAGCAAAGAGACATTTCTGTGGTCTCGATTCCTAGAGCAGGGAATTCATTTTGGCTTCAAGAACTGTGGTGGCTCTCAGGCTAAATATTTTAGGTTAATGACATAATCATGATCTCTCCACAGAACTGAGGTTTGGTCACATGGACACAGCGACACACTGTGTCAAAGACTCCATGGCATACATCAAGAAGTATCTCTCTCCCAGCAGCTTTTACACATCCTGTTCAGCATCTTATTGTTATTGTTTTTTGTTTTTTTTTCTTTGTGTGTGTGTGTGTGAGTGTGTGTGAGTGTGTGTGTGAGTGTGTGTGTGAGTGTGTGTGTGAGTGTGTGTGTGAGTGTGTGTGTGAGTGTGTGTGTGAGTGTGTGTGTGTGTGTGTGTGTGTGTGTGTGTGTGTGTGTGTGTGTGTGTCTTTTTTAATAGCTAGCAAGTGACAGTGTTTATCTAGGAGCTAAGACTTCTGATACAAACTGAATACGCCTGGAACAAAAAAACATTTCTGGTACCTTTATGAAAAAGGGACTCCCTCTCTCATGCAGCTTTGGAGTCAGCTGTCGGACAGACAAAGGGAAATCCGGATTATTTGAAAAATTCCTCTTAGAATGGTGCCTCTTTGAAATGCCTAATTCAACCTCCTACACAAATGTTGTCAGCCTTGACAGTTGGCTCATAGAAGAGTTTTACAGTAAATCCACATTCCACCATTGCGCACATACATATACACACATGCACATGTGCAAACATGCACACACTCACTCACACACACACACACACACACACACACACACACACACACACACACACACACACACACACACACACACACACACACACACACACACACACTAAGAGAGAAAGAAAGAAAGAAAGAAAAATACACCATGACACAAAGGAAGTAACAGACATAACACTCTTGCAAAGACTTTTTGAGACTAGGAGTGACAATGGAACCATATTGCTGTTTAAATACACAGCTAAGCCTTGGTGTCTTTGGCTGCTGGAGTCTTAGGATGTGGGATTTTGTGTAGGCACGTTGGGGGATTGCTAATGGAATTAGCCTGGGAGCAATTTATGGATTGCTTCCTCTTTATGTCTATTTTCTATTTTTTCTTTCCCTTCCATTGGATTGTTTACCAGGGTCTTAAATGCATCGAGCCCAAAAACATTTCTACATGGCCTTCCAAGTAGGCGTGTACCTGGCATATTGCCCATGCTAACAATTTTTTATCTATTAAATAATGAAGTCATACTTTTATTAATTTCCAGTTTATATTTACTCATGTGGAACATGAGCAAAGGGCGTTTCTAATGTGTCATAAACAGCTACAGTTTGTTGCAGTTTTACAATTGTTTTATAACTTACTACAATTTATTTCCCCTTTTGTAAAGCTTGTCAGGTTACAGAGAATCCAGGACGAGTGAAAAACTGTCCTGAGGACTTTCTTGTCATAAAACTGAAAGTTTTTGCTTTACCTCGAATGATTACAAAATGCTGACACTGACTCCTTGCAAAAATGCTGAATAAATGTCACCTCACAGCAGTCTTCACCATGTCAACCACCTGTGCCATTTGTTATTAGACAAGATAATGTGTTAGCAGCGGTACATTAATATAATCCTTGCAGTTATAAGTACTGTAAGAGCTGCTCTTATAAAGAATTAACACCTACTGACCTTTCAGAATCAAGCGTTCAACAGTGCTGTAGAGTAAGAGGGAATCTTGAGTGTATAGGTATGTCTGTAAAAGATAGGCAAAGAAAATGCCTTTGTGACACTGGAAATATTAACAGCAAACTAAAACTCCAACAAGATTGCCATAACACTGTCAGGCAAATTTTGAAGCCAAGCACGAATACACTGACTATTATGCATCAGGTGCTCTGTGAAGCCAATAATCATATTAGTAAGAGATGCCACAAGGGTACTCTTAATAGCCACCATTCCAGTGAGGAACCTTCCCCAAGATATCTGGTACTGAAACACACGAGCTACAGTTTTTCCATTACAGGTCTGGAAAGGGTAAAAAAAAAACCTAAAAAATTAAAATTAAACTGGTTCAGATAGGGAAGCTTTCCCTGCTATTCATTAACATGTGGGAGTTTTTGAAAATAATAAAAAACACTGTTTTTCCATAACCTGTTCAGTGATCCTTGGCTTTGTCAATTACAGATGAACTCCTAATCACTCAAGCACATTTTAAAAATAAGGAAAGTACAACCAAAGTTTCCATTTACACTTCTGCTCAAGTTTTAACTACACTTATTATAAAACGCATCAAAACATGAACTCATGTTTCTGAAGATCGCGTTCAGCTTTCCAACACTGCTGGAGCTGCATTGTCTTATGAAAGCAGATCCACTGAGACGTTAAAGCATTAAGGGTCTGGAGCCAAACATCTCTCTTTTCAGTACCTCTGTGTGTTGACCCTGGCTGTTTCGTTTGCCATCTGCCATGCCTTTTGCACCTGGCACTGCAGGCCCTGCAATGTCCTCGTCTCTCCAAGACTATATGTCCATCCTAATAAAGCATGTCTGTGCTTCTTTTATATGTTCACACCAAGCTGTTTCCTCAGGACATGATTCTGCTGGGGACGAAATTAGTTATTATGGTTATTCCCTTTAACCAATGCTAGGCTCAGATGGAGATTTTGGTTTTTTTTATTGTCAGCCTGCTGTTTGTCTGTAGGCTTGTACTCTGATTAACATAGTAAGTCAGACGAACAGTGATCAAGCTCAGGAACCTCCAATGAATGCTAATAAGTCGTTATTTCCTGATAATGCAAAGCCTGCGCTGTGTTGATGCCAGATATGGGAGAGCCAAGCATGGATGAATCTAATTATGTTAGGCTATGCTTTAGGTTAGTTGCAAGAATTATTCACAGGCTTGGTTGAAGGAAATGGAAACATTATGTACATACATTCTGACTGAATTAAGAACTGGGCCTGACTTGTAAAGGGTGAGCTTGAATTCCTGTACCTAGAGACCACTGACATATAGAAGAACCTACAATTGGTAGTCCCTTTACTGAGTCAGATGGAAGGTGGAATACTAACTCCATCACTTGCTTTGTGCTCTGCTGAGATCTGTATCTTCTGTGTTCAGCTGCAACCAATCCTCTTTTACCCAAAACACCTTATCCAAAACAAATTATTTGGAGCATGCATGAAAGCAGAACAGTTTAGTTGTTTAGACTACAAAGGTAGTAGTAGGTGGCTAATCTCCAACAAGGAGTAAATGCAGTCAGAATGCAATGGAGACCTTATGTCATTTTGTTATGTAGGCTTATTTTCTTCTCACTTTATAAAATATATTGTCTGTGGCAGTTTAATAAATATACAGTAGTTGCTTCTTTTGAATACGTCTTCATTAATGAGAAGCAAACTGGTGGGCTTGAGTGAGAATCCTGGTGTCTGATTGTTTGGTAGAACAGAAGTTTTCTGAGAATTTAATACAATGAAAGGAACAGGTAAGATAATATTATCACACAGGCAGCCAGTTGTCCATCTTAGCTTATGTGACAACTTATGGCAATCATTCAGAAACTGTACTATGACAATAAGTTGTGTTGGGGAAGAACATCTCACTGCAGAAGCAAAAGTCTGGGGCCTGGGGTTGGATCTGATCCAGTTCTTCCCGGTGTCAGGACAAATTAACATGTTTCATGCTTGATAAATGCTTTTGGTAAGTGCATTGTTCTGTGTTGTAGAGCAGTTTGCGTTAGGGTTCGGGGTTAGGTGTTTTAGGAGGAGTTGTATCAGGTCCATCTCATGTGGGATGCTATACTGCCCCCATTCATGTCTCTGGATAGTTTGTGCCATGAACACATTCTCAACAGGCCAAACAGTGCTCGAGGCAGTGCAGCATCCTGAACATGAGGCTCTAGTGAAGCCCTTGTTTTCTTCATTCTGTATGTTTCAGTGTGGATTAATATCATCGTTCGCATTAGCAGCGACTTTTCTGCCAGTCGGTAAATTAGATTGTGGCAGCTGCTAAATGATTTTCTTAGAAAATAAAATGTTTACAACACCTGCAATCAATTGCAATCAGTCAGATTGCATCCAGTACTTGCCTCCATGTCCTGCTGGTATGTATTCTCATCTGGTCCAGAACTTTCCCAGAAGTTCCAATATTCCTCCATCATGACATGATTTTTGTTTTTGTGAGTAGCCTCTTCAGCATGTTAATAGGTGGCAGTGTGGGCTCAAGCATCTCAGCTGGCTCATGGCACCTCCTCCAAGGCTCATCTGAGCTCTTTGATGATGGCAGATGGGGATTGAAGCACGGATCTCACCTGTGTAATGAGAGAAGATGAAAGAGGCAGACTGTCACATTCCTCTGTAGCGGGATATTTGGGAGTCTGGAGACAAGTTCAGAGTTTCTCTGTGACATGCAGGCTGAACCAGTGACTCACACAATCTGCTCTTCAAGCAAGAGGAAGGGGTGTGTCATACACTCCCAACTACCTTCCATTGTGATGGTGCACATTATTTAAAGACATTTAAGAAGGCTGGGAAGGTTTGACAGAGCGGCGTCACATTTCTGCTGTCGGCTCCTCTATAGTTTCTGTTCAGTGTGAAACATGTCATCCATCTTGGTCAGAGCCTTTACATTGATATTCCACCACGTCGTCTGTTTTGAGGAAACCTTTCCTAATCCACAGTGCATTTTCAGGATAGTTAGCCTGAGCGGGTTTCAAAGTGGTTAAGTGGTTGAACTTTGTCGGTGTAAACCTTACTTTTTGTTTCTTTCTTGTTGTTGAAAGAAACTCAATGTCTAGACTTGGATAACAGCAGCAATAAACAACTTGCACAAATTCCTGGAGTTAATCCAAGTTGTTTTAAGTAAGGGCAGTAAAATTCTCTTTTTCTTTTTCATGCTAAAGGCACATTTCTGAGGCATGTGCAATGGTTGAAATATTTGAGGTGGTTTGAGAACAAGCTAAAAAAAAAGACAATCATTGCCTTGTCTCGTGTTTTTGGTCACTAGGTAACGTAATAGTGGTAGCTAAAACAAGAAGGGTTGGATTTACTTAAGGAAATGAAGCAGGCATTAAGCCATGGTGCTCAAGGAATGGCCAGTGCCAGATGCCAAATGGCTATGCTGTTTCTGTTTGATATTAGTGGTTTTGTGGTTAATGTGATCATACAATGACAGCCAGCTACAAACGAGGACCAGAATGCTTTGCAGACATCGGCTTGGTGCTGAACCAGTCTCTGGAGTCACTGATGTGGCTGGAGGTTGGGAGTGGCCGAGCACATACCAGTTTGGGATGCTCTCGCACTACTACACTGGCTCAAAAACCCCTGGCCAAAATTACCAGTGTGATGCAAGCACTCTCTTTTTTATGAACAGATGTATATATAACAGAGGCCTGTGAATACACAGGATTTTAGCAGACCTGCACCAAAATCGACTCGGACACATACAGCAGAAGCAGAGGAATGAAAAGTAAGGCTGGAGAGTGAAGATAAAGGTCGGACGTGGCATATGTCTGGTGTAGAATGCAGGCAGCCTGAAGGAGTTCTTCCCTCCTTCACTTTCCCCATCCTCCCTTGCGTCTTCAACTTTTTCTTCTTTCACAGCCCCCAAACCCAAGCCCCAGTCTGCATACTGATCAGAGGCAGAGGGCTGAAGAGTCAGGGTAAGACAATGAGAGAGAGAGAGAGAGAGGTTCTGTACTTACTGTGTAGTTGGACATTTATCTGTTATGGATGTCTGATGTTTAAAGTCCAGACATTATGATATATTCTGTGCAATCTCTGTAGGTTAACATTGGCCGTTCAGTACATGTGCTCAAGTGCACAAGGAGTACTATTAAAATTTCATGAAAATTTCCACAACTACAGGAAGAAGACCACTTCCCACTGCTTAGTCCTGACAGCAGGAACTGTGGCACTACAGGTTGTTGTTGCAAGTACCTAAACAAATCACAGAACTTAAGGTATAGAAATAGGAAAGAAAAGCAATACACAGATTAAATAGAGGATTAAATAAAAATAGGGTTGGGAATGGTGTGAAAGCAGTAAGATGCTTGGAATAAAATTGCTTGAACTTGACTTGTTTGTAACAACCAATTACTGGCTTGGTAGCATATCACCCAGTTACCTCTTACTGCACATGAAGTAAGCTACATGCAAGCTACAGTGCATTTTTTATTCTACTTCTTCCTATTGCCTCCAGCCAAGGATGTTTTGTTGCTCAGGGTGTGGTCTTTGATCATCATTCACACCTTAACCTTCTTTAAGACAAATCTTAAGACACATGAGATCTCAGTCCCTATTACTGAATTTTCTTTATTTCATCATTCTTCTATGTATCTGTGAACTGCTGACCTCTCTGATTGCTGCATAAAAGTTTGAATTTAATTTAACAAGAATGGAATGCGTTTCCTGGTTAATGCTTTTCATCTACTACATTTATCATTAACCAGCCTACGGTAATTCTGTAAAGAACGCTCAGGATTTTTCTGCATGAAGACTTTGCAGAAATTGACACTCATCCTGAAAGTTTAAAGTTTAAACTCCCACCATGTCTGCATGCCTTTTTTTTTTATATACATTTAAAGGTTTCAAAACTAGATTTTGAGCCAAACAGAAAACTGGGCCAAAAATACTGTTTTGACGAGAATGCAAATGAATGCAAAGGTAAAAGTCCCCATTGTAGTTAGTGCCATGTTTTGCAGCTAGCCAAAAGTCCCCTTTGGTATTCCCCCTACAAAAGGAGAACCAAGTCAGAGATCCAGCCCAGCAGGCAGGGCCTCACAGGGCATGATAAATCACCCAACAACTGGAACCTCTGGTTAACTAAAAACAAACCTTTGAGCATAGTTATCATACAAAGCAAAAAATGTTTTTATTCGTATCATGTGATTGTTTTGTATGGAAAAAATGCAAAAACGCTGTTCTCCGAATGACTCTAGCAACCGACTGTAAAGGTTTCGTGGAAAATCTTGACCCACCCAACCTAATCGGCTGCTTTCTCTAAGTGTGTCCTCAGCTTAAAAAATATGTTTTAAGTTTTAAAGTCGTGTCGTCCGACATTGAGCAGAGACATGCTGGCACTAAACTGAGCCAGATACCTTTCAATGAAAACAATTACAGAATGAAACATGCAACGTAGGCTGTTTTTCTGCCGTAACGCACAGTAATGAAAAACATTTTCGTAAGGATAGCGGTGCCGTTAAAAGGTGTTAATTTCCTGACTCTGGTGCCATCTGTAATTCAAATCACAGGTTTATATCAAGCGCTCTTTCTAATAAATTATTATTCTGATAACATTTAACAAACAGGTCTTGTGATCTGGACATGAAACATAATCTAAGGCTTACAATAAATGGAGTAAAAAACATTTTACTTAACAAAGAAAAAAATTATAATCACTGGCATGGTAAAGTTTTGAGTAGGAGACGTTTAAGAATTATTTCCGAAAGGAATATTGGGTGTCAGCATTTTGTATTGGACTGAACATTTCCTGGCAAGTCTTCAGGACAGAGGACCTTGCCTTTTCTAGTCTTATTAACTTAAAAAGAGAGGTTAAGGCATGGATGTTTATAGCTGCTGTAATTGATAAAAGGATCCTGTCCTGTGGATGTTCCGTGACATTACATGCAACTTTAAATGGATAAAAAGCACAATATATCATCTTTAATAAATAAAAAATTGCAATCACTGGCAAATTAAGAGAACCTGAAGAATAGGGAACGTTATTGGAAAACGAATAAGTTCAGGGTGACAATTTTTTTTCTATAACATCTTAGATTCTCTTGTGTTGTATTCCTTACATCTAGCCTGTTTATGTTCCTCTCCTTTTTTGTAAGCAGTGTCTTCAATAAGTGACTTTTTCTCCTTATGACAGCATGTTAAGATAAATTGTTCATTCCAGAATTTTAATATGATTATAAAGTCGTATGTATTGCCACAGCCCATTGTACATTGTTGCTTTATTAACGATTATGAGTTAATTGTAGCTAGAGTGTGGAAAAGAACCAGGACCTTCAAGCACGTTGGTGTTATTCTTCAGTTTAGCAGTAGATAACTTTGGAAGAAAAACTGCTGGCTTTCTTACTAATTGGCTTCTCTGGCATGTGGACAGCTTGTTAGAGCCTCCTGATAACTGTGAGCACAACACTGCAGTGTTGTTACAGTTACTTTGCTGTTATGACACAGAAGCTATGTGGATTTCACCTGAGAGTGTTGTTTAAATTCCCCGTTCTCAAATTCGCAAAAATTGGCTGTGGTCGTTATGGACAGGCAGTGCAGCAGCACGACTTTATTAATGCGTGATACCTGCTCGAGAAGACCGCTGGATTTTCCGCAAACACACAGAACCCATCACTATTATGTCACATTTTTTTCCCAGGCTCTTGTGCCAATATTTTACTTACATGTTACCATGAGGACAACAAAGCAATATTGTCTCACGCCCACATAACCACATTCCTCTCATAGTTCTTCCTGAGATCTGGCGAGATCAGCTGATAAAGAGAAAGAGGAGGAGGAAAGTGGGAGAAAAAGAAAGGTCAATGAACCCTTTTTGTTGTCTTCACTGTCACATGAGGGGAAAAAGTAGTGGGAGTGATTTTGTGTGTGTGTTTGGGGGGGTTGATGGGGGTGGCATTGGGGTGGCGTGGGTGTTGGGGAAGCTGGGGGTGGAGGAGGAGGTAGCTGATTACAGACCAGCAGGGTTAGAAGAGAACGAGAGGGCGTTTTGGCAAAAACACATCCAGAAGGGCTCATTCTCTTCCAGTCTGTGAGCTAATGTTGGAAAAATGTTTTCCTTCTCTTTTCCCCCTATCCATTTGTGGGGCCAAATTTGGGAAGGCGGGTAGAATGGGGGTGGATCTTTGCATCTCTGCTGCTGCTTGGTCACCACCCACGCAGAGTTGAGCTGGGGCTCAACTTTCTCTTTCTGTCTTCCTTCCCTTTTCTTTCTCTAACTGTCTTGCCACTTAGCCCCCAGTTCCACAGCCAACATTTCCTCAGTCCTGTAGCACTTGGTATGTGGCTGCTTTTGTCTCCGTCAGTCGTTTATCTGAGCTTTTCAGTCCCTCGCTCTCACCCCCTTCCTTTTCCCTGCACTGGCATGTAAGCTTGCTTGTAAGAGTGAAAGAATGTAACCCCTACTGGAATGGCTTATGGTGGCGACAGTGCTGTCAGGAAGCAGGCCTTCCCTCCTGCTGGCTCAGGCTTTCTTTCTTTATATTTGCCAGTCAAAATGTGCTAGAATTCGATCTGGGTTTTCGTAAGCTGCCCCCTGGCACTTGGTGATGCCTCTCACCCTGCTTGGCATTTTCAACTCACTTTTCCCGCACTTTACTTTTTCACTGGAAAAATAGAGGTTTCCGTATAAACACTAATTAAAGCTATTTCTGCCAACTGGGATTTCTAGCCTTGAAAAAAAATCTACCCACAAGCACATTAGATCTTATTGGTTCCCCCCTGCTTTACCTATTAGATCACTTTAAAGCATTTTATGTTGTCTGCATTTTCCCCTACAACAAAAGGAACTGACTGGTTTGCAGCATGGTTTTGGTTTGTCGTAAATCTTCAGATTTATGGGATGTTCGAATCAACAGCTTGTTTTCCATGCTGGCTATTTTCCTCCTATGTGTTAAGACAACTGGAACACTGAATATCATAAAAGGCAACACTACTGCCATGGAAAGGGTTAACATTCTCTGCTTGGCTGCAGCTACTTGTGATTCATTCGTGGCACCAAAATAAGAACCGTCTTCTACAGGGACATTTCCCTAATTTGCACAGGATTACTCATATACACACAGCCCTGCAGTCTGTACTGACCCTGTTAGATATATTGCGTTTTTGATTTAAAAAAAACAACAAGCTTGCAACATGTCTTAGTGCTAACCACAAGTGCATTGTTTCCCTCTCGCTTGGCCCGCTACTGTGTTCTGATATATGCAAATGGTTATTTCTGTATTACTAAGCATCCCATCTTTTGCACTTTTACATGGTGATTACACATCCCCCTAGGAGTTACAGTACTGACACCTTCGATATGAAACCTACGGCGTTCGAGGCTGTTTTCGAATGCTTCATAACCAGAGCCATTTAACATGCAAGGTACACAGTCTGTGACTATATTGACTTTGATGGTGCTGAGAGAAAAAAAATCAATAACAGAAATAAAGCTTTTACATGGTGTAGAAAACTGACTCATGCTATTGTTGCCTCAAAGTTGGATTATATATAAAATGATTAAAATGAATAATGACCAGTTTCAGAAGTTTCTGAATACCATGTGCCTAAATACACTACATGTATGTGACTGTACATACTCTTTTCTTTTTTAAATCGTCCCTGTCGGGCGGAAAACTCCTAGGTCCAAATTTTGTCAAGTTCATATTTTTTCACATATCTATGCTATTGGTCAGTCCCCACGTGGGTCTGTTAGTTTCACAAGTTATTAACCAATCTAAAGTCTTGAAAATAGCTTGAGCACAAATCTCTTAACTCCATTGGACTCTTCAACTGACTGAGAAATTTTGTAACTCCACCTCTTCTTCACTCCGAGGAAAAGCTTCGCGGCATATTTCTCCTCAAGATTAAGAGTCGCAAAGAATCACCACGTCTTCTGAGGTAAATGCCTTCAAAACACTGGTTATTCATGATTCAGCTATATGAATTATATAATAACAGTTTATATATTATATATTACAGTTATATCTCGAAGTAATGGTAACTTTTAGTGCTAAGGTATAATGTATTGTTTCTGAGGCTGCTAGATTTTTTTTTAGACATTGAATGTTTTGGATACCACGTAGATTTAAATTATTGTTTTTATTATTATATTACTGACTTCAGCAGTAAAAAAGTCAGCCTACTAATAGACAATGCCTGTCTTGGCCCTGTGCATATAAAACACTGTTTTTTGGACACTAACAAGTGAAATTATTTAGGTTAGATACATTTGAGTAGGCCTGTTTTGTTAAAAATCGATGGCTGTAATGCTTCTGTGCAGAAAGAAACCCGTGAGCCACGAAGGTAAGTTTGCTAGCAGATTAGACTAATTTCCACCTATTAGACAACATAATCAGCTTATTGTGTTTTGTATTGCATCACTTATAGCTCTTAAACCTTTAAAATAGAGTTTAGGAAGATGTATGTAACTATTGAAGCCTTGTCTCTCGTCAAAAGGCTCAACGTGACCGCAGACTTTATTGAACACTGCTGGCAGCAGCGACGTGTGTATCCGTACCATTCGTATAAATGACAGCATAAACTAGTATCTCCCTGCTCCCAAGTCATAAAGCTTGTATCTCGGATAAAACGTGACTTTGGGAAAATGTTGTGTTAATGTTGGTACACAACAGTATATGATATATGGCATTTTTTTAATTTCCTGAAAAATAATGGTTTTGGAGACACGAGGATTCCTCCCGACAGCGACGATATGCACATTGTACATATAAAATATACAAACACAGTACTATCTATCTATCTATCTATCTATCTATCTATCTATCTATCTATCTATCTATCTATCTATCTATCTATCTATCTATCTATCTATCTATCTATCTATCTATCTATCTATCTATCTATCTATCGTTTTATTTCTATAAAACATTTAACACAAGACACTTTCACAAAGCAGCTTTGTTGAAATCTGGATATAGAATTAGTTCCCTATGAGCAAGGTGGATGTAAGTGGGGCAAGCTAAAAGTCACTAGAATGATGTGAAGAAAAACCCAGAGAAGCAGAAGACTTCAAAAATCCACTTCTGGATGAGGCATGGGATTATAAATGTCTTTGTTGAGAATTGTGAGTCCTGGAATGAGCACACAAGATTACAATACTAAGTTTAGATCATTTACTGAAGCAGGGCTGAGATACGAGCATAATGTTTATTAGAAGTGTAGATCGGGTGGGTATCCGCGTGAGACAGGGCACAGCAGGAGAAATCTGTAATCAGGAGTAGAGCATAAATCAGGCACAGAAACCACAGCAACAGAAGTGTGCCAGAATCAGGTACCAACATCACACCAGTTATCAGGAGTACACATACACCTCAACAGATAGAGAACGGATTATTAGATACACTCTTCTCTGTCAGTGGTCTATTATGATCAGTGATACATTATGAACAGAGTCTACCAACAAAGACTAGCTTTGAAAGCATAACAAAAAAAAAAGGCCGGAGAGTAATATAACTTGTTGTGCACTCTGAGACACGAAGCATCCCAAAGCTCATTATATAACCTTTGAACTCCTGAACTGCACCTTTATCTAAGGGAAAAGATATTTAACACATGTCAGACTGAACAGGTTTTCAAATAGTTTAGCCTGTATCAACACAAATTATACCTCTGTTCCATAGCTGTGGGGCTTTGGAGGAGAAAGCTCTGCCCTTTTCTGTAGTCATCATTATGCTAGGGACTGATGAAGAACCTGCAACTGTAGATCTCATAAATCTGCAGACATCATGGGTCAAAATCTATCGCTCAGATCCTGTGCGGTGAAATTGCATTCAATGTATTAATTAAAATTGTATAATCCATGCAGAATTCTTCTGGGAGTCAATTTAGGATGGATAAGATCTTTCTGGTTCTTACTGGAACTTTCTGCAAGGAGATAATAGTCCAACCTTGAAGTAACAAAAGCATGAGCCAGTTTTCTGTATCATGTAACAGCTTTTGTAGTCTCAGCTTAGCAATTTTCCGAGTTGAACAAAAGACTATTTTAATAAAGATTACAGGAGCTTTATATATTACCCAAAAGAGAAATATCAGAACTATTATAAATTGGTTTTTATTTGCATTTCTTTTTTTCTTTTCTTTTTTTTTCTTTCTTTATTTTTGGTGCTCAGAAAATTTTATAATATGCTAAATCCTAAGCATCGCAGTATTGAGAATTCACATCACATCACTAGACTATTCTTGGTTTGAGAAGCAAAAGTTTTGCTTTTATTGTCTTTGGGGTTTTGCCGGTTTAGCAATGCTTTTATCTAGCACTTAATTAGAATTGCGCATAACGTCAAGTTATGAAGAAAAGCCTTTCCAAGTACTGAGGCTGGCTTCCGGCAGCATGCAGTCAGCTGATTTGAGGCTTCTGTCTGTTTAAGTGCCACAAACAGCTGGAGCTTGAACTGACTGAGACACCATGTGCATGCGGCAATGCGTGCACTGTTTATGGAGACCATTAGTGTTTTTGACCGTTGAATGAAGCTCTCGTCATTCATAGAACTTGGAATATGTACAAAGAGGAAATAGGATGGGACAAGAATAGAAATGGGCAGAGTTTAAAGGAAGGGGAGGGTTTGGCAATGGACTCAGAGGGATCACATGATCACATGCAAGCAAAAGATAAACTCAGGAAGAATGGCATTAGTGCATGACATTAAAGTGCGTGTATTCAGCTAAAATCCAACATAGCTGTGTGTGTGCGCATGCGTGTGTGTGCATGTGTGTGTGCATGTGGGTATGTGTGCGTGTGTGTGCATGTGTGTGCGCATGTGTGTGCATGTGTGTGTGTGTTAGAAAGAGCGAGTGAGCATGCATGCATCTATGCAATCTTCCTTTGACTGCTCGTAACCAAACCAGGAACGGTTCTGAGGAAGCCATTACGTTATGCTGTCATCTTGCGTGGAAGCTACATGTCATCTGATGCACAGTGTCATCTACTCTCTTGCTGTTTCCTCATACCTTGCAAACCAGAAACACAGTTGGAGATTGATGAGTTAACAAATAAACTGAAACTCTCTTAGCAAACAACCCTGTGACTAATATCGGCCATGTGACTAATGGTGTTTATAGTAATCTCCCAACCCTGAACATTATGTAATTATATGTTTCTTTAATCTTCAGTTCAATTATATTTCCGGCTCTAAAAAGATTAGAAATCCTTCATCATAACGTGTGCAGCAAGTAAATCAGTGATATAAGGAAGCAGTTAATTGAAAATGTGAAAAAGGATCAAGAGAATATGTTTCAAAATAACAGAATGCGTACACAATTTCTGTATTTAGAAACAATTTTAGAGCTTTGTGCCTCAGCCCTAACTCTAAGAATACCGGTTGTGGTGAGACACGTTCTAAGAACTAGGCTGAGGTTTCCAGAGAATCAAGCCTATGACATTTCACAAGATTAAAGGGAAATCAAAAGCAAACAAAGATACATACTGACATTATTGGCAGAGAAAAAGCAGGGCAGTAAACCAAGCAAACTGTCTTCTGCATCACCAGATGTTCGGTTCTGATGCTGCTCTGGAAACCTGCATGCAGTTGGATTACATCTAGTTCTTCAGAAACATGTTGCTGCATCATTGAAAATGTTCTCTTATGCTGTTTGTTAAATAAATGAATATAAACAGCTTTGTGATCGCTGAGGTCAGTGGTTTCAAGTTTCCTCTTCCACATGTTCCTAGTGTTTTTTGCTGAGTGGACAGTGTCCATGACTGTGGGGAGTTTAAACACAGCACTTTCCTAAAGACTCTGAAAGACCAAATGATGTAGTAAAGTTGAACCAATTTTACGTCAATTCAAAGTATTAATATTTGAATTTTTGCTATTATCTCTGTTTAAAAAATATTTGATGTCACGTTGTCTTTGTGTGTGTGAGAGAAGATCAGTCCATCTTTCACTACATTGTTCACACACAGATATACACACACATACAGATAGATTAAATTTTATATATATATATATATATATATCATTATTTCCTTGCTGTTCTCGCTATATGGCTCACTCACTTTGTCTCTGTTCAAGCTGACTTAAACTGGCACAAATGTCACTAGAGGCAAAGATAGGGCTGAGTGAAAAGCTGCTTCACATGAGAATAGATTTTTAAATTTATAGATTTTTCTTTCCAGAAGTTATGAGGTTGTATAATGGTTTGTAGAACACTCATATCTTTGTGGAACAAGTTGGAGAATGTCATCTGTCATCTCTCCTGAACGCAGATTGTAATAATCCATGTGCATACAATTATGTTAGGTTTGCTCCATATGCAGCCCTGCGATTTAATACAATACGTCAGTACTTCAGTTCTAAACACGTTTCTAACGAGTAAATCTCAGAAACTTAGCAATTATCTGCAAGGGAAATAAACTTCCATTTGAGTGAGAGGTCTCAGCAGGGCATATAATGAACACATAAACACAAGCGCTTAAGGGTACTCGTATCTTATTTGCAGCGTTTATGGAGATTAAAGTGCACTCGGCAGCGGACCAGCGTAAAAACCAAAAAACAATGTGTGTCTTTGGTGTGCTCTCAAAAAAACAGACAATAAGGAGCACGCCAAAAAAATGAGCCTTGCCCATGCATTAAAAAATTATGCAAATATGTAAACTCTTTAAAGAATATAGAGTGTGATGAATTGCTTGTAGATATGCAAGCGCTAATTTATGTACATAGTCCACACGTCCCTGAGGCTCAGCAGCAGAGGCAGCTGCATCTATATCATATTTTCTTTTCTGAGTCCCACTACAAGTGTTGATGAGTTGATGTCTTGATGCCTGTTTTCACCCATCTTTATACATACAAATTACTAGCCCAAAAGCCTGAAACAACTATATATACAAAAGTTCAGGCTATTAGTATGTTTCATTTTTATTTATGCACTGAACTATTAGGTTTAACAAAAAAAATTAAAATCTAACAACAATATCCACATCAGGGAAGCAAATGTTTTCATTTGGTTTGTAGATTTCATGCTGATGCGACACATTTACATTTACATTACATGCCTTGATAATATAACAATAGCATGTGTTACTTAGCATGTGGCGGCTGCTGCACTAATAATAATATTGATGGCCTTGATGTATTTTCATGATTAAATCGATTTATTCAAGCTAGCGTGTTAACATGATATTCAAAAGGTTCCACTTGACAATATTCCTATTCATATTTAGTGCTACACACCAAAGACAATTGGGTTTGAGATTAAAAGGTAAATACAAAAGAAGAGTCTTATATTCCAGGATATTCCAATATGTACATCTAGAACTTAAAACATAGGAACTTTAGCATCAGTTCACTCAATTGGCAAACAAAAGTATAGACAAATACATCCTGAAGTAAGTTAAAGTAAGTAACACATTACATTTGGCAATAACTGCATCAAGCTGGAACCTCACTGACATCACTTAACTGTTGCTTTCTTCTTTTGTGGTGCTTTCCAGCAGTCTCTTTCCTCTGTTTTTCTTGTTTAGGTGGTTTCTTCCTTCAGTCTCCTCTTCAGGAGGTAAAATGCTGCTCGGATGCTTTGCCAGTTTAAATTTCTACCCCGATAAAGTGGAAATGTGTTATTTGAAGTGTTAGCAGTCTGTTTTTGATCATTGTCTATTTTAAAGGTGAAGTTCCTCCCAATTAATTTGCATGTATTCCTCTGCAAATTGGCAAAGTTTGCAGTTCCTGTAAACTTCTTGCACCAGAATGAGTTACATCATCAATGAAGATTAGTGACATTGCTTCAGAATCAGCCATGCAAGTCCAAGCCATGATGCTACCTCCACCATGTTTGTTTGTTTGTTTTGTACAGTTGTATGGTTTAGATCGAGAGCAGATCAGGATAAAGGGTAGAGCTTAATCTTGGTTACAGAACATGACTCATCTCTGTATTTCTATGGGAATTCCAATCAGGCCTTCTGATTCTTACTGCTGATGAGTGGTTTGTACTTGTGGTATGGCCTCTATATTTATGCTCTCAGAGTCACTTTTTTGAATGGAGGATTGTGATACCACCATTCTGCCCTGTTGGTGATGCTACTGACTTTTTTGCTTCTTTCTTTCTTTCTTTTTTTTTTACAGCTCTCACACTGTTTGTTATCAGATGCTGTAGTTTTCCTTGGCTTGCCTGTTCATTGTCTGTTGCTTACTACAACAGTGGTTTCTTTGTTTTTCAGAAAATACCAGATTGTTGTATTGGCAAAACTCAATGTTTGTGCATTGACTTTGATTGATTTTCTCTCTTCAAAATGTCATATTGTTCTTCTCTCTATAGCTCTCATTGTTTAAACATGAATTATTACTTATTGTTTAAACAATTAATTTTTTATTAATTATTTATTGTTTAAAGAATTAATCTTTCAAGACACAACTGGGTAACAAGAAACATCGGTCAATTCCAATATGTGTATCTAAATATTGGATGTCTGATACAAAATGAATTATCGAATATCTTATTGATGAATATCTTCAGACTACAGGAAAAAACTAATGAATTGGCCTTGCGGTTCCAATAGTTTCGGAGGAATTAGTACATATTTATATATACATATATAAACAGACCAAGATAAACAGGCAGAGCTTCACTGATCTGATGTCACTCCTTAAATAGGGAAATAAATTTAAGTTTAGAAGATGACCCCAAGTTGACATCGCAGTTGCGGTGGTATTGAATGTGATAAAAGTCACGGTCTGTATTTATCCTGCCAAGAAAGAACGGTTTACTAAGGGATCAGTAAACACCAATAGTGCAAGCAATAAAACAAACAAACAAACAAACAAACAAATAAATAAAACAAGTTGCTTCAATTTTTAATTACTTTGTGTATTAACTAAAAAACTTCTCACCAGCCTTACTACATCCACACTCATCCATCGAGGTTCAAACTGAATGTCAGTAGAATTTGTTCATTTGTTAATTCATTAATTTCATGTGCACAGTTAACAAATTATTTTTCGTAATCAGAAAAATGCAGGTACGTAGAAACAGTGCTGAAAATAAGCACCATAAATTTCAGTTCAAACACGTTAAATAACTCTCCCATTAGCACAATACATTAATCATACTGAGAGAAAAAAAATGCTAATTTAAGACAGTACACCACGACACACAGCCATTCGTCAACACCTTGCTCTTTGTTTGTCCAGAATTTATGCATTAATGCATTTAACTAGCTAACTGGCTCCCTTGTGTTTTTCTGTGTTACATTAGCTAGCACTTAGTAAACTAGACAATTACAGTAGCTTTCCAGGTCCAAACATACCCAGTGGGCTAGACATCCACCTTTGCCATGTTACTTTATTTCATTGGTTAAACTCATGAAACAAACTGGATATGAGACGAAATGTTTGTTACTAAGGATCTTTAAAGACAGCAACCATCATCACTTATGTGGCAATATATAGGAGTATGGGACTGGACCCCAACATCTGAAATTGAAAGAAAAAACCTCCAAAAAGTCCAGTAAAGTCCAGCTTTGTAGCATAATGCAGACAGAAGTTCTGACAGCACAGCGCAGATTTACATTGGATCCCAACACAGCCACATGCTGAGCCTTGTTACCAACTGTTTCCACACAGAATAAACACATCTGGAGCTACATGAAAGTTAAGTGCTAGTTTTTAGCATTTAGTTGTTTCAGTACTTTGCACAAGCCTGGGGGGGTGCGGGGGTGGGGGTGGGGGTGGATTATTTGATCATTTGCTAATCTTTGCAACCATGATGCAATGGCTTTACTTGTTTGAAAGGCCTGTTTTTGTGGCCTTGTTTAATTGGCTGTAGTTCATTTGGCATTTGTTATGTGAGGCTTCTGGATTTAGATGTTGATTTGGGTTGACTATGGTGGCCATGACCTGATAATAAAGGATCCAGTTTAATATACTGTATTTTATATATATTCTAGGGTGCTTTCACATCTATAGTTCGGTTCATTTGGTCCGGACCAAAAGCAAAAATGATACATTGTAGCTTTTTAGCAGTCTTCATTTTCAGAATGAAGTGCGGATGCTGCTTGAAAATATCATTTTAATGCACTGCAAACGGCGAAGATGCATCGCAAGACACTTCAGGAGGCGGCAAGCATTACTTTTGCGAAACTGTGACATGCTCATCTTCTGAAAATATTGCCAACAACCCACTACGGCAGCTGGTTTAGTCCAAAATGCGCAATACTTTTTGCAGTTAGGTCTATTCGATCTCGGATCGTGTTCTCACCACAAACGAACCGTACCAGAGTTCGTTTGAAAGCGTACCGAGACCACCTCTTCAAGGAGGTCTCGGTACGCTTGTTTGGTCCGCATTTGGTGCCACCAGAGTTCGATTGCTGCATTCTCACCTGCCCAAACGAACCGCACCAAATGAGCAATCGAACGCTGGTACAATTCAACCGAACTAAACAAGGCAGGTGTGAAAGCACCTTTAGTGTCAGTTGTTGACCTTGATGCTTCATTGATGTAGTATAACCTTTGCTTCACTTATAGATTATGTGGGTGAATTACTGAGCTATTCTTGTATTTGATTTAGTGCTGTATGTCTTGTGTTTTTTCCCGATTGCAGTTCTGGAGCACCGACTAATGCCATTAGCATAGAAACTACGGCTGCCACGGTGCCTTTATAGGTGCTGCGATGTGTAGCGGGGGAGGAATGCATTTCGACATGGCGCATCATGCCTGTCAAGCTTCTACACATCTATCCCACTCTGTTCCCACACTGTTTGAGATCAGTCTCATGGCCAATCGCATTCCTTGGCCAAAATATCACCCCCGCCTCTCCTTCTACAGCCACCGCTGCACATTCCTACACGCCAAAAATGCTGCACTCGCAGCTAGCTCCATTCCTGAGGTGTCGGGAGTGCAGCCAGGCTGTACCACTTTCTGCTCTCTATGCCATAAATGTGCTTGAGTTTTGCAGTCAGTGTTGCATTGCAAGCTTTTTTTTGCTTTCGTTTTTACTTCGTCTGTCTTTGTTCTGTGTTGTTGCTATGCAGGCAGATGTGCTCACCTGAGACACATCAATGCAGCATCAGACACAACAGCCGGGGATCAATCAGCCAACAGCAGGCAGTGGTACCAGTATTGATAAACCCAAGAAGAGAGCTGACGCACAGGACTTGACTCATTCTGACTACAGAACATCACGTCATGGTTTTTGTGAGAGAACTGTGAAAGTTGATGACATGGATTAGCCAACAGATTTGAGTTTGGAAACAACAAGAAAAAAAATTGCATGTATGTTTTAATTTCCCTGAAAAACAGCACAGCGTGTCTGAGCGCACAGGGATTGGGTGTCACTGGCCAGCTGTTGCTGTTTTTGTCCATTCACCATCAGTTGTGATGTGTGTGTGTGTGTGTGTGTGTGTGTGTGTGTGTGTGTGTGTGTGTGTGTGTGTGTGTGTGTGTGTGTGTGTGTGTGTGTGTGTGTGTATGTCTGTATGTATGTATGTACTGTATGTGTGTGTGTGTGTGTGTGTGTGTGTGTGTGTGTGTGTGTGTGTGTGTGTGTGTGTGTGTATGTATGTGTGTGTGTGTGTGTGTGTGTGTGTGTGTGTATGTATGTATGTGTGTGTGTGTGTGTGTGCCTCTCAGTGGCCTTTGTTTATGTGTGTGTATGTCCATAAGTGCAAGCTGTTTCTCACTGGCCTTTGTTTCTGTGTGTGTGTGTGTGTGTGTGTGTGTGTGTGTGTGTGTGTGTGCGCGCACTTGCTCGCTGAGTATGCGTATGTGTGTGCACATAGATAGAACTATTTGACAGTTTTGACCTTATAGGGACTTTTTTGTACAAAAACATTTCATATTTTAAAAAGTGAAAAAAAACCCAAATATTTATTGTTTACTGAGATTATGGTGATTGTCATAGGGATGTCCTCGCAAAGATAATAGGACAAGTGTGTGTGTGGGTGTTGGGGTTGTGGGGTTTGGGGGGGGGGGGGGGGTTTGTAAGTGTGTTGGATGACTAGCTGTTCCAGTAACTCTGGCCTTGTATGATCTGGTCTTCTGGCTAGTTCTCAGAAGGAGATTATCAGTGAGTCATCTGTTCTTGGAAATGATCATCAGCCATCAATTTATATTGTTTGCATCAATTTTCCCATAATGAAAGAGTCGCTGATGCAACCGTGAAGGGTTATGACATTTGAAATTGAGACGTGAAGGACACGGATGAGTTTGATTCTGTTGAAATGTATAAACATGTTAGATCATTTAGTTATCAAAAAATGTAATACCAACCCGTAATGAGCCTCATTCATCATCATCAAGCTGGGTACAAACTTATGTAGATAAATTGTAATCATAAATTATTCAGAAGAGCATTTACAGTACAGAAGGCATATGGTATTTAAAAAAAACCCTGTTGGTTCCTCCCAAATATCATTTATAATGCAAGAGATATGTAGTTTGTAAACCATGTAAAAGGAGACTTATTAATGCAAACCTCGGTTGATGGACCTCAAATCTTCTCATTATCCAGAGTTTAAACACAGATTTCCTTATCATCCGTGATTTCTTTTAATTACACAAACTGAATGAAACTTTGATAGTTATTTTATATTAGTGACTTGAAAGAAACAATCAAAAACAGATGTATAATATGAGAAATAAGTTGAGACAAAATTAATGGCACCCTCAAATAGAATTAAGAGGTAGCCTGTGCTCATGGAGCCGACACCCTGCAATGGCTGATCCATTTAGTTGTTATCAGCTCTCACTTTTATCAAGTTTTGTGGCCATTACTACATGTAAATCATCTGTGCCATGAACATTTCTTGGCAAATGATGGTCGATTGGCATTTATCAACGTACACACGTGAGGACGTAAACCTGTGTCTAAACTTTCCTGGCTCTGACAGAATTTTTATGGTTTGGGTTCGCCTGCGAAAACAGTTACACACAACGTTAATAAAAGATTGATAAATGATTCCCCCCAAGACAACCCATCAGACTACAGACTCTGAAGCAGCTTTGCTCCCAGGGACCCGAGCCTCACAGCAGCCACCTGATCCCATCACATGCACGCTGCCAAGCGGAAGTCCACTAATGGCACAATAACGTATATAGCACTATCTTGTAAATGGAATGGCCGTCTGGGGGCTGATGACTCTGTGTGCCAGGCTGGTTTCTGCAGGCTTCTTCTCTTAAGCCCGTCATCTCTGGCTACTCTCATCTTTCTGGACAGATAAAAGTCTTAGTCAGAACCACCTGCTCTCATCCATATTTTACCATGCCATTCCAATCAGCAATGCCTAGGGAATTGCTAATCTACCTTTACATTTACATTTATATTTACAGCAGTTATTGCAACCATCAATTTTTTCTACAGAGTCTTAGCTCCTGCTCAGTCCTGAGCTCGACCTATCATGTCTATCAGTCAGGAAACAGCAATACTTTACATTGGATGGATGTTTAGGTGCCTAGCCGATTTCAGAGGTGTCTAAAAATCAGGAAATAGATGCTCTGTTTACCGGAAACCTAGCCTCCAGGGTTTATTCATAACATATTTGATATATTGTATGTAACACCATCTTAATCCCTTGGCAAATTAATATTTTATGCATTTGTAGTAGTAATAAGAGAGTATGTATTTACAGAAGCCATTGACCTATTAAATTATTCATAAGCCACACTGATGCACATCAGGTTGGGTTTCATGACTGTTGTCTGCTTTGGGTGGATGAAGTGTATGCTGGAAAAAAAACATATAAATGAATGTCTAATAAAAATCAATTGAGAGCTTTTAGCAATTAGAAGACAGTATTACTTTTTATTTCTATACATTTAATTTCTTTCTATGAGAATCTCCTTTGTGACTGAACTCATGGCATAGATAGATGATGGATCATTTTAACAATTCTGTACAATCAGAAATATAGGAGAATAATTGAAGGAGCCTATCATTTTAGTTCAAATATCTCGGTTTAGTTGGTAGGAAGGATTTGGTTTCAAACAAATAAAATGTTTAACTGAATTATACACAAAGTCATATTCTAGTGAGACCTTCATTAATTGTATATTCTGATGAAACCATTGAAATGTGAGTGCACACTTCAAATTAGCAGATATTTGTATATATGAGAGATTTTTTGATGCTTGCATAATTCTCTTTCAGGTGTTTCTGCAAAGAAACCAGCAAGTCATCTGCTCAATGAACTTCAAAATTCCCCTCCCAGCTATTTCACGAACCATTGTGCTTCAGCATTTTGCGAATGTTCTAAAAAAAAAAAAAGAGATTATGCTTTATTTCTTTTCATTGTCGTGCTCCCAGCCCAATTCGGTTGTCGAGTTTTCAAGCAGGGAGCGGAAGAACCTGAGCACAACACGGGACCCTTGAATCCAATGCTAAAACCTGAATTGCCCAGCATGCCATTGTGCCATTGTGCCAGACCTCACATGCCTTCTCTGTGTTCAGCCTCCCCATCTGTTACCCTGCCAAGCTGACAATGACCGGTCGTCAAAACCCAGTTGAGTGTGTGTGTGGCTAACATTTGAAACAGTCTGCAAAAGGAGACAGCGAGAGAGACAGAGAGAGAGAGAGAGAGAGAGAGAGAGAGAGAGAGAGAGAGAGAGAGAGAGAGAATAAATAGAAATAGAAGAGAAAAATATGGATTGAAGAATTAGCTACATGATGATTGATCCATGCTGTAAAATAAATGGTACAAAAAATCTAAAGACAGATATTTTGGCCTCCCTCCACAAAAGAGCATCATTAAAGATAAACTGGCTCCATTTAACACCTAAAGCATGTTGCTTTAGAGAATGCGTTTGTTGGTTTGAGAAACCGTCTGCTAGCGCTCGTCTTGCTGAGTGCGCACGGCCGTCTGTGCAGGGATTTCACCTAATGCAAATTTACCGCTGGTCCGCTGATCCACACAGTGACTCAGAGTCTCCACTGAAACGCCCACACCCCAAGCACATGCATATATATACACACACATACATACATGTACTTCTTAAAAATACTGACGAGCTGAAATCCAAGTCAGACTTCTTGTTTGCTGACATGCACATTTTTTGAGATTTGGTCTTGCTTGGGCTTTATTTTGCACAGCTGGTCAATTTCATGCACATGATTATTTCTTTAAAGATAACAGACCAGAGCTGATCTTTCAGATTCTTTTAGCATGTTAAAACAAATCTAGACATGAATCAACTAAAGTGCATCGTATTTTTAAGACTAATTATCAGCAATGAAGTTTTTTTTTTACAGAGTCAGTAGCATCTTTCACATCCCAATCCACCCTGAAATCTCCCAGTGGCAAATGCAGAGGCAATAAAGCAACTGCAGTGGTTGATTATTCAGGAGCAAGCACTCCTTCCACAATAGCTAATAACATTTTGATTATCTTGCTAATCCCGTTCATTTGGTTAATCCGCGTGCATTAAGGTAATTTGCATGAGATGCTGATTACTCTATGGAGCTGTAAGAGGGGAAAATGTTCATCAAGGGAATTTTCTCAGTTCAGCTTTGGGTCAGCCCGGACCAGAATACACTCAAGTTCCCTCCCTCTGTTTCTGCCTCTCTCTATTAATTTCCCCCTGATGGAGAAATCTCATCTTGGCCGTGTTCCCACTTCTGCATTTATATCACTTTACCATCGGGTTTCCCTGCTGCTTTTTTTTTCTATTAGCTATGTTTAGACACCCGTCTTTCAACTCATTATCTCTTATTAAATAATACACCAAGACTCTAATATTTGTTTACTCCACCTCTGGAAATCCCCCTCTGCACTGCACTGAGTCTCCCCAAACTCATCCTTGACTAAATGCTAGCACCTTTTTAAATGTTTTCTTGTGTCTCGACCACCCATTTAGCATTAGGCTTGATTTAAACGATCTTGGACGTCCACTAAGGATCCTAATAGCTTTCATATCTCGCACCTACAGTATACTTCTGAAGATACATACGATGTCCCATTGTCCTTGGCCACAGGCCCAGTCCATGAGAAAAGAAAATCTCCGAAAGCCCTTTCAGTCTGAGAAAGAATGGCAGGAGGATGTGGTGGTAGTTTTTGTAGGAGGGGTAGTGTAGGCAGTTGTGCTGTCATACCCAAGGGCACCTGGCAATCTTAGGTTAGCTTCCTCCCCCAACTCTTCACCCAGACATACTACTACAACAGATTTTTTTTCTGGCAAGCTCTCAAGAACGGCTCAACGGTTTTTGGAGTATTCGAAACGTGTTGCAACAGAAAGACGAGTGAGGGGAAAATAAGTCTACACTTATCAAAGCAACCCACCCTGTGGCATGGCAGTTGAGCTTTCATTTATCACAGTCACAAGCAAAACACATAGTTTAGCAACACAAAGAGTTTCAACCATCTATGCTTGAGGTCATGGCAGTTTTTTTTGTGAATTCGGAGCTTTTACAAATGTGACTGAAAACGAACAAATGGTAGTTAGTACTTTCAAGTTGAACATCCGCCTCAGTAAAGTGATCTTCTGCACCACATGTGAATGCTTAGACTCGGTACATAAGGGATAAAGGAGTAAGTTTATGAGAAACAGTAAAGATGAAGATCCTAGCATTCTAGAGATTAGGGATGCACGGAGACTGTTTTATTCAGACTGAGTACAAAAACGAGTGCATGTGTTTAGGAACTTCTTGATCGTTATAACCAAATGAGTGATCTATTAACCCTAACTCTAGTATTAATCATTCAGCTTTGTTTGCATGAACATATGTCTGTTCAAACATTTAGTCTACTCTGCATTAGCAGAGTGTTATCTGAGTTTTTGGCTAGCTGAATCACTTACTGTAGATTGTGTAGGCTTGCAGTGGAGATGAGCAGGGCTTATGTGCTTGCTTCTGTGTGCTGCGAACAATAGATTCTTAATACTGAGTTTATTAATAATAGATATTTATTCGTAGGAAGATGCAGTAGATCCTCCTTTTCACTGAGCACACTTTTCTGGCTTCTTTGACTTGATTGGCATAGCTGGAAATGAAATGTCATTTTATTGTTTGTTCATTAGTTCAAAAGCAAACACTAGGCTTGTGTCACATGTAATGATGAGAATATGAGCACAGAATCACACCTGTAGTCTATACCAAGGGGTGTCCAAGTGTTTGGAGTGGATGCAGGCTTTTGTTCCAAACAAACAGGAAACACACCTGATTCCACCTGTTTAATCAGTTGGTTTGACTTTCAGTAGACTCAGGTGTGGCTTCTGCTTGGTTGGACTGAAATACAGATAAAATTGGACACCAAGGGTCTGTATCATTATCAATACCATCCAAGCTTCTACTGTGAAACTTTTCTAAGGAATCCTTCTGTTGTTGGGTTCCAGAGTGACTAACAGAAGAACCTTTAGGATGCTTGCTGGAGCCATTTTGTTCTCTTCTGAGCTCTTGTTTATTAGAATGCCGACAATGACGATGATGGGGTTTTTCCAAGACAACAATCCCAGCCAAATGTTAGGTACCTTTCAACAACACATGAATTTACTCCAGCTCCAGTTTTATGGATTTTGTGTCAGAGACCTCTACTCAAAGGTCAAAATGGCAAAAAGCTATTTCCCCTTTTTAATTCAATGGGGTTTGGAAGCATCAGAAGGGATGAATTAGCAGACCACAGATATAACTGCACCCTGGGAAAGTGAAGTTCACTTGGTTCACACTGAGAGCAGAGAACTAATGTGTTTACAACTAGGGCATGTGGGCAACAACTTAAATAAAAACAGGACATCACAATAGCTGAAGTCAGCATAGGTGCATGAGAAATAATGAGAAATAGCAGTAGCAGTGCAGCGTTTTGTTTTTTCTGATATGATGCCAGATACATACACACACACACACACACACACACACACACACACTCTCGACCCACCGGCCACTTTATTAGGTACACCTGTCCAACTGCTCGTTAACGCAAATTTCTAATCAGCAAATCACATGGCAGCAGCTCAATGAATTTAGGCATGTAGACATGGTCAAGACGATCTGCTGCAGTTCAAACCAAGTGTCAGAATGGGGAAAAAAAGGTGATTTTAAGTGACTTTGAACGTGGCGTGGTTGTTGGACAGGTTGGTCTGAGTATTTCAGAAACTGCTGATCTACTGGGATTTTCACGCACCACCATCTCTAGGGTTTACAGAGAATGGTCCAAAAAAGAGAAAATATCCAGTGAGCGGCAGTTCTGTGGGCGCAAATGCCTTGTTGATGTCAGAGGTCAGAGGAGAATGGCCAGACTGGTTCGAGCTGATAGAAAGGCAACAGTAACGCAAATAACCACTCGTTACAACCGAGGTATGCAGAAGAGCATCTCTGAACGCACAACATGTCGAAACTTGAGGCGGATGGGCTACAGCAGCAGAAGACCACACCGAGTACCACTCCTGACAGCTAAGAACAGGAAACTGAGGCTACAATTAGCACAGGCTCACCAAAATTGGACAATAGCAGATTGGAAAAATGTTGCCTGGTCTGATGAGTCTCGATTTCTGCTGCGACATTCGGATGGTAGGGTCAGAATTTGGTGTCAACAACATGAAAGCATGGATCCATCCTGCCTTGGAAAGCATGGATCCATCCTGTATCAACGGTTCAGGCTGGTGGTGGTGGTGTAATGGTGTGGGGGATATTTTCTTGGCACACTTTGGACCTATTAGTACCAATTGAGCATCGTGTCAACACCACAGCCTACCTGAGTATTGTTGCTGACCATGTCCATCCCTTTATGACCACAGTGTACCCATCTTCTGATGGCTACTTCCAGCAGGATAACGTGTCATGTAATAAAGCGCGAAGCTTCTCAGACTAAACATGACAATGAGTTCATTGTACTCAAATGGCCTCCACACTCACCAGATCTCAGTCCAATAGAGCACCTTTGGGATGTGGTGGAACGGGAGATTCACATCATGGATGTACTGCGTGATGCTATCATGTCAGTGTGGCCCAAAATCTCTGAGGAATGTTTCCAGTACTGGAAACTGGCAGTTCTAAAGGCAAAAGGGGGTCCAACCCGGTACTAGAAAGGTGTACCTAATAAAGTGACAGGTGAGTGTGTATACATATGAGATAAGATACAAAACTTTTAAGATGAAAAGAATATTGTGTCGACTTATCAAAGACCGTGAATGTAGGAAGAACACAGTAAGGAAGAACTCTACAGTGAAGCTCCAAGTTTACTTAAAAGACCATTGTCTTTTAAACAATGCATAGAATAATCAAAGAATCCTATTGGGTATATTGCCAAATCCTCAATAGTATAGATTTAGACCTGTTAAAACGGTTTTAGATATAACAATCCAGAGCTTATAATCCAGTCTTCCAAGCCAGACCTCTAGTTTCAGTAATGAGTCTGCTACATTTAGTTAAATAAATGATGGCCAAGAACCACGTACGTTGGCAGATAAAATTCAAACTGATTGACATGCCAGATGAGCAACCACAAAATTATTCCGGTAGCCCATCAGCATATAGTTATCTTGTTTGCTTATGGCTCACACAAATCTAGCATAACTTTTAACTTTTAATGATTGGATTGTGTGAACGTGTTTATTTTAGTTTGTCGGCTATATCTTGCTTCAAAAAGCTCATTTTGGCAAAAGTTGTCAAATGGTAGACCAACACATGGTGGTTTATATATACATGTCCTGTATATACATGGAAGTATGAAGAACCAATCAGCTTGCAATGTTCAAGATGTTCAAAAGATATTAGAAATTACATAATCCTTTGGCTTGTGTATGATAAGCTAAGGCTAATTTTTAAGCGGAAGAAGAGAGGAAGTGAGTGTCCAAAACTCATTACAGAATATATTTTGGTTCTTTTAACTCCTGTTAGCCTCAAAGACCCTTGTCTCATCCCACACATGTAATTATATTACAAATTATGAATCGTACCACAAGCAATATCTCTGCTCTTGGCTGTGTTTCTGCAGAACTTGTGTCCCACTTTGATGTAGCAGCCAAGGAGTCTGCTGTTCTGCAGAAAACCCACAGGCCCTGCAGTGGGATTGAGTCCTCTTTGGTCCATGGGATGAGGGAGGAAGTGTGTTTTTTTTTTTTCCTGCTAAGCAGTTTGTAATGGATCGCGTGTCATAGCTGCATGTTTGTATGAAGCCTCAGTAAGACATGCACTGTGCCATGGGGAAAACATCGGTGCTCTGAATAACTTGTAATATAAATCAATGTGATAATTCCTGAGAGAAGAAAATGAGAGAGCCTATGCAAAGTATGATCAAGAAAAGGCGTGTGTGTGTGTGTGTGTGTGTGTGTGTGTGTGTGTGTGTGTGTGTGTGTGTGTGTGTGTGTGTGTGTGTGTGTGTGTAGTAAACGATACTTAATCTGGGGATGTAGCATCATTGTTTTTGGTGCTTTGTCAAAAGGAGTGCCGGGACCTTTTCTTAAACGTTTTGAGAGGGGTGTGTGTGTGTTTGTGTGTGTTTGATGCACATTTACTTATATTTCTGTTCTGATTGGTTATCTATTAAGTATTTCCAACTACACAATATTTTCATATAAAAAATTTTAAATGCGAATTGTTCTTGTTCTGCTTTTAGTCCCATGACATTTTTAAAATGTAAAATCCACGTGTACGTTTACGTGCAAATAAAAATAAACCGTGTATATATCCAGAAAGTGGTACATTTCCAACAGACACACTGAAATTGGTCGTAAAGGGTGGAGCAGCAGGTAGGATTGCCATCTCAAAGCTTCAGAGTTCTTGTCTGTCTGGAGTTTCACATGATCTGTGTCTGTGTAGGATTCCATGCCTCTGGCTTGTCTGGTTTTCACCCACCTTCCAAAATCATTTCGTCCTCTACCATTTGGATTGCAGCCTCACGCCCAGTTTTCCCAGGATCTGCTCTGGATCAGCAACCCTGCTGATGAAATAACGCTTACTGAAAATGAACGAATGATTAAATCTCAAAGGCAGTTAAAGAATTTCATCGCAGGCTTAAGCCCCAAAGCAAACATATTCAGTGAATACAGCAGTATAATAGTAATATTTCTGCATTTACAAAATGACAAGGCCAGTTTTATGTATTCCCTTGTGTGTGTGGGTGTGTGTGTGTTTGTGTGTGTGTGTTTCTGTGCGTGCTGCACAGTTTATCACATCTCTTTTCCTCAGGAAATATGCACTGTCAGGTGGTTTGATACAGAGGTTTAAATTGATTAACATAAACTGCAGTTCTCCAAAACAAAGGCACTACATGGGTGGTTTCTCTCAAAGTACAAAGTACTCTCAGTGTGCAGTGAAACGTGGATCAAATATGTTTTAAACTTGTTCTTGGAGGTAGTTTTACTAAAAATAGTGCACTGCTGGTATTTATCAAGCAAGACCTCTTTATTTACAATCTGCTGCTTAGAGTTTTGGATATTTTTTCTAGTCTGACTCTCACCTGGTGCTTAGTTGGGTTCCTTTTTTGTGTGTTTTTGTTTTCTCTCTGTGCATTTATGGCCTCCTCATCCATCCTGCTGTCTCTCATTCCACCTGCTCATTCTGCTCTGTGTATGTGCTATCACAAGTAAAGAGACATCATTTTATTTACTTTTTATTTTTACACTTTTAAAACAAACAAACAAAAAAAAAACACAAACGGGTGCGATGAAAGCTATTTTGCACATCACTATATCCTCATACAATTCTACATCCACTACCAGTTATTTTCAGTATGGACATGTAGACAGGTGCTATATTTATTCACTGATAAGATCACTACCTATGGCTTTTTGTTTTGACTACACGTTCATCTTCTCACCTGTGAATGCAGCTAGGAAATCATGTAATATGATGTTAGCTAAGGTGGACGTTGGGCTTTTTATATCTTTTTTTTGTGTGTGTAGGTGTGCTGCAGAAATATAATTAAATAATATTAAATGAACATTGTCAGTCAACTAATTTGTTAACTTTAAGAACACTAATCCAGATCGTTGTTGGCTAGCTTACAAGTAAATCGTACAAATAAGTCCTCATCTGTAGTTATTCTGCAATCCATGCAATCACCAATCTTTAATAAAGGAGAAGACATCTTAACAAAACATTTAAAGTGCCCCAGGTGTTTAGTAGGTGGACAGAATCTCTGACTTAATAGGCTCTAAAATCTGCAATGCTGAAGTTGAAATCCCTCCAGGATTTTTTGAACGTGTTTATACTCATATTTGTATGAGCTTGTAGATCTCTCCCCCGAAAAAAGAAAAAAAAAAAATAAGAAAGGAGGTTTTCCAGAAATTTGGCCAGAGATGCAACGCACATTCAGCCAAAGCGATTCATGTGCTACAGTTATTCAGAGAAAGTCATACATACCTGTCTTCATTAGTAAGAATTAAGAACTAAGGATTTTAGGCTTGCAATTCATGCAGATTTTCACAACAACAACAACAACAACAACAAAAATCAATTACATTGCAAATTATGAAAAAATGTTTCAGTAAAATCAAGCATTTTTGGCTGCAACCATTACAAAAAAACTGCAAGGACTGTCTGAATATCATGTTCTGTTCAGCTTGTAGTTTAGCTTCCACAAGTATCATTTATAGTGCATGGAAAGCCTTTTTGGACTGTGCGTTTGTTCTTGCCTGAAGAAAACCAAGCTAAATCTAAGCCACAAAATCATTATAGAGGATAAATAAGTCTAATTATCACATTCCTCGTTGTGTTATTTTATGAAAGAAAAACAGTTGTCATGTTCAGTGGTTTACAAGCTACATTCAACTGTTTACAAGACTACCAATTCATTCATTCACCTTCAGTATCTGCTTTATCCTGGTCAGGGTCACAGGGTGTCAGATGGGAATACACCCTGGATGGGATGCCGGTTCTTTGTAGGGCAACACGCACACACTCATACACTCGAACATACTTAGAGGCAAGAGCCTTTTAACTTACCAGAATGTTTCTTGGAGGTGGGAGGAACTAGGAAAACATGGAGAAAGCCCACAAAGATGCAAGAGAGCATGCTAAACTCAGCACAGACAGTAACATGAGCTCAGGAACAAACCAAGGAGCTGTGAAGCAGCAAAACTACCCTCTACACCCATTCAGTCTTTTCAGTAATTAAAATAGAATGCATTATTTTAAAGGAAATTGACAGCTTCACCCTTCATTGAGCCCATAACCTATTTTCACTTGCCTTCAGAGCTACAGCTGAACGCCAGTGTTCTGTTTATTCTGGTTGTGGGGGATTTAGGCAGATATGACTTGGTAATTGAATACTGAGATGTGCTGCAGGCTCTGAGCATGAAAGAGTGTGTATAGTGGCTGTGAGGGGACCGAGAGTGGGATGAATAATGTTGTTCAATGTAGGAAGCCTGAAGGCTGAGGCGCTGCTTTTTTGTCTGTTCTGCCCTGTATTATGCCACGGAGCAATTCATTTTTAAGGATATATTAGAGTAAAAGGTCAAGGTGCAGTTCCTTTCCTTTAGGTGTTCTTTACAACAGCATTTCTGCGTTTTTCCCACCAGCTCTGAGAGATCACTGAGGGGTTTGGGAGCTTTTGGTGTCCTTACAGATAACTGTCTTGGACTCAGTTTAAACTTTACTCCGGACATTACGTGGGTTTAGGGTGACAATCGACTTGCTGCTAAGCTTGTTGGTTCGCTTACTCAAGTCACCTTGATCAGAGACAGGGGTCAGCTGTTTCCTTTACCGCCAACCTGGTGAGACATGAGATTCTGTTCAAAGAGCAGGGCCATGGTGGCAGTGTCATACATAATTAGAGCCTCATTTGTAATGAATATGTGGAGGTGTGGAAAAGCCGACCGTAAATATATTTCTGTGGATCTGTTGCATGAAAGATGCTAAACCCCAGTCTCCCAAGCAAACATTTAAATTAGCGGTGGGAAATATAGCTAACAAAAATATTATTTTCATATTCCTTAATAAGCCCTGTAATATTTACACAGTATTGCTGGATTTTAAGCTTGATGGATTTGTATGAATGCTTACAGATGATGAAATGAAACGATTCACCAGAAGAAAACAAAAGAAACGAATAATTTTGTTCAAATTGTAAAATGTAATGGATTTTAACAATTACTTTCCATTAGAGTTTGTGTCCTATACACGTTACTATTATACCATAACATTGTCATGTAATCATGACATAATTTAGTCGTACTCCACAGCCGCAATTCAAACACATGATTTACTATTAAGTTGCATGTAATATAATTATTATATTCTCAGGAGCATTTGAAGTTAATTGCTGTATCCTATCATGACTAGCCTTCAGGTCATTTTCCAGCTGTCTTTGATAATCATTAGTATTAAATGAGATAAGGGATTTTTCTATAGTATTAGTTTTGAATTAGTTTATATATTATAGGAATACAGAATGTTATAATAAGAATTGTAAATGTGGATTATGTTTCTAATGAAGAAGTGTGTGTACATGTGTCGCTGTGCATGTGGGATAGTTTTATCACCCATCTATGTTGGCTATGTTCCATTATTTGGTTCTTTTGCATTTGTTGACCAACTGACCAACAGATGTCTTATACATAATTTTGGAATGAGAATGACGGTGCAAGTGAGCACTGTTCCCAGCCAGTGGTGATCTTATTTCATTCAGTGTTTTGACAGTGGATATTCTGAATGACCTATTACGGATGGTGTGGGGGTAACGGAAATGCAATTATGTCTGTGTACAGCTGTGGCCTCCTAAGCTTACCCCTGCTTCATTTTGTTTTAGGGAACAAAGACCGATGCCATGTATAACACGCTAAACCCACCGGTGTTCTTTTGTTCTCCTTAGGGAATTTGGAGAGATTCAGTATGTTGTGTTTGTGTTTTGCCATAAACATTACATATGCCCACTATACATGTTGTATGTCAATAACAGCATTCTATCTATAATACATACAGTAAGTGTATTAACAGCTCCATGTGTGTCATAGTATACAAACACAAAAGTATGCTTTACGTTACTGGTATCCTGACCTGCTTGAATGTGTAACACAAATAAGCTCCTTAGAGTAGGAATTAAGAATTAAGTTGGCAAGATATTTCTGTCAGATTCAAGGGTTTCATGAGACGAAGCATCCGTTCCAGTCGCTCGGATCGCAGATGTTCTTTAGTGAATTGCGCCAAAATACACTTCAGATTGGCTTTTTGAGCATGCACTCATTTGTAAAAGAAAAGATCGAAGGAGTTATACCCCCAGGGTGAGTGTGATTGGCTGACAGAGGGAGTGTGAGGTCATCTCCTGGCCATGTTCCCAGTGAGGAAATCTGGGGGATGTGATGTCAGTCACACCGACATTGAAACCTGCTACTCTACTTCTGCTTTCTTATAAGGGCACAGCCCTGAGCATTTCGAAGTCAGTTGGCCATTCATAAAGTTGGCTTAGTGAATTAAACTCTTCCTGGGTTCAGCTTATTGCAGTTTTATCAAGGTGCAGATACAGGTGACCATATGTTGTGTGAGACTCTCAGAGTATATCCTCATATGCTTCTCGCACTCAAAATAAAGTGGAAGTTCTGCTAAATATCCTAAAAACTTTGAGGTGTTGTGACCTTCTGTCTTTACAAGACTAATACTGAGCATGAGACACAGCAATTAAATTGTAATAGCAGCACACACACCCAAATGAAGCCAAGTGTGCCAATATTTGAACATAGTTCCGGTTACATATACATATAATCAAGAACATCATATTTCATCCCATGCAGAAAGCAAACAGTAATATAGGAAGTCATTTGGGATCCAACCAGGATTAAGAAGGGCTGAATTTAGGTTCCTTACTGGTAATCAAATCAAACTATACCATATATCAGGTTTACTCTGTGACAGTCGTGTTTGACCAATGTACCATCTTCACTTTTTATTTTAGCTATACTTCAATTTGCATGGAAATATAGGACACCATGGCATGGATGACTTGGCAATAGAAACACCACTACAATGTTGGTTCACTGATTTGTTACTGTACTCCATAATAAGATGTCCAAAATTCAGATTTTTGAAAATGTTCCTACATTCTGCTATTTCTGAGAAAACATCTCAGCTCTTAACTGCTTTTAAACTCTATATTTGTGACTGTAATTTAACTCTTGGAAAATAAGCTTTCCTACAAGCAGTGATCGCTTGGCTGAGGCTTGCTCACACTGGCGAATGATCCTTTTTATATTTCCTTTTAGTTCAGTAGCTATTCCTTTCAATTTTAATACATCCTCAAAAACTGTTTCTCATGCCAGTGGTGTAGTCAGGGATTCGTTTCAGGGAAGAATGAGAAAATATGCTAAATAATATCACACACACTATCTGTACAATTAAAATGATAAGTGTGATGCGCTCACCCATTTCTGGTTGGATGCCATTCATTGGCATTCAGAATTTGTCATTTTATTACTTAATGCACTGCTGTCAACCAACCTAGCCGTTTTTGTAATTGTCAAATATTAACATGCATAGAAAACAAAATACGTTTATGATGAAGCCACTGAAAATGATTCAAATATCATGCTATTAATAGGGGAAATAAGTTTATTTCAGCTTACCCCTGAAAAGCAGCCAGATCTACAATTCAACCTCCAGCACCTCATTGGGTGTCACCTCGATATCTGGCTATTAGCTTGTCTCATCAAAGTGGTTGGTAGCTTATTATATGTTATAAATCTTATACTAAGTGACATATTTATTTGACATTTTGTTCGATGGAAATCTCGAGAAATCATAGTAAATGTATTTATAAACATCATTATAAAGTAATTTCTGCACAAATAATGTTATCTGATGCATATGTATATTAACATCTGTGCTGTACATCTTATTTTAACCACACACAAGTAAGCATTTGGAATTATTATAAAATATCACAAGAAGTTTTATATCCAAAGTCCATCCCTGCTCTTGCCATCTTTGCTGCGACACGTTTTGAAAATCAAGCCCACAATCTGTCAATACTTTTCTTGAGTTGCACTTACAGTTCATTTGATAGATGATATTTGGATCTTTGGAGAAATAAGCTCAGCCTGATGAACAGTATGTGATGGAGGTCTGACTAATAAGTCCACTGTGCTCCCTGCCCCACCTACCCTACCTTCTACTGTTGCTGAAATCTGGGGTCAGAGAAAAGGCTGTGTTACCGAGGCCATTAGCAGCGGCCTTGGGCAAACATAGACAGTCTGTTCAAACACAGGGCGGAAGCAGCTCTAATGAGGATGTTTACTGAGGTGGAAAAAAACGGCATGAGCAAACAGGGATGTGGACACACATCGACACTTCATTCCTGTCACCTCTCCTGCTCTGGGGCCTGCCACAGGCCCTAATCACACCGGCAGGCAGAAATGCCACAAAAAAGTCACATAGCACCGCAAGGTTGCCACTGGATGACATCTCAAATGGTCCTCAGTGCCCCATCTCTTGTTAGTGTGCAATTTTGTGCTTATCTCATAGTCTTTTTCTCTGGTTGGACCTACAAAAAAAAAATATTCTTCAAGCTCAGCTTATTGCTGAGAGCCAGGTGTATGGAGTAAATGAGATGCTGATAACCTGCAGGAAAGCGAGGTGGCCAGTCAAGAGAGAGACAAGGCAGATAACTGCGAGGTATAAATAGAAAACAGTAACGGAAGCATCTTGGGAGATTGCTGTGTGTTTTTTGTCTGTGTAACAAGGCTGGTGGCCATTGTTAGTGGTGTAAACACACTCTAGGCCTGGCTCTTGTGTCATTGTTAAATACGTTCTGCTGGCTCAGCAGCACATGGTGGAAGAAACTGTGATCTCAATCCATCTGGGCTGATAGCTAACAGTCATTATATGATTAGGGTGTGACTTAGCTAACTGTTGGTGGTGATGTTGATTGACACAGCTGATGGCCTGCTGGTCTAGACCTCTATGATGACTCAATTGGATGATGGTGCTAGGTGTCAATGGAAGTTCAGTTGGATAAGTTGGTAAAACCTGCCATACTACCTGCCTTCAATACACTGTGGCTTTTTAAAACAGGTCAGTGTGTGTGTGTGTGTGTGTGTGTGTGTGTGTGTGTGTGTGTGTGTGTGTGTGTGTGTGTGTGTGTGTGTGTGTGTGTGTGTGTGTGTATGGGCCAAATGTAATTAAAGAAGACCGTTAGTGTGCTTGGAAGAATAGCTCTTAAAGTGGCTCTCATAAGTATTCACCCCTTTGAACTTTTCTATATTTTGTAGTTTGGAGGTGAAATAAAATGAAATAAATTGTGATTATATGTCATGAATTTATACAAAATATCTCATAATATTAGAATGGAGAAAAAACTCAATATTATTTAGAAATGAAAATTGTGAAAATGGTGTGAAACCCATTGGTGTGAAAAATGTTTTTCTTCCAAAATTAATATCATGAGCTTTTTAAATAAAATATATTTGTGATACATAATAACTGTCAAGCGCATTGCAACTCCAACACTACAAAGCATGGAAAAGTTCAAAACTATCTGCAAGTACTTCTGCCTTGTTTTGGTCAGTCTTGTGAAATGGCTTCTTCATACATTAGACCTTTTCCTCACATAGAGCTTTGCGCCAAGTGCAAACAGAAGCTGAGCGCTCTGTCTTTCACAAGGCGCCAACTAGTTAATATTGCATCAGCACATTTTTAGAAGCTGTTGAAGAGAATAGACGAAACCCTTTTGTGCAAGAGAACTAGCTTCTGTGCACCTACACACACCGAAAGCTGACCACCTGTCTCATCCTCCCTGCACAGTTTGATCCAATGGGTGTGTACCTGAGCCTTCTCCCAACGCCTGCATTGCAGTCTTTCTCCCTCCCGCCCACTCCCTCCCTCTCTATCTCTCTACTCTGTTTCTCTCTTATCTATTTATTCCTTTGTACAGTCTCTCATTCTCTGCCAATTTCTTTCTGTCACTTTGTCTTGTTCTCGCTTCGCTTCGTTTCGTCTCTTCCTCTTCCTTCACTGTTGTGTCTCTCTCCATCCTTTGCTATCTCTGTTGCTCTCTGTCTTTCTCACCCCCATGTTTTCTTTGTTTCTTTCTGTTCTGAGCTTTCTATTTCTCACCCATGGACCATTCCAGTACCCATGAGACACTTTTACATCCAAATCAAACAGTAGTGCACAGGGCGGCACCGCAGTGTGCCACCTAGAGTCCGGCAGAAAGAGAATAGTCTGGTGTGAGCTCTCATAAATCCTCTGCATTTTGTATTAAGGCAGCATGCGTTATACTGCACTGGGCCCTTGGCGGCAGGGATGAACACATGCTCATGCATAAACAGACATGCATATATATTCATAAGCAGTTAATAATCTTCTTCCATATTTGCATCAACAAACTCGTTTATTTCGCTACTATCCAGGCATGGATGATTTATTACTGAGAAGTTATATCTGACACTAGAGATAATCTCTCACAAATGATCTGCATATATTGTAGGCATCTAAATATACATGGGCTAATTATTAAAAAAAAAATATTGGACTGTATATTTTATTGCTTCACATTTACCCTAACAAAGGGAATGGCAATGAGCCTCTTGAGCTCATCCCCGCTGCTGGGAGCCATGTCCTCTTTATCCTCTAAATCTATGATAATATATCGCTGCAATAGTGCCATTTTGTCTCAGACCAAGCATAATTTATTTTATTTCTGGGAATGGTGTTTAATAGGGGTTCTCCCACTATTAATTCTCAGTCACTTCTCTTGGGAAAAGAGCTCATTATTTCCTTATAAATGGTTCATCGAGCAGGAAGGGACGATGAACTCGGCTATTTCCTCGTGCCAAACGCTCTGATAAGTGGTGATATTTTGGGTGGCCTGCGACAGCAGCCTGTAGAGCAACACACGCTGTGGGTTTTGGCGGCAGTGTTCTGGCTCTTACCTTGTGGCTTTTCAAGCCTGCTGTCTGAAATTCTACAGGACAGGGAAGCAACAGATGCACTGTGTGTAGGAGGGAGGAGACACTGGACAGACTATGGAATAAGAACACATTCTTTATGGGTATTCTCAAAGTCTACACTCAAAGTCCCACATTATGAAAAATGCACAGCAATAGAAAAAAAATTAAAGAGTATTCGTAATATATGCCGTGTGGGACATTTGTTCTCAGTTCAAATATTGGCAGATTTATTTAAAGTGACACATTCAAGAAAACTCTTGTCATCTGTCTCTCTTTTTATAACTGTTGTGCTGACTGGTGGCCTGCATGGATTCTGGCTGCGCAGACGTGAAGTGTCTGGTTTAGAAAAGTGTGAAAGACATTGTGAGGAGAGAAGATTCTTAAGTCCCTGTTGATTTGGTTGTATTTTATTTGTTTGTTTTTTTTTAGTGCTCTGTATAACAATAGACATTGTCACGAAGCAGCTTCACAGAAATCTGGAAGTAGATGTAGATTTCTAATGAACAAGCCCAAGCTTATAGTGGCAAAAAAAACTAAAAGGTAATCCTCTTCTGGGTGATACTGGACAGGTAGCGGAAATGTGGAAATCATTACTTTCCTATAACTGTATACTACCTGAAGACCTAGAAAGTTTTTTTTTTTTTTTTTGAATGATTTGCACTTTAAACAGTGTTTTGACTCTTGCTCATTTTTAATTCTGTGTCTTTCAGGATGCCTTCGTGGAGCTCTACAGTCATCAAAGAGCATCCATATTCCACCCCTGGCCCTATTTAAAGACAGTCTTTGGCCTGGCAGCACTGGGAGCGGCAGGAGTCACTATCGGCGCCCTTTTTTCTCAGAAGTGATCATCTGGAACTTTGACACCTGTCCTTCCTTCTTTTTTTTTCCCCCCAAGGCTTATGAAGGCACTAGGTTTATCAGCGTAGCACTGCCCTGCTGTACCGTCCATGTTATGGAGCTGTCCTTGAAACTGGAGTAGGAGAAATGCAATGATGAAAAAACAACAAAAAAACAAAAAACAAAACAAAAACAAAAATAATAACAGTCGCTCCAACACATTTACTAAATCTACTATCACTGCCATTTTTAGATCTAGATACAAACGTACAACTCCATAAAAATTCATGGACCACTTAAGCACACACAAATGACAATACGTTTTTTTTATTACAAACATTATTTACATTTGAACTTCTATGAACCTGCAATTCCAGACATCCACTTATTATGGGTTTTATTACTTTGTGTGTAGCATGGAATGATGTATGTATAACGAAGGAGTTGGAACAAAAAAGAAAAAAAAATGACAGCTATGAATGCTCCACTGTCTGCATGCATATTGGTGAGCTACTTTTTTTTGCATGATGGCCTTTTCAGCATGGAAAAGAAAAGCACCACTTTGTGTTGGACATTTCTGGGTGTTATTTTTTTCTTTTTCTTTTTTATCTGTCTTTCTCCTTCTTAAATATTTCTCAGCGTACCTCTAAAAAGCAGCAGATGCTGTTCATTCCTCGTTAAGCATAATCGTCTGTTTGATTGGCAGGCGAGTATCTGGGTTTGTCCTTGCCGCTAAGCACTCGCTGCACTTGCTTTCAACTGCTTGTGTTCTGAGGTATATCACACCTGAATGTATAATCCGTGTCTCTGTGTATGGTGTGACTCTAGAGACATTTAACCTTTATCATCTCATCTGGTGTCACTCTGCTATTATTTCATGTCAGTTTTATTTAAAAAAAAAAAAAATAAGGAAAAAGAAAAGAAAATTTGAGGGCTGAAAACATACAGATTATTGAAGCTAAAGCAGCAGGACTTCTTAAAAAGAGTGTGTGTTTGTGTGTGTGTGTGTGTGTGTGTGTGTGTGTGTGTGTGTGTGTGTGTGTGTGTGTGTGTGTGTGTGTGTGTGTGCGTGCCATTGTCATTGTCATTGTAAGTAAAACGTGTTGAGAGAGAGCTTAAAGCTTTGCCAGAAAAGGTGGGTATCTCTCGGCCTATTACAGCAACCAGAGATAAAGTAGGGAAGCTGGGGTCAGCCAGGTGTGGCAGGGAGGGGGTGGGTGGACAGATAGGGGGCAGGTGGGGTACAGCAGAATGACTCCAGCTGGCATCAGAGACTTTATTCAGCCTGGCACGATGAGCAACCAGGGAATACAAATTCCAGAAAAACATAGTAGAAAGTTAATAATAATAATAATAATAATAATAATAATAATAATAATAATAATAATAATAATAATAATAATAATAAATAATAATTATTATTTCTTTTTATTAGATTTTTATTATTTTTCCATTTTATTTTCACATTATTGCAAAGTCATACATTATGTGTCACCCCTGGACACAACGAGGTCACAGTGTTGGACTAATGACCCACCGGAACCAGACCTATATGAACTGTCAACATTCTGGACCGTCAAATCAACAATTACAAATCCATGACTGCTGAGCTACCATTGCGCCACAGAAGAACCACCTTAATACTGTTGGGTCCTAGATTGCTCCTGTGCTAAACGAGTTAGCTTGAAACGTGACAACCTGAACCTGTGTGTTTCTGCTGCTGCTTTCATCCTGAACAGAACCTAAGCGGTATCAGATATCTCAGTGCTTGGTATGTTCAGCTTGAGGACTTTAGTTTTCCATAGCAGGTGGATACTTTGACAATCATGACGTAGTAGGATGTTATGTTTACTTGTTAATGTTTTACTGTCATTTAATGTCATCTAAGTGGTGTAAAAAATCATTTTATTACGTAAAGTCTGAAGTGATGTTTTGTTTCCAGAATGTCATCAAGTTTTGTTTCCAGAATGTCATCAAAAAGTCAATCAAATTTAATGGCAGAACTCATGTTTCATGTTCTAACGGTACAAAAACACGGACATAATGCAATGTTAAGCTTCTGCTATGAGTACAGAAGCGTCATGCTGATCATATATTTTATCTTATGGGAGAGAGATGAAGACTCGCACTGTAACATCATGTATTTTGATAGCTGCTAAGAAGATGTGTAGCTCTCATCAATGTAACATCCTTGTTATTTAGACTCCATGCGATGCTGCTTTACGATACAGCGAAAACTGCCACTGATGAGGGGGCTGTACTGAAATCTCCCCACTCTGTAAGCATCACTCAGCAAGAAGGGTGTAAAGACTCACGCAGCATTTGTGTGATTGTATAAACACTCTGGATCAGGAGGAATTGTCGTTTGACGAACGAGGTCAAGTCTTGAGTTTCCCAACAGAAGCGTTCAGTAGATAGCAATTCAGTAGTGGAAAGAATGTGTAGTGTATTGAAACCAGCCGTTTGTCTTGCTTATTAAACTGAAATTTTTATTCATTTTAGGACATATTTTGGGAAGTTTACGCCATGTAAAATGTACAGAAATGGCAGCAGTGTCCATTGTAACCTTAACCCAAACTGACTGTCATAATTTGGCGTTAATAAGATGTTGGGTACACTTAAAATGTCCATGATCAGTGCTTTCTAAAAACAAAATCTGAGACAGGATTGTGTCTACTCTGTCTCCAGGAGCAATTATAATACTATGGTAAGAATTTGATCATTTTAAAACAAGCCTTGAGGAGACACTGAGAAACCAAGAAATAGTTCCAGATATTCAAGGCAACCTTTCAGCCGCTAAACATGTGCAACTTGTATGCGGTATGTCAAACTTAATTGGTGCGATTTATTATGATATCATTCTCATAGTTGATGAGGGAAAGAGATTTTTAAATGAGCTACCAGACTTGGTCGTAGGTTATCACATTTTTGTTATTTAATATATGTATGTTTTATTTTATATTATTGGTTTTCCCATTACCAAGAAATTTCAAATCCAAAATGGGATTTGGGATGTTTTCCAGTTTAATTGGGACAATACTGAAATGGCACAATAATAATTCATTATGATGATTTTGAATGTCATATCCTTACTGTATATGTGTCTCCTTGTACCACTATGCATTATTAATGTCCAATCTCTCTAGGTTCTTTATCAGTTTAATTATCAAGGCAGGAAGGAGTATTTAACTGAGTAAAGTTGAGAGGTAATTTTTCTCAATTTCTGTCTTTATGGCAGCACCATTTGGTATTTAAGCCTGTTATTTACATTGTGTGTGATTGTGATTTCTTTTTATTCTTATTTTGGTTGCACCATTTTTGGAGTTCCTTTCATCTTTGTGACTTTTATATGAATTTCTGAAATATCTTGTTTTCTGAAAGAAAAAAAAAGGCCCAATAATACATTATATGGTTAATGCACTTTTTTTGTTTGGCAGCTAATATCATAGAACCATTTCCATAAAATGCCACAACGAAAGAGCCAAGCGCCAGTCTCAACCTTCTTTTGTTTTTTTCTTTTGTAATTTTATTGCTTCTCTTATTTCACTGCGTAGCACTAAATGTAACTATACAGAACCTGATCAAAATATTCATGGCATTTTCTATATTAAAAGATGATACCCAGAGGATCATAAACTATACTGTACTTTATTATCTGATCCTCTTATCGCAGTCATTATTTGTCCTTTTACGAAATGTAGCCTGCATAAACCAACGTTTAAGGTTTGTTGTTGTATTTTGTTTTAATTTATCCTTCGATGTTCACATACTATTTTTGTCTACTTTTTCCTATCATAAGCTAACTGATATGTCCTAATTAAAAGAAAAAAAAATTGCCTTACCATCTGTGAGCTGTCACTTAATCACTGAATCATAAACTCAAACCATAGCACTCCGTCTACCATACTGTGTCACATGCTTCCATATTGCATTTAAAAAAAATAAAGATTTGATTGAGACATCATCTCTAGAGAAAGCGGATTCTAGCATTAAATAACACTCCGAAGAGTCTCTGCTGTTTATTCTGTTTAAGTTCATTGAAGGCTATGATGGAGTGTGAATAAGAAAATGTGTGTTACTTACTTCGGTCAACACATCAGAAGCACCACAGAGCTCTAGAGTGAGGAACCTGTGTGTGTTCTGTAACCCACTGAGAATAATCTCAGTAGTTCTCAGTAGTTTCCATCACTGTGTCATACGTGATGCAGCAGGAGTCCTACAGCTTGTCAGACTCCATCTAAAAACTTTCCCCAAGCCTAACATTACCTCCGGACCTGCTGGAAATGAGATAGATGGTCACGGTAATGGAAATGCTGATGCTTCCTCTCTAAGCATTCATTTTTTCATGTCAGTTAGGACAACTGGGGCAGCGTCTTTAGCTGCAGGGCTCAAACAGCACACAGTGTTCCCTCTGGAAATCTCCATCATTAGACATTACACCAGATTAACCTCCTCCTGCATTCAAAGCCCCACAGCCGATTCGCAACATCCTCTTTAGAGAAAAAGAATGAAAAAGTTGAGCATGGAGAGTTTAGCCCATGGGAATGGCAAGCCTAAATTAGCTCAGGTCTAGAGTTCTGTGTGCAAGATGCTATCCTCTCAGCACACGAAATATTTGAAATGCTTAGAAGGACGGAGAATTGTTATGGCTGTCTACATGGCTACCTGCGTGCACTGTTTAGTAAGTGTGCACAACTGAGGCGGGATTTGTACAGACTAATTTGAGAGAAGATTTTCCTAATATTAAGCTATTAATGCTAGATAAAAAGAAACTATATTTATTCTAGCAATCTCATTTTGGTCAATGTTTCCAATTTCCTTTAGTCAATTTCCTGCAGTAAAAAAATATTTTACAATAACTGAAATGAAATCTGTCAGATGTCTAAACATATTACAAAGAAATCTGGAGATCTCAGGGTTAAATCTGGAAATCTGTCTGTTAGTCTAATATTTTCATGAACACTGTTCCTAAAAAGAATAAAATATGGCATCCAGTGATGATGTGGCCGGTCCGAGAGTTCATTATTTTCCAGCATTCCGCAAAAGTGTTTTATTTCTCTTAACTCGCAGCAATTTGACAATATTTATACAGTTTTTTGTTAGTAAGGAATTTTATGTTTTCATTTTAGTACACATAATGTTGCTGAACGTCCCCGAAACAAATGAGTTCCTGTTTTCTCTACTGTATATAACAACTAAAATGTTTTCTTCTCTTTCTTGAGTAAATATTCTTCTGCATCTTGTGAAGTTTCAGAGAACCTGCAAAATTTGCAAAAGCTATCTAACTGAAAGACTTTACCTTTACACTCTGGCACTGCAGATGTCTTCCAAAAATGTCACACATATGTCTGTTTATGAGAGGACCTTATAAACTTTCAGACATGATCTAACTCCTTTAGCATCTTCCCTACAAGAATATGCAAGTTGTTACTATAGAAATAATGTATGAGATTGAGAATCAATACCACCATATGTCAATTACCTTATCTTCTAGTTGAGGTATTCTTTCTCCTGTCATAGCTCTTGTCTCCAAGGATGCAAAGAATGAATAAAGGGACAAGTGGAGCGGTTATTATAGTAATATAATAAAGTCTTTTGAACCCTGTTGTTGACTTGCTTGAAATATAAAGCTTGCAACACTGACATACACTTAAAAAGAAAGGTTAAGCAAAAGTTCTGTGATGAGGTAACACTTCTTTTAGATTCATTTGAAATATCATGATGTGATGACAGCAGATTTTTTTTATGGCTTTAGGAAACTGCTAGAATATATTTTCATTTAATTACATTCCCTTTTTCTTCACATCCCCTTCGGGAATAGTTGTGATGTAAGCAGTAGTGGCTTTTTAACTGTGGTGAAAAACAACAAGAAGCCAGTAACAAACTGTATCTATTGGAGTACACCTTGTCATTGTGGTTGTACCACTAAACTGGGAAAGAGAACATAGTATTTCTCATTTAAGGTACACAGAGTAATTAAAATTTTATACCAATATTGTACCTTAGGTACATTTACATTATTTGCACCTTGGATGAATAAAGAATTTACATGCACAGTGTATTTTTTATTTTTTTTAGTTTCCAGGCTTGTTGCAAGGACAGAGTAAGGAGTATTGTTGTTTTATAGTGCATATTCTGTGAATTTTAGAATAAAAAGAAATGATGGACACATCAGCCAATTTTTTTTTTACTTTTTCATTGCTTCATACATCATGCATTTCAGAAACAATGACCATAATTTCTTAATAGACCTATTTAACCTGGGTCATGTTCCTCTTCAGGAAGCTTGTACATTTTACACTGTACCCTTATAGTTATGATCTTTACAATTATAACAATTAAAGTTTCAGGTCACTGATTTCCCATCTAGAAATTGTTGCATAATGTGCAACAAAATAATGCCACTAATCATAGGTAAAGTGGGATGTGGTAGCCTAGTGGTTAGGTGTTGGACTACTGATCAGAAGATTGTGAGTTTGAATCCCAGGTCCGCTGAGCAAGGAACCACTGGGCACCTGAACAAAGCCCTTAACCCATAATTGCTCAGTAGTATAAAAATGTAAGTTGCTCTGGATGGGTGGAAGGGTGTCTACAAAATTTCTTAAATGTGTTAGCTTAGTGGTTAAGGCTCTGGGCTGGTATTTATAAGGTTGTGGTCCTTAGCTGCTAAACTGGCTGTATCCTGTCTCACCCTTAAGTGTCATGAAAAGTGCCAGGATGAAGGGCGGCATCAGTATCAAGACAGAAAAATACACTGACAGGTGACTACTTACATGGCAGAGGGGAAATCTGATGGTACACGGGATGATTGGATATATATCCATAACCATTTTTGGTGTGCTGTGGATTGATCTGCATGGACAGCCAGTGACTCATAGGATTGCTGGGGATGGGGTCACCTGAAGTCTCTCACACCTTCTTTGAACCACTGTTGCATAAGCCAGCTTTATGACCGGGTGTTTATCAGTGATCATTTGAAGACTTTGGCAGGAATGAATTAGTGTTGGGTCTGGGGTAAACTCAGAATTTGTGCTGACCCATTAGTTCACTCAACTACAAACTGTTGTAGATAGGATAGGATAGATATTATTTACATTTACATTAGTTACACTTTATTGTCACCCAAATGAAGATGGGTTCCCTTTTGAGTCTGGTTCCTTTCAAGGTTCTTCCTCATATCATTTCAGGGAGTTTTTCCTGGCCACCGTCTATACTTCTAACTGTCTATACTTTATACTATAAAGCTGCTCTGAGACAATGTGTATTGTTAAAAGCACTATACAAATAAACTGATATTGATATATAAACAACAAAAAAGAAAGAAAAGATTTGGGAGGATTAGTCAGTCCACTCCTTTACTTTTGTGGCTGTGAATGACTTGCGAAAGACAAAGGTGACACAAGGGTCATTTAAATAGGGATAGATAGGAACCAACCATTGTTGAGTGGCATTGACAGAGTCTGAAAAGAACAAATTTGATATAAAAGGTATACTTATGATAGCAAAACAAAGTTTATAAAGTGCTGAAGCTTTCTGAACAACTGTATAGAAAATAGTCCATTTCTCCATCCTTCAAGTAACCAATTGAGGCCTCTAGTGGTCAAAAACTACAAGAATTTGTTGCATAAAACCTTTACATATTTTAAATGACATCATTGTGTGTAAAATCTAGACAAGTAAAGAACAAACTGAAATAATATACTGTAAGTAATAAATAAAGACTTTGATTACATTGTATCACAGCTTACTTTTATAGGATATTGATAAAATTATTGCTTTAAGATCAAAATAATATAAACTAAAAATGAAATTTAAAAAGTCTAGTGATATTTAACTGTATAGTGGATTGTGTTTTAAAGAAACTGGCCTTAATGAATGGCACTTATAATGGTACCTTCTTATAGTACAGATAACTTGAAACAATCTGCCATAACTTTACACTTTTCAGGAACCAGTTCACAAACTTGGCTTCTAATCATCAGTGAGATCATTACAGGAAACACATCGATACAAACAGAGCTTTGAAAGTACCCTACATTCCCAACAACAGTCTTCAAATCACTGGTAACCAACAGAACATCAGTGGCATTAAATGTGGCAAGATCTTATTTGGAAACTGAATAATTCAACTAAACCAGAGGTAAAAAAACAAAAAAAAAATCCTACAACAACATCACCAACACCACCAACAACAAAAAACCCCAGTGAGATATAAGTATATTTTTTGTAGTGTAATACCCTACTGTTCTGAGGTCAGTGGTGCTTCACCTGATTGGGGCATTCCTAAAAGGGACTTTTGCGGCGCTTCAGCGAAGCCCAAAATGGGACAAAATGGTTAGTCCCTTGTGAGCCCCTGTCTGAATCAGACATGACATGGATTTCTTAAAAACAACAATTGCTACTTAATTTAGCCAAAATAACAACCAACCACAACACATAATATTGGCTCCTGGTTGTTCAGCCCATATTGATACTTATTCCACCTCATGATCATCTTCCTTTTAACCATACAGCTAAACCCATTGCATACATTTTTATTTAATGTTGAATGTTTGTAATTTAAAAATAGCTGGCCTTGGTTTAAAAATCTCCTAGCATATTTCCTCTGAAGTACCATTAACTATAGATCTGTACCAACACGGTGCAATGTTAATGCAATCTTAACCGTTTACTTATCACAGTACACTGTCATCACTTTTTCAAAGTGCAGTTTCACACATGGCAGAGACTATGTTTATGGGAAAGCCAAGTGAAATATAAAGTAAGATGGGTAGCTGTCCCTTTATTTTTAACACCTCCCTGCAACCTCCCCTGTGAGTCTGTGATCTGTCAGACCCCTAAGACTCAGCTCACACATTCTAATCCTTAGGCTCTGGGGCTTCGGGGCCTGTGGTTCAGCCTGAAGCTCTGAACTTGAAAGCTCACTTTTCAAACAGAATTTCTGTTTGATTTTTGTGCACCAGAATTTTACACACAGACTTAGAGATTGTGATCTGGGTGGGCTGGACAACATGCTACTTTTTGTTTTTTACTTAGTGTGTACTTGACTTAATAAATTAATTAATAAAAAAGCCCATTCTTGAGTATAAATCTGATTTATAAACCTGACTTGGCACGGTTGTTAGTGCCAGACTGGCTGTTCTGAATATTTCAGAAACTGTCGATCTGCTGGAATTTTCCAGCACAGCAGTCTCTAGAGTTTACACAGAATAGTGTGAAAAACAAAAAAAAACTCCACTGAGCAGCAGTTCTGTGGTTGGAAATGCCTTGCTGGTGAGAGTCAGAGGAGAATATCGACAGGTTTCAGCTAACAGGAAGGCTACAGTAACTCAACAATCGCTCTTAACAGCGGTGGTGAGCAGAAAATCATGTCAGACTGCACATAGTTGGAGTTTCATCACTGTCAGACAATTGACGATTATAAAAAGAAAAAGCCTTAAATCCAAAGTGGACGGTTGTGCAAAACTGAGGGATTTTAGAAAGCAGCTCATTAGATAAAAATGTGTTTTATATGAATTAGTTTAATATAAAATTAATAAAAAAAGGTATAATGAAGGAATAAAATTAAAGACTAGGCTAACTATTAGTGTAAAGTGTACTGATGTATTGTAATGTTAGTTGTCAAAATACTGATGATCAAAACTGCTATTTGAGATCATGTGCTAGAGAAGAATAATGCATAATTTATTTGATTAAATAATACCATAAAGGGTAAATGAGACATTTGTAACAACTGATTTAAGACAGAATTTATAGTAACAGTCAGCTCTGGGTTTGTTGGCCCAATCCAGGTGATTGTTGGGTAAAAATATAAAAAAATATGTCTTTTTAATAATAATTTAAAAATATTAAAGAATTTTAACTGAAGTAAATTTATTCATGAAACAACATCATTATGAAAAAGAACGGAAGAAAACTACAGTACGTGTCACAAATGCATGAAGTGCTTTGTTTAAATTCCCATTGTTGTTTTCTCCATTAATGGCTAAGGAGCTTGTAGTATACACCGTAAGTTCTACTCCTCTTTTCAGAAATTTTCAGATAGATAATTTCCCCATTCATTAGCTTATTTACAAGTTTTTAGTGAGGTTTAGGTCAGGGGACTGGAATGAAAATATTTTGTGTTCAGAGAAATATGTTATTTTAGATGTATGCTTTGCCTCGTCCTGCCAACTGTACAGTAACTTGTTAACAGAGGCAGACAGATTTTCATTTGAAATCTCCTGGTACTCATGAGTTCCATAATGCCATCAATACTAATTCATATTGCCATGAATACTGATTCCCAGGGTCTGTGGAGGACGATCACAACAGATCCTCCACCATACTTAATAGTGTGGAATGGATTATGTACTTTATAGACTCAACCTTCTCTTTTCGCTACATACAGTATGAGAGTTTGTTACAAAAACTATTTGCTCTATTTTTGTTTCATCTGACCAAAGAACCCAGTTTTTTTTTCAATATACCAGTTACATCATGTAAACTCCAGACACATACTGTAGCTTGATGTCTGGCATGCCTTCCAAATAGGTTGTTGGCATGGAAACTTGGTGACCCCAAAATGCCACCATCTTCTGTAACTCTTCAACTGTGATCCCTGGAGAACTGTATGCCCCAGTAGCCACCACATGCTGCATGGGGGCAAGATACACTTCTCTTCCAGGCAGGTTCATTAGAGCTCCAGTTGATGTAAATGGCATTTATTAATGACAGTTGACTCTCTTTTGTTTTGCTTTCCATTTATGTATTTAATAATCTTCATGTTGATGAATGGCGAAGGGCATTTGGCCTCAGTGTCAAGTAAAATTTGAAATTAAAATGTGAACATACGTGCAAAAACTGTTCAGAACAAAGTAGTAATACTAAATAATAATTAAAAAAAAATATATATAGAAATATATAATAATAATAATAATAATATATATATATATATATATATATATATATATATATATATATATATATATATATATATATATATATATATATACAAAAATACAGAAAGATAGTTTTACTTTTATTATACCAGCAGATCACAGGTCGAATTATAACACTGTCATAGCAAGGGACAAGAGAACAAAATTGACCATGCTTACTGGGTGGGAGGGATATTACATTCTCTATCCTCTGTCAATCAAAAGCAACACTAGACAATCATGGGCATTTGCATGAAGGGCATACCCCAAAATACTTTTTTTTTTTAAACCCATTTTAGCCAGGGTACCAGTGGAGCTGTCTCTATTTAGTTCTTATAGAGACAAAATAAAAAAAAAATTACTTTGGTTTCACACTCTGGGTAAGAGATCCAGGCCCCATCTTCTGCACCACAATATCCTCTTTGTGCCAAGAAGCTATCAGGATACAATAGCGAGAGAATTTTTGCATGGGTGACAAAGACACTTCTTTTTCATGGCTAGAGTAAAAATATGTAGATCTCTCTTACTTGGGCTCTTCCATTCTGACACAGAGAGCCTAGTCCTGGCCATCTGCTAGTTTTAATAGGTCACCAACAGACACATTTCTTCTTGAAGTGTGCAGGGTGCTTGGGGGACTGCTGAGACAATGACAGCGCTGTCAGTGCACAGTGGCATGCTGGGAAAGAATGTGCTCAACATGAGCAAGGAGCCAGAAGATGATGCCAGGGTCTGCAGGGAGGGAAAAGAGAGGGAATGGAGGGGGAAATGAAAATGTTTACAAAGGCAACCAGTGCAAAAAACCACAACAAACTGCTGCTGCTGCAGATGCAGATACAGACTCCCAGAGCAGGAGATCTTCTTTTCTGACACATTGTGCAAAGAACATAGAATTTCCATTGTAGATGTGCCTCCATGTTCACTCTAGAGGTGGTGCTAATTAAAGTCCCATTAGGATGATGGGAAAGTTTGGGCTGGATGTATGATATGTCATGAGGTATGAGGAAAGTCATATTTTTAAACTTTCCTGGTATATAACCTGGATATTAGTCTCCCTCAGTTTAGCTCATCATGGGTAATGTAATCTCTAACATACAGTGACTAAATATTAATTATAATATTTTTTTATTAATTAATAAATAATAAAAGCTGCAATATTGTTTTCAATATTCAATATTGAAAACACTGAATATTCACATTTCCAATGTCAAGTTTGAGGATTTAACTGAATGTAAAATAACCTCTAGTTATATTAATCTGTCAGAATATCAGTATCAGTCTAGACTCTAAAGTAAAAGTCAGATGTGGAGCCAAAAGTCAAGAAACCAAAGAATGTGCAACTATTCCTTTTAGTAATTTCATAATTTAAGCTTTTAAGTATTTTGAACACATCTGCTGCAAGGACCTACACCTACTGTTAACACTTATGTTATATGCTTATGTCATATATAACTGTGCTTAATATCTGACAATCAGAAAAGGACAGTAGGAACACACAAGGCTAAAATCCAGACTGATTAGTGAATAGCACTGCACTTCAAAGATTTGTTTTTGACCTCAATACCCCTTTCAACTACCCCAGTCAAGTACCCTTAAAATAATATATAAGTGATTTTAGGAAACTGTAAAGGAAAAATGAGACAGACTACTTGTTATTATAAAAAGATTGCAAATGGGTCCCTGTCTGTCCAATGTAGCTCTCACTGCCATGGCATAAACCCAGCCATTTAGGGGTTAATGCTCTCAGTGCCAGGCCCAAGCCCAAATAAGCTGCATCAGGAAGGACATCCAACATACAACTGGTGCTAAATGTCAAATATGCAGATTGGATGGTCTGCTGTAGTGACCCTGAACAGAGAGCAGTCAAACAGAGCGGTATGCTGCAAAATACATTATACATTATGGTATTTCAGCTAAATGAATAGATCAGAAAGAAAGAGTGAGACATTTAGTTTTATGATTCCTATAAATTTCGTGACTGTCATTATACAGAAGTGATATAAATAGTCACACACCCATGTTAAAATGGAAGACTTTTATGAAGCCAAGGTAAACACCGTCAGAACTTCTTCCACCATCAATGTGCATTTACAAAAAAATGCACAAAATTTAAATGAAAAACAATCAAAAATAGTTTAATAACATTGATTATTCTCTTACAAGGGATGGTGGTACTTATTAGGTAGCAAGTAAACATTCAGCTAGCTTTCTCATCCCTGGTACGTCAATGATTCTTGAGTGCTTATGACACGTATCACCTAGCTATTTGGTGTAGACACACATTCATGGCAACGGTATAGCTTAATGGAAGTGGGCCCTTCAAAAAGTGCAAAAAATGTCCAGGACAGGTTTGGCCTATACTGTACATAACATTAAAGCTATCTGTGACTGTCATGTAGTGTCAATAGTGCCACCAAAACAGTGTGTCCTTTTGCAACCCTATGAGCCCATTGCAACACAGTGGCCTGGTCAGCATTTGTATTCAGCAAGCTGTGATACAGTGTGTGTTCTCACACCTTTCTATCATGGTCAGCATTAATCTTTTCAGCCATTTGTGACACATTAGTATCTTTTGTGGGATCGGATCAGATGTGCTACCCTTCTCTATCCATCTGCATCAATGACCTATGGCTGCTCCTTCTTTTGGTGAAGGAAAAAACTGGGGACAACCAACAAAACCTGTCCCAGTTGTGTAGTCATCTGCTTGTTCTGTTCAATTATTAAAGTTGCTCAGATCCTTAGACCTTTTTAGTATTTTTGGAATGATCATTTATTTTATTATAATTGCATTGTACAGCAGTCCTAATGTTAAGAGTATTCCTATATATTTTAATTTTGATAAACAAAATAAAAAATATATAACTCCTGCATGTTAACAAATGTTTTAGATGTGCTTTCCTACAGAGACAGTTCATTATTTGTATTTTTTTAATTAAATAAGACCATTCCAAAAAACTCAGTGCCATCTGCAGCGTACAGATGTGCTTTGACTGCCCTCTAGTGGAAATCCTTTCGAACTGAATATTGTATTTAATACTGTCCTATAGAACATTCATACTTTATATGTTCTTGTATGTGTTAAGGTTTAGAGATTTATTTTTTTTAAACTAAGATTTATATGATGCAAATTCACTTCTCTGTAGTTGATTTAGTTTTTTTCCTTACTACAAACAAAGGAACTGAATTCAGTTCGGGTATTATATTGATTTATACCTCAGCCAGTTGTATCTGATTCAGACCTTAAATCTGATTGGTCAGAGGTTTTGATTAATTTTCTTTAACAGCATGGTTTAGGCAGTAGTTCCAGCAGCAAGGTTCATTAGTGGATAAACCACATAAATTAAAAAGTGTATAAAATCTTGATATGGTGAATGTTTTTGTATATTTATATCCTAGTTCCTGAGGTAAGGCCTACATGAATTGGACTTTTTTATCCAGCACATCCAAAAATACCTGGGAATTTGGGGCCCAAATATTCTACTTGAACAATTTTTGCTGTGCGTCAGGACACATTACCTGCTGAAAGAAGCAACTGCCATTGGAAAGTAAATAAAGGGGTGTACTTGGTCTGCTCTAGATAGATGGTATGTATCACAGTAACATCTCTGAATGTAGAGACTAACCTCTGAATTATGAGAGCCCAGCACAATGTGTGCTGTTTTTTTGTCATTTTTGTTTTTGTCATTAAGCCATCACAATATGGTCTTTGGCAAAGTCAGTCAGATCCTTACACTTGCCCATTTTTCCTGTTTCCAGCACATCAACTTCAAGAACAGACTGTTGACTTACTGCCAGAAATATCCCACCCTAAGTGCAGCAGGCATGTGACAAGGCTTTGGTCCAGATTCATCCATCACACTTAGGCAGCCAGTGATGGTCACGCTCCCAATCCTGAGGTGCTGTTAAATGCATGAGAAATTCAGTAGTGATTGAGATTCAGCTGCTGGAGCACAACTGTATATTTAGCATTTATACACAGGAAGAGTAAAAGACTGAGGCATGACCCTGTCAAGGACATGGTTTGATGTGCACATGGCTGAGCAGCCAGGAGAATATGGAGAAGGTTTTATAAGGAAAATAGATGTAAAATCTGGTTGAAGATATTTTTCATTTCTACTCAGAAAATGGTGCATGTTTATGTTTGTGTTTTCCTGGAAAATATAATTTGCCATGTCTGTTAATATTATAGCTAACACTACTGTAGTAACAAAAAAAAAGGAATTTAAACAAGTTTACATTTTCATTTCGGCATTTAGCAGACCCTTATCCAGAGTGTCCTCCAGAAGTGCTTTTTAAGTCTCTATCAACGGATACGCTGATATTAATTTAATAGTTCCTGGTCTAAAAGTACCTACTAGGGGAGTTTTATGTACCATATAGGTGCCAGAACAGAGAAGATTCTCCATGCATGCCTTCCTTGTACCCTGAGAGATGGTGGTACAGTACCAGTAGACCAGTAGGTATTATAAGTGGTTTAAGGTAAATGATTGGTCTGTATTTTGAAACAAGTCACACAATGAAATGTCTCAGTGTGGTTATTCTCAATACTGGAGTGTAATGTTTAAATATAATTATTTTTCTTTTGTATACATTGTAATTTATTTGTGCATTACAAGTCAGTGACCAACAAATGCATTTGAGCAACAAATGATGTCAAGGCCCCCTAGCCTGCAAATGCAAAGTCCCAGTATAGTTTCTGGTTCACTTGAAAACTAATTTGGCCCAGTTTGGTTCACGTTTGGTTTATGGCAAAACTTGTATCAAGCTCCATCCTAACATTTTTTTCCGTGCTAGCGGGGTCTGCTGCTTTACTGTATTATCTTCCGCAGATGCTGTCGTTGCACTGCTTCTTCAGTTTTTTGTGTGGTCGATGGCCCCCTGGGTTGAAATGGAGTGCTGCTCTTGCCACCAAGGTCTCCTTGCTGCACATTTACATGGTCATTCCACCAAAAGCATGCCCTTCTCATTTACCCCTTAATCAGGGCCATTTCAAATCTCAATTCATTACATGATAAAACTTGGAGGGTCTGTGTGCTCATTGGTCACTGGCCATCACTCTGCTCTATAGAAGACCACTGGTTGGACAACATATATATATTGTCATTCTGAGGTGATAGGGTATCATCCTACTGCACAATATGGTAGTGGTTTGTAGTCATTTAAGCCTTTACCCATGACCAGGTGGCCAAAATGATGTCCCCATCTGATGAGACTAGGAACCCAAGGTAATTAATTTGTATGGATTTTTCCAAAACTGGCCATTAATTTGGACTTTTCCAGGATTCTGATGGCTGCATTTGAGGTATTGTTAGCTAGCTGTCTGTATGTAGGTGTGAATGTGTGCACATTGTTCACACTATACACCTCCAATCTAAGTATTTCTGCCTCACTACCAGTGTTCCAAGGATCGACTCCAGATATCCTGCAACTCTGGTCAGGATAAATCATTACATTCATGTGGATGTGTGAAAGCACTCTTTCATCAAAATTTGTAATACTATGCTGAACCACTAGGGGACACCAGTGTAGTTTATCTGTCAAAATTGTAACCTGTTTGATTCCTGGCTAATGGATGTAGAACAATTTCTTGTTTGTCACAATTTAATTTATGCTGTACATCATAAATAATTTGTAGTATTTGTTTGTACATATTAAATGACACAGCAAATGTTCAATTCCAAGCCCCAACTGCTTCAGACATGTAAATCTGCTCATTTGATTAATTAATGCAACTGGACAATCAATCTTAAGATCAGCAATCCTCAGCATGTTGAATTAACTAAACACCCCGAATATAAAGACAGAAGAAAGCTAATTCTAAATGTAAAGTGGTTGACAGGTCACAGTGGTGAAATAGCTGAATATTAAGGTTTGACATAGCATAAAAAGAATAACCTTGACTAACAACCCCCCAACCCCCGCCCCACCAAAAAAGAAAAAAAAAGAAAAGAAAAGAAAAGGAAAGGAAACGAGGCAGAGGCTAATTTCAGAGGCACATGCAAGAAATGACCTCTAAACACCAACCTGCAGGAGCAGTAAGTCAATTCATAGTGCATAAAGCCAGATGTAATAGAAAATGGTTTGAATGTTAATAAAGCAATAGTCAGGAGTATTTGAGAGGGGGTGCAATGCAAAAAAATCCTGCCACTTGAAAACATGCAATCCTTTTTTTCCATATCCTTTGGATAATATTGTAGCAATATTTCACAAGCGAGAGTGTAGTTATACTGAATATTGGCATGACTGTGATTCAGCCGTAGGCGTGATTGCTGTACATAATAACAGTACAATTGTAAGCCCAATATTGCTTTTATGCCAAGGTTCTAAAAGCATGAAATTAATATCAAGTAACTGACATTTTGGACAAAATATAGATAAATGTTCTGTTTATTTTCTTTTAGCTAGCAGAAATAGCTCCTGAAGAAGCCAAAACTCTTTAAACCATGTTGTCTAGCTGTGTAGCTTGTACATTCCTGTTAATGGTTCTTCTGGTAAAAATTGGTGTCTGTTCCTCCTTTTCATCATCATCTGATGAGCATTCATGTTTATGTTAAATTCCTGAAAAATATAATTTATATTTTAAATAATATTAGCCATGTCTGCTAATATTATAGCTAACACTACTGTGGTAACCGTTTTGAACTAGGAAAAAGGAATTTAAACAAGTTTACATTTTCATTTCGGCATTTAGCAGACCCTTATCCAGAGTGTCCTCCAGAAGTGCTTCGGAAGTCTCTATCAACGGATACGCTGATATTAATTTACTAGGTCATGGTCTAAAAATACCCACTAGGGGAGGTTTTATGTACCATATAGGTGCCAGAACCGAGAAGATTCTCCATGCATGCCTTCCTTGTACCCTGAGAGATGGTGGTACCAGTAGAGCAGGAGAACTGGATATAGTGTCTTGGTGTGGTTATACAAAATATGGGCACTCTTAAACCAAACAAATAAGGTGTATTGGAGCTAACTGTTGTATAAAACATCAATATATCACTTAGGATGCCTAATACTGAAGCATTCATTCCATCCAGGTCACACTGGATTGGTCTGACATTTTTAAGTTCAGAGGTTACAATGAGAGTTCATCCACTACATTCTTCATTTCAGACCAATTCAACACTGAAAAATGCAATGTTCACTGCAAAACACTTATTTTGTATTTCTGCACTAATTTCCATGTTTACTGGATACTCAGAAGTCATCTTCACAACAACCTATGAATCACAACCCTAAAACAACCTCAAAGCATCACTGATTCAAAAGCAAATTTTACAGAGGGTTTGGGGACTTTTCCTTGTTAGTAGTTCCTATTTTTACCAAACAAGCAGATGGTGTGCAAAAGTTTCTGTTTTTTTCCATTGATGCTTCGTGAAGTTCATGTGCTTTCCAAACAGCTCGTTGTTATCTTTAGCTTCTACAAGAAACTTTACAACCCTAACAACTTGACCACTCAAACCTGAAATTCTGAAATTGTAATCTTTGAGTGTGTAATTTTTTTTTTTTAATTTGGCTGGTGTTGATGGTAAAAGTCATTTGTTTTTAACCCAATTATGATGGTGGAGAAAATCATGTGTGGAACTTGAATTTTATACGATTTTTTCTGGACACGTAACAATTTTTATAGCTTTATAACTTATATAGCTTTTTTAGTTCCTTAGATGTCAATGTTGGGTCCACCGTTTTTTATGTGATACTGTTGTGCACTTAAAATGGCTATATTCTCAACACCTAGACTAGGGGTTCTTAAACTTTCTGCAGTTCAGCACCCCTTTAGCTGTAAAATACACTCCATCATACTCCAAATAAATCATCTCAGTGGAAATTTATTTCATAGCACTAACATTATTTGTAGGCTACTTCTTCATTTATTGTACAAACTAGGATGTGTATCTTGCCTTTTAGTTTATGTGTCCTTGCTGATGCATAAGTTGCTATGTACCTCTGCCTCAGATCTGCTAAATCATTAAATGTAAATGTAATGTCATTTTTTAGCATTAAAAAACAAATAAACAAACAAACAAACAAAAAAACTTACTGAGTAGTATTACTGCATTTAACTTCCTAGCACTCCTATTATTTATTTATTTGTTGGTTTGTTTGTTTGTTTGTTTATTCATACATACATCCATATTCTATAATGTATATCCTACATAGGGGATTTAGGGTACAAGCCAGAGGACTCTTTTGATGGGGTGCCATAAGTCTACCACTAATAACATTGGACTGATGGAGGAAACCAAATTCCCCAGAAAAAAACCCTGTTGAAGGGAGTTTATAGTTTGTAAATGTCATTATTTGCTAATTACACGTGTCTAACATAGTGTTTAACAATGGCATTGCCGGTGACAGAAGGTAATAGGAATATTAGATAATAGGAATAAATGGAATATTAATAGGGCCAGAAAAAGATGATGGATGAAGAAGAGGTGTGCATAATATACCTAAGGTAGATGCTAAGTTTCAAATACTGCTTTTCAGTTTAATTGCTATCCGGAAGACCTACATATTTATTATTTCTCAGTCTATTATTCAGTCATGATTTAGGCACTGCAGGGATCAGCTGTTCTTGGGTTGTCCACGCTAAAATTTGTGTAAACAACCATTAATGCCAGACAGCATGAATATGCTGGCTCTGCACTAGAAACTGAATACAGAATAAAATGAGACATCTCCAGAAATGTTTGTTAACATGAAGAAATTAAAAATAGAAACCTTTAAGTGATAAAATGCTCTGTGAGACAAGCCTTAGAATCTTATCCACTTGAAAGTGAATTAGATTAATATATCTGCAATTCAAATGCTTGGAAAAAAAGGAGCATCGCTGGCTGTCCTACATATGCCGACCTTTATTCCACTCGATAGTTTTCTCATCTCTTTTCCTGTGCCACTGCCTGGCTTTCGTGCCTATTGGGGTCAGGCAATATGAGGCCACAGCAATTTTTAGCTGGTGCAATAATCCTAGACCCATCAGAATAGAGCAGGATATAAGAGCGATTATAAAGTCGTCTTCGCCAGGGACCTCTGTCGGATGCCCTTTTGATAATGTTATAAATGTAATAAATGTCACACAAAAGCCTTTGATGGATGTCATCCTTTGGGGCATGGCTGACAGCAGAACCACTTCTACCTCAGAAGCTGAACTTTTTCAGGCAGACATTCTACAGATTACAGAAGGAATTACAATGTCTGGATGGTGCAACGTGTTCATGGGCTAAAGGCAGCTCCTGAAATGTCACAAGTGCTTGAGCCAATCTTCTTTGCTGGCTCAGGCTTGTGAAAAACACCCTGAGAGTCAATACCTGAAGATTTTCGAGGCAAATCCAGAAAACAGAGAGATGCTTTTGATGGTGGACTGTTCTGCGATGCCTTTAAATGTGACCAGGTATTATACTTTATTTCATAGCATTTATTCCTCTATAAATCTTCTGAAAACAACAACACAGCAAATGCAGGAGGACAGCAGCAAGTGAATGTGAATAAAAATAGAATATTGTTTTATGAAAAAAAAAAGAATAAAATAATATTTCTACGATATAACATCTGTCTTACCAAATCACAATATGTACTATGGAACCTTATTCTTTATATGATACATTTTAGTTAATTTTAATTTAGTTTTAGGCATTAATGTCTATTTTTAACCATCTTCCTGATAAAAATAAAAATTATTATGAATGAATGGATTGGGGCATGAAAGCCACAGTGGAGTTCTTTCTCTTTAGCATTCTTTATACAAATGTTGTAACATTTTGAGCATTGACCATTGTAAATTTAAAATTTCAGTTTTAAAAAGTAAAAACTAAAGAACAAAATGTACATATACATACAGAAGTCATAGTTATTGCTCATGTTTTTTTTTTTTTAGTTATGGGATCCGTGACCAGAGGCAACAGACCATAACGAAGGGCAGACATAAGTCCAGATATTGACTTTAGTTTCTTGTTTCTGAGGTGTAACGATTGAATGACTCTTGTCTGTAAGTATTGGTAAAATAAGGTTTAAGGATTGATTGTCCTTAAGGGAAATGATGAAGCAGATAGCTATTACAAATGAAAAAAATCATAAAATAGATTTTGTGGTGATCTTTGTCTTCTAGATTACAGATAATCTGTCTGTCTGTTTTTTTTGTGTCTCTCTCTTTTGGTGTTGTAATTTATATCTCACTTCTCATGGCTTTTTCATGGTCCAATGTCTTTTTCTCTGACACCACATCATTAATCTAACATCTCCCTGTCAGAGAGCAGTCGCCAGACACAGTGTATGTCTGTAAGATAAAATGTATTTCCAGAATGATGATCGCTGCAGTGATAGTTCAGTGTCGCTGCTGACTTTCTTTTGCAACACTCTGATATAGACAGGATGCCATGATACCGCTAAAGCATTATATTGGTTTCCGAAAGTGGCTTTTTTTTTTTTTTTTTTACCTTGTATCCTATTGACATTGGGAGAGAAAAGAAATTACTTGTGGGATCAGTGCTTTCTGCTTAGCTTGCATTACTCAGGCTGAATTTGATGTGCTACATTAGACAATAGGATTGCAGCACTCCCTCAGGCTTACTGTATAGACAGGAAAAGAATACAAAAAACCCTTGCTCCCCTTTTTTCTGCTCTGTTCATCTTTTTGCGAAGTTGTCTTGAGGACTCTATACCCCAGAAATGTCCCTGACAGCATTTTTTGTCAGAGGTACTATTATGTCACTGGTTGAAATCTGGAAAACAGCCAAATATTCTCAAATTGGGTCAAGTTAAAAAATCTTGCCTAGGTTTTCTGCCTAGATCGCACTGAGTAAGGAGCCAGTTCAGCAAATGCAGTGATAAAAAAACATCAGTCTGCCTAAAGATGTCTAATACTTTACTAAGGTAATTTTCATATCCACACACTGAATGTATACCTCCACACCACCCCTGGGACTGTGCCATAGAGTTGCTGCCTAACTAACACCTTGCCTCCCAAGAGCAGTGTATACCCCTTTTGGTCCAGGAAACCATTGAGAAATATTTTAGTTTATATATAATTAAATGTTTAGTGACTTAATTAACCACAGAGTGATCATTCACATTGATGAGATTATTTATTCCAAGTACCTCAAATCTCATATCATACACTTCCACCAGGTACTCTCTCAGCTGCTGCAACAACAATCTTTTGTCAAGACAGAGAAATGTGAATTTCTTAATGACACCACAGCCCTCCCGAGGTACATTATCAGCCCCTATAAGGACCACAAGGCTTGTTCAGAACATCTTTTGGTTGCCCTCTCTAGCAACAGATACAGCAAGAGGCTTGGGCCTAATTCCAGACACCGTTTCAGCTACCAGCTGACTTCCTGGAGCCACTCCCAGTGCCACAACCCTCATGGTCCTATCATAGCAGTGAAATTTGTGATCAACCTCCCTGACTCCCATGGCCACATCACTGTATTAGTTGCCATTGACCACATCTCCAAGTCCTGCAAGTTGGTCCCAATAAAAAGGGCCCCATGACCATGGAAATGGCCAGAATGTTGTTTGACCACATGTTCTGATACTATGACCTCCCAGAGCTCATGGTATATCAGCCTTACTTCATCACCCCCAGTCGAATGGCCAGCTGGAGCAACTTAACCAAGTACTGGGCCGTTACCTCAGAAGTTACTGCTGCCCATGGGTGTCTCCAATCTGGCACCAGCAAATTCAGGCAAACCATCAAAGATGGCCCCACCTGCAAGTATCAACCAGGTCAGATGGTCTGGCTGTTGACTAAGAAACTGAGACTACAATTACCCTGTAGGAAACTAAGCCCCAGATACATTGGACCCTTTAAGGTTTTGTGGCAAATGAACCCAGTGACTTACTGCCTAGAACTGTCACCCACCTCCGGGACATCATCCACATTCCATGCTTCCCATCTAAAGCCAGCCCACATGGGTCCTTCACTACCCCTAGAGAACGAGGGATTCCCCCATATATGGTCCATGCCATTTTGGAATCACAAACAAGAAGGATCCAACTCCAATATCTCATTGATTGGGAAGGGTATGGCCCAGAGGAGAGATCATAAGTTAACTTGGATGATATCCTTGGTCCCACATTAACATCTGTGTTATGTGAATCTTCTCTGTTTATTGGATTTTATGCCTAGATTCCCCACGCTGTTTGCCATTTTGGATAGTTTTGGATGTGTTTGAAATAAAATGCAAATTATGTAAAAAAATAGCAACTGCATTTGAATCACTCTGTACCTTAACTGTGAGTGAGATAAAACATATAAAAAATTCACAACTACCAAAAAAACAAAACAGCAAACTCATTGAAACTCATCAGCTATGGCCAGAGATTCCAGAGACTGAACCTTAGATGAGAAAAATAGTGGAGCTCAGTTCAGTCTATTTAAGTGTTTGAGAAATTCAGTAAATTTTCCTTTATGTGTAGAATGGTCAAAAAGACATTGAAACATGAATTAATGCACTCAACATCTTTTATAAGCCTCAAGAAATCCAGAGGCATGCTTTACCCACTATACATAGGTAATGACTTGAGCAAGACTTGTGTATGTGTCTGTCTGCTTATTCAATCTTTCAAATGGTTAATAAATAATTAAAAGTGCCTACAGTCTGCCCTTTAATTATTCACATCGTCAGGACTCAGCCCGGACTTTTGGCCATGTGCCTTTGTTTACCTTCCACGTCACGTGTCTGCCCCGCCTTCGTCTGCTCCTCCCTGTCTCCACACCTGTTCCTAATCGTGTCTCATTGTCTTTTGTATTTAAGTGAGCCGCGTTGCCGAATGCAGCACGGAATCATTAGTTACGTTTAGACCCTGTTATGTGTCGTCATTTGTATTGTTTTAGTTATCGTCTTTTACTGTCTGTCTTTATCATTTATTAAACCCCTTTCATTTGAAGCTATCCTGTGTACGGGTCTGTCTCCTTCCATCCTGGTTATGACACACATATTATATGGTTACTATCATCCTCTGGATATTCTCTTGATGAAAGCTTCCTGAAAGTGCAAAGGACACCATCAATGTTACATAGATTTACATTCATTTTTACAGCATTCAGTAGACACTCTTATACAGAGCAACTTAGAGAAGTGTTTTTGAAGTTTCTGTAAATTAATACATTGATAATAGATCAAGAGGTCATGAACTAACAATACCATCAGTCTGAAACTGTGAGGTTATACAGCAAGAAAAGCACACAGTCAACATTTTTAAAGTTTTTAAGTGCAAGTATAAGTAGTTCAGGAAGATGTCAATCTTTATATGATGTTTGAAGACTACCTGTGACTTAGCTCTTCAGACATCTAGAGAAAGTTGATTCCATCACCTAGGTGTCAGAACAGACAAGAGTCTTGATGCCTGTATCTTCCTTGTACCCCAACAGATGGTGGAAACAGTCGAGTAGTGCCGGAGGATCAAAAGCAGCATGGTGCACTATGTGGTATGATAAGTGCTTAAAGGTAAGTGGGTGCTTTGTAGTTAAGCTAGTGAAGGAAGCATAGCAAAGGGTGGTGTGAGACAACTTTAGAAGGTGGAAAACAAGCCACACGGCTGCTTTCTGGATAATTGGCAGAAGCCTAATGAGTCTTAGAGGCAGACCTGCCAGGAGCGTGTTGTAGTAGTTCAGTCTTGAAATGACAAAGGCATTAATGCAGGTGTTTCATGATATTAAAACTAATAAATGAGATGGGTAAAAGTGGAGGATTGAGTCTTACCAATGTAGTGAATAAAACCAAAATCAAACTAGCAGAACAAACCAAATTGGTCACAACTGGTGTTTAACCATTTCTATCCTAAATCAACTATTCAGTTGTGTCCTGTTGGCTGTAAATACAGTAGTTTTAGATAAAGGCCTCAGCCAAACAAGTAAATGCAAATGATGAAGGGATGTGGTGATTTGATGGCAGAGTTATTGAGCTCATCATCATTATCATCATCGTCTTCTTTCTTCAATGGCCATTCCATGTGGATCAAAGAGATCATTCCAGACAATGGTTTCAAAACAGTCCACCAGCACATCCATAGCCTTGGCAGACTATTTTCTGCCTGTCTTAGTGGCCACTGGTTGTCTCAATGCCAAAGGTTTATAAAAGTACAGAAGGTATTTGAGTTGATGATGGTGGATTAGGGGCCACCAAGTGGTCCAGGGTCAGGAACCCGTGCTATCATTGCCCAGGTTTAATTCCCAGGCAGGGTGCTAACCCAGCCAATGAAGAGTTAACTCTCAGTGGCAGTGCTGAGCTTGAAAAAAAAGAAAAAATAAATAAATAAATAAATAAATAAATAAATAAATAAATAAATAAAGATGGTGGGAGAGGGAGTTGCTTGGAGTAGAGCTAAAATATTTTCATCTTTACATAAAACAAGTGCAGAGTCTTCTTTTGTCTAACAGGTCCTTTAGCAATCTAACTGAATGTGGGTATACTGTAAGAGTGGTTGACATGATTTAGTCCCCAGAGATGATGAATAGGGTCCATGGTTGACAAGACTGTAGTCTGTCCAACCCAATGTAAATGCAAAGGCTGTGTCAGCAGATCACATGATGAACACTATTATCACAATGATATATGCAGCAAATCCCTGGGAATGCACCACATATCTAACTTAAGATTTATTTTCTGCCTACTGCTGGGCCTTCCTGTACCTCTTTTGTATGACATTTGATGTGACATTTAATGTAATTGCTGTCTAAGCATTCACTAAAACACAAGGCAGCAGTGATTAATGAGAAACATTTTTCCACTTTCTTTGACGGAGGCATGTGAGTATGGCTTGGCTTGCTGGCTGACCTATATAATAACCAGAGAAACAGTGCATTTGAATGAGCCCATTAAAGTCATAGTTATCACTGGTAGAGTGAAGCACAAAATGTACTAATGTTTCAGTTCCTATGGTGGTGGGGGAGAGACTATTTTTTGTGCTAATTTTATCTTGAAAGTTCATTTTAAATGCTTTTCCTTTCTGTAAAATGCTTTCCATTTTTATTGTTTTTGGTGGGACATCAATTGATGCTGAATTGATAGATTTAATCAAGGAACAACGAACACTTTGCTTTGCATTGCTTTTTTTTAAGCTAATTTCTCGGTTGTGTTACAGCAGGTAGCATTTGTAAAGTTCAAAAGCATATCATTTCAGCTTGCTTTTATTGTAATTAGTCATGATTAGCCATATATAGGTATACTGTGGTACTGAACCAATCTGCATTTCAATGAAAGCTAATGCTTGAATCTTGTATACACATAATACATGAAGAAATTTCAACTTTAAATGATTGACTTTTTTCTTAAAATATATTTCTATTTTATGTATTTTCTCTTTTTTTGGTATGGGTCTAAAAGGCCAGACAAGGTAGTCCTCAGGTAGTCATTTAAAATGATTTTATTGGTAAATATTCTTATGTTGAAGGATAATTGAAGGGTAGGAAGAATATGAGGTAGAATACTTTCAGCTTATACAGTATGTAGACAATTCTATCATTATAGCCTTATTTAAATAAATTCACAACTAGATTCTATCCCCCAAATGAAGAAATATCTTTTAAAAGCTCTCACTGCTGATGACTAAATTCTATTGTTTGTAAAAGAATGGCAAGTTAGAAGAGATAAGTAAGTGTTCTTTTAGCAGTTAACAAACTTGATCTGTGCCAAGTATATTAGATCTGAAAAACAGGATGACCAGTTTTACTGAAAAATAAATTCACATAATATTGCTAGTAGTTATCTCTCTTCAGTCCTCAGCTACAATTTTGTATTATACTACCATTTTAATATCATCTGACTGAAAGTCAAGCTTTCATAGGAAAAGTGAACGAAGAAGGAGAGGGAGTGAGGAGAAGGGGCGAAGCGTATGATTGAAGAGGATGTGCAGGGTATTTTCGCTTCAGCTAGCATTGCAATCAGCCTTCGTTGTTTTAAATAATTCCAATAATGTAAATGCTAATGTTCAGTGAATAGGAAATAGTATTTCCAGACATATCTAATGTAATCTTTCTCATCAGAATGATTTATCAGGAAAATTTTATTAGGACTTATGCCCAAGAAAAACGCATCAAGAAACGCCCCTTCCATAAGGTTCTTAGACTTCAGTTAGTCCTGATATTCACCTATAAGCATTTACCATTATTGAACACCAATATACTGTAAATATACTTCAGGGCACTTTGGACAGCTTGAAAAAAAAAAAAAAGTCTATCCCCTGATTATGAAAATGATCTTTATGATATGACAAAAAGACATAATGTGTGCCTGGAAATAAGAATATTTTTATTGTTAATGAAAGGAATTATTATATGTAAAACAAAATACAAATTAATCTAGAATTGATAGAAACACAACAGTAAAATCAAAGCAAATGTAAGTATGAGCAGGATACCAATACATTATAATACATATTTTTTTCACACACAACAGCCTCTATAGTTTACACAGAATGGTGCGAAGAACAAAAAACAGTAAGTGACTTGTTAGTGAAAATGTCTTGTTTTTAAGCGACGTCAGAGGAAGAATATGACTCGTATGGTCACTCTTTACTATCTATGTTGAGAAGAATGCATCTTTTCAGCCTTGCAGTGGATGAGCTACAACAGTAGAACACATCAGGTTCTACTCCTGTCAGCCAATAACAAGAATCCGAGACAACCAAGGGCACAGACTAACCCAAACTAGCTAGTTGAAAATTAGGCAGAAAAAAAAAAACAATTTCTGCAGTCTGTCTAGTTTGGGTGAGTCTGTGCTATGACTCACCTCAGACTCTTTTTCATGGCTGACAGGAGTGGCTGGCTCGTCTGCTGTTGTACAGTAGCTAATCCAAATTGAGGTTTTATGTATTGGTTTGACATGCTTTTCAGCTCACCATGCTTGTAAAGAACTCTTTCAACTCTTTACTCTCAACTTTCATTTTTATTTGATCTCTCTCTCATCAACAAGCTTGAAAGCATTATCCTAGTTGGAAATGTCAGACATCACCCATTCTTTTGTCTTTTGCAGTTAACTTGTCTTCATAATACAATGAAACCTTGTATTGATGTTATCTGCTTTATCAGATGCATACTGTACCTGAATTACATCTGGTCTCCACTATAACTTGTTTTGGACGAAAGCTTCTAACAAAATAACATATGTATTAATTATTATATGACTATTGTCTGTGATCTTTTTCAGATAATTTGCCTGAAATAAATTCTAACTTGGATTAAATTTCGATGGCTGCACTTTTATTGCTGCTTTGTCTAGATAGTGAAACTTTCTAGTTTAATAGGTTATTGATGGTAGGCACTTTATGGTATGTTTTGGTGAAATAGCAGACACTTAAAAAGTTTAAAAGAGCAATCATTAAATCTTTTATTCTCAGCTAAATCACAATTTTCTGATAAAAATATTATTTTTAAATGTATCTACTTATTTTGCATTAAAAATAAAATGTCTATGATAAGCTGGGGCTCTGCAAGTACAATGATGCTTAGGGAAACGGACTTGCTTGATCATTTTGATAAGAGTACATGCCAGCATGATGATTTTCCATCATTCTTGATATCTATCTTGCGGAATAATGCTATATTAGACTGTTGATCATGCTAGCAATTCAAACAACAGTGAGTTTGGAAACTATTTGGAATCCTCAGAAACACTCACTCTGTCACTTAAAGAAAAACGATTGTCTGGTTTGATAAGGCAAATATTGAACACTTTGGGCTGAACTCCAAGTGCTACATCTAGCAAAACCAGATGCTGCTTCTCAACTTGCTAATATAATCCATACAGTAAAACATGTTGTTGCCAGCATCAATCTATAGGAGTATTTCTCAGTATCAGGGACAAAGAGACTGGTCATAATTAATGAAAGAATGAATGCAGTCAGAGATGTTATTGGAAAAAAAACAACATAGATACAAAACTGCTACAGAGTGCACAAAACCTTAGAATAGAACAACAACCTAGACAAACAGCAAAGACAATGCTGGAGTAGCTTTTGTACAAGGGTCTAAATATACTTTTGTTGTCAATTCCCTGACTTGATCCCAGGACAGAGGACGGAACTGAAGAAGTTCACAGATGTTCTCCATCCAGTCTTAGCTTGAGAGGATCTACTAGGAAGAAATGAAGAAAATAACTATATCCAGGTGTGCAAAACTAAATTTAGGTGTTCAAAGATTATAGAGACTGCAGGAGAAAAAACAAAGCTGTAATTGTTGACAAAGGAGTTTCTAAAGTTTTGAGCAACTGCATGAAATGGTTTGAAAACTCATTTAACTGAGAGCTTTGATATTTAATAAATAAAATGTAATAGATTTTTCAAAAAAACTTGTGATATTGGTATGAATAATTTTATTGGTATATAAATGGCAAAAATATATAAACATAATCCATTTTTAATTAAATCAGTAATGCAGTAAAAATGTAAATCAGAGCTTCAGGATACCAAGTCTGACAGCATTCTACTGATTTTCTTTTTTTTCCAATACCTCATAGTCCATTATTTATAAAATTATTGGTCAAAAGATATTTTGAGTCACTAAAGAAAGTGATAGGCCTTTACAGCTTGTGCAATAATATCATTAAAAAGACAAAAGATAAACAGGACGAAGGGACTGGATTGAAAGTCATGGGCACTGTGTGTATTGACTGTGCTGCTGTGCTGTATTAGGTGAACTGATGTGAGGAGGTCTGTGTGTGACATCACACTGAATAAAAGGAGTGTGGTTTCACACAGAGCTGTAGAGCAGATGAAAGCGAATGGCAGGCAGCTTGTTACTGTGCACTGAAGGTCAATAACATAGCCACCATAACTCAGGAGTGGTTCATATTGCCAAAAGCTTCGAGCAGCAATTGGACTTTGCTTAGAGAAAAACCCCTTGACTGAATATTGAATAATGGTATAGGCTGCATGAATTTTTCATATATTTGCCTTTAACATTGTCATAATGCTGTAGATTTTTGTATTAAAATGAATTAAAATAAATAGTAATGCTATTTAATATTTATCTTCTCAGAATCTTTCAGGGTACAACCTTGTCGTTGCCATGTCTTTGTATTTCTATTGATTTTATTTATACAAAAATGCTGTATGCTTTAGCTACTTCACCATTAAATTTTATATATAATATTTTATATGTACAGCACTGGCCACTCAATGGTTTCTCACTAGTTGCAAATTTTTTTCTTTTGTGGACAGATTTGTTATCAAAAACTTTATTCTTAGATTTTCGTAACATTTTAGGGTAGAGCTGTACCAAGACAATACTGGTTATTATTCGTAAAAAGCTGGGAGTATACAAATGTATTAATATTATAAATGTTTTTGTAGCTTATTTTCATATACTATTACTACAAATAATAATAATAACAAAGCAATAATAATAATATAAATACCTTGCCTCCTGCCATGTTGCACACCAAACAAGACGGTGTATACTTTTAAAAAGACTTCTATGCATAAGCATTGCACAGTCAGTGTGTGTTAGGAATTATGTGCTTGTAATGAAAGATGAAAATATTTATTTGACTGAGTACAAAGTGTGTAATGTTTGAGTAAATTTACAGTAAAATCATCTCAGCAAATGAAAGTCTGACTGTTAGATTCCCAAGATTAGGGTTTACAAAATTACACTGTGAAAAATTTTATAATGCAATGTCATTTCCCTACGGAACACTGATTACTACTGATTACAGGAAGTTTGTGTATGTAATTATGATTCCATGGATAACTGAAGAAACCCCAGAAAAAAAAACACATTGAGCAGCATTTTTGTGTGCTAGTTTTCTTGCATTGTACAAATAACAGTTGTTTTCTCCTATCCATGACCTTGACCTCAGTGGGTAGTAGAGAAATCTCCTGGTTGCATCATGTTCATCTTCTGGCGATTCTCGGCTTCCCAGGTGATCTGGTGGTCAGGGGATTTGTGTAGTTCAATACCTGCTGTTATGAGTGTTCACATGGACACATAGACCCTGGTGCTGCAGGGGCTCTAATGCAGCTTTGGGAACATCCTTTGTGCTACAACTCCGCTCATGTTGATGCTGCCTTGTATTCTACACTGGAAAGTGGAATTTGAATTTGTCACAAACTATACAAGTCTATGTATAATAGTGATAAATCTCATTTTTTTCTGCAGTCTTTGTAAAAAAATACAGAATTTTCCACTGTGAAATGCAAGTGGTAATAAAAAAGAAGAAAAAATCCCTTAGATAATTCAATCCTGATGTAGTATAGTATAGTATAGTATAGTGTATATAGTAATCAAACTGTGTAGTATATAATATAGTATACATACTTCAAAATTGATTCCATTATGCTAAATGAACAGATAATTGATGGAAACAAATACAGATATGAGTTTTTTTTTTTTTTTCATTTTTATCAGAAGTGTATATGGGTGTGATTAAGTTGAGACTAATTCTGAGCATGACCTCTTATTTTCCACCTTTTTTCAGAGTTTGAACAGTATTGACTGGCATTTTAAAGTGTTGAGATATCTTTTTAATCTTTTACCTGCTTTATAATGATCAACTACCTTATTACGCAGGTCCATTGGCAGCTCTTTTGTCTTCCACAGGTTGTAGTATCCAGTCAAGTCAATGCATCACCTTATGAGCTGAGAAACTCACTGACTATTTATGCACAGACACTAATTACAATTACAATGAGTCACAGGTCTGGAAACAAAAATATCCCTTTAATAGCCATTTAAACCTGTGTATAAAATGTGGTCAAACACTCAAGGCTATGTAAACTTTTGATCAGGGTTGTTTAGGTGATTTCAGTTATCATTAGGTTTAAAAAGGAGTCAAACCACTATGTGATAATTAATGACTTTTAATTAATGCATTTTCAAATAAAAAAAGCTGTTTTTGAGGAAATATCATGACAAGACAATCCTGGCAAAGATGGTATTTCCACCTCTATTCCCCACCAGGGTTTTCAGGGGCATAGGGGTAAGGATTAAAAATTCTATTTAAGGCCATGCACAATTTAGATTTTTTTTCCTGAATACTTATATAAATATTTGGAACAATAAACAGACATAGAAAGTGAAAATTTGTGAGAAAATAAAATATAGTATGATACCCTAAAACCTTATACTATTAGCCAAGTAATTAGTCAGTAGTTGCAGCAACCTCTATTCTCTGTATTGTAAATCATATTTCAAGAGCTTTCTTTGTAATCCATACACATACAGGCAGTACAGGTACATAGGCATTTGTTCAAAGGTCTTAGAGGCAGTAGAAGAGATAAGAGGGCTAAAACAATAAATAGTAACAATAAAAAAAAAAGAAATAAAAAAGAGAGCTGTATGACAGTAGATACAATAAATGCTATAAAGTATTATAAAATACACAATATTAAATAGAAATGCAGTGAATAATGCAATAAGTTAAAATACAATAAGATGTAATAAATACAGCTAGGTGAATGTTCTATGGAGACAATTTTAATTCCATTTTCTTCTGGATGTCATTGTCAAGACTCAGCCTGGACTTTGGCCATGTGCATCTATCATTCCTTGTCACGTGTCTGCCCCGCCTTTGTCTGCTCCTCCCTGTCTACACACCTGTTTCCTATTGTGATTACCATGTGTATTTAACTGTGCCGCGTTGCCTTGTGCAGCGCGGAATCTACTGTTGTCTTTGTCCTGTCTCTAGTCCGTGTGTTGTTTCATGTCCTTTGTTATTAATCCCTGTTGATTTGGCTATCCTGCGTTTGGGTCCGCTTCCTTACCCCGCGTCATGACAGTCTGTTGTCACTCGTCATGTCACTCTTCACCTTCATTTCATTCAGTGAAAGTGTTCCAGTGTTTAATGAGTGTCCAGATTCCTTCGCTATTTTGGATGTGTGTGCTGATGCACCATATGTTGCACAGTACTTCTTCCAACCAGAAGGTCTTTCCACCCAATGCCGGGTTTAATGGTAAAAAAAAGGTAATTGCTCGGCACAAAAGCTGAAGTGGTACACAGTGTGGGTCCTCAATGGTTGCACAGCATGGGTCTGTGTATTTTTGTGCTCCAACATGACATCAGTATACAGAAGTCCAGATGGCTTTAACCTGGTTGTGGGTTGTAGATGATTGCTGAGAAGATCTGAATATAAGGCATGGTGACACTGGAACAACTTTAGCATTTTTAAGGTTTTCATTTCAATCGGGTAATTGATTATCAGCTTGGTTTGTATATGTTTGAATATTCCCCATAGTGATTGCGCATAATACAGAAAACAACACTCTCTCCTTTCTTGTTACAAACCCTTTTTGTATGTGCCTAGGGGTCAAGGGTGCAACATTAAAACCCTGAACGTGTACTGGAAATAAGTACTCGCTGGAAACCACCAAGTCCACAATAGTGTCTTTTATTCATACCATCACCAAACAGTCCAAACATTATATACAAACTATATACATTATAATTTTTACAAAACAAAACCCAAACTAATTCACATCAAAACAGGGACAAGAGAAAAGAACAAGACCGTGCCAACTCAGGGAAAGAAACAAAACAATCTTACTAAACCGGAAACAAAACTTCTAATCTAACTCAGTCACGATAAACCATACGTTAAACAAAAAGAAACATCTTCAGCGGGCAAGACGCCCTAACTACACTACACTTACTAGAAACAAAAATACAAGGGGTGGCACGTGTCACTAACCTAGTGTTCTAAACAAGTAGCTGTAGCTCAGTGTTGCATATGTACATCACGTGATGTCTTACCTGTTCTATCTCTTTCCCCGTTTATGGTGTGATTTGATATTTAATCAGCCAGATAACAGTCGGTAGGAAACATCAGAGAGACAGGACCAGAATGAGGCATGGAACACTGATACAGCACAGAACACAGACTTAACCAACAACTTAACACAAGGATGGTACAGGACAAAACAAAAACCACACGAGTCAACCACCAGACAAACAAAAGACGCCGTGTGCCAGAGAGCTCCCGCCTCCTGCACAGGTGTGCCTTTTAAATCCCACGTAGGGCGCCCCCATTGGTGGAGCTGCACATTGTCATCACCATGCATCGCTGTGATTGGCAGACACACACTGACCTGTTAAAACAAAAGTGAGGGCAAAAGAGAAGGGAAGAAAAACAACAACAAAACACCATTCCAAAAAAAACTAACAATATTATGGGGGACGTAACACTCCCCTCCTTAAAAATAAACATGTCACGTTTATTTCAAAACAGATTTATCAGAGTATACTCTAGACAGAGCATCAGCTAACACGTTCTCTGAACCCTTTTTATGCTTGATGTCAATGTTATATCCCTGAACCACCAATGACCAACGCATAAGACGTCCAAAAAAAACTAACAATATTATGGGGGACGTAACATTTCTGATCGAATGAAAGTGTGATTATTATTGCTTTGATTGAAGCCATTTTGCATTTGAGTCCTCAGATTGTTTTCTGTGTGAACATGTGCAAATTTGACTAGCAGGAATTATAATTGAATATTTAATGAATAACATTAATTATTTGGTTACTAGCAAGAAGTTTAAAAAACATAAAAAAAACTGGAAAACATATGCCAGTTATAATATGGCAGAACTACATATTTCTTTAAAAATCTGGCTCCTGATTTCAGGCATGTGTATAGAATGTATCATGAGTGCATATGATGTATTTCAGATCTCCTATTTTATAAAGAAAATGGTAGAAAAACATTGAATTCAATCAATCACCTTCCCAACGTGCTTCGTTACTGCCCAGAACAGCAAACTCACCTGCATAGTAAGTACTAATACTTATACTGTATTATTAATTTTTATTTTTGGACATTTTAGCTCTCCTGGTAATCAACACATTGATTTCTATTTCAGTGGTTGTTGCTATTCAAGAGAGATCATCATAGATTCTCAGCAGCAGTGATATAGCAATGTAGAGTAATAGCCATGTTGTTTAAAAAAGTTACACACTTCATTCACTCCATAATGATTATGTTTTAGAAGTCATTTCACACCTGGCTTGTTGGGTTTACACATTTCTCATCATCTTTGTAGTACATGCAGTGTTTCTATACAATAGAGGCACATCAGTGTGACTTACATTTAAAAAATGAAAAGTCAGATTGTTATTATGACATTTGTCTTAATTTCAGATGCTCCATGAGCCATGAACAGACCTTTACACTTCTCTGCTCACAATCTTTCACAACCTTCAATTTAATTCATCTCAGGTTTATTTGTATAGTGCATTTAACAAAGGATATTGTCACAAATTACAGAATTGATTTACAGAAATCTATCAATTTAAGAAAAAAATTGTAAACTGTACATTATTTTACAAATTTAAATTGATCTGTAATGATCTAGCAATGGTGGAAAGGAAACACGGAGAGAGGGTTGAGTGCTTGTACTGCACTGACAGTGAGCATTAATTAATGGTAAATAAAAGAGAAGAAGTCGATGATGCAAAGTTGTTTGGAAATGAATGAGGTTTTTTCAGTACCAAATTGATCATTGCTATGTTTATGTTGTATCAAAGAACATATGCATATATATATGCATTTTATTTTTCATCATTAAACTTATTTTCAAAATCATCAGAAAATCCCATATATATATATATATATATATATATATATATATATATATATATATATATATATATATATACACACAGTATATAAATGAAGGTCAGGGTTATGGTTAGGGGTTATGGTTACTTAATATAGCAAGTGAGTAAATACATTGTCAAGTTCTGCATATGAATCAAGTAACAAAACCATTTTAATTTCTATATCCAGGTCTTTTTAAGAGTGTGATAGACAGGCAGCTTCAAATAAGCTTCAAATAAAAATCAACTATAATGAAATAAAAAAAACATGAATGACAGAAACTCAGGAACCAGAATAAACAAATAAAGTATGAGAATTCCCAATTAAATAAAAACCCATGATTAAAAATTGCCAAACTAATCAAGGAATTCAAAGAAAGTCAAGTTATGTTGTTTTTCTTTTCCTAGTTATTAAATCTTTTTGTCTGCTGGACAGCTATGAATAAAAAAAGATAGCCCAGACATGACTTCTGCTCATCCCAGGTACCAATGCTACTTATTTCTTTGCCCTTGTGTAATTACTGAAATATCCGGTTGTATAATTGTCCTGCAGGTTGTACTTCTTAATATGTTAGGGTATTTATGTGCACGTCTTTCTCTGAATAAACTCAGTATTTAAAGTATTGACACCCCACCCATGGTCCTAGTCAGTAGGGGGAAGTCTTATCGAAAAACACAGTACACCCAACCAAATCTGCCTGAACTTTTAAACCCATGTCTGATTCACAGTGTTCTATTTATGTACTTCTCCGCCTGCCTGAGATATATTAATCTCTCTGGAGAAAGCTAGTTTTTATCACCACCATGACAGAATAGCATCCAAATCAGTACTGTATTATTTCTTGCCTAAGCTCCACAATGTCCAGCTTAACTTTTATTCTTCTAGCCCTGGTTAAATGTCTCTCTTGGAAATATATGTGGTTTACTTACTGAGCATTATCAGAATATTTTTTTTTTCTGTATAGATTGCAAACAGTGGCCTCGGCACTGAGCAGCGGGTCAAGCAGACCCGCAGAACCAACTCAAAGGTTGAAGATATAAGATCACCCTGTGTTGCACATGATGGATGTGACCTGGTTTCTGTGCTGCAGTATACAGCAAAGGACAATCCATAAATCATTCTTCGGCACCAGCACAAACTCATGGCCACTGAAAACCTTAAAAATATAAATAAAAATCACACAAATGAATGTTGTATATATTTGTGGCCTGTAGGAGGCAGTGTTGTTCCTGTTTATTGTGTCTAACAAAACAATCCAGATGCAATCCTGTCTGTCGACTGATTGGCGCAGCTAGCGTTATTGTTTCCTTCAAGCAGGAAAGCAAACATTGATCTGGTTCAGCAATGCAGGAGAATCCATCATCACTGAATACAGATGTATTAGAGGCACACCAATTTGTTACCTGCTTGAACTTGTGCCATTCAATTCCATCCAATATTACTTTCTCAATGAAAGCCTTTGCAGTAATAAAACACGGTGTTTGGAAATGAGTAGAGATACTTTCCTGAAAGCTTGTGTTTATAGAGGATATGAAGTGTCTGACAATACTCTCTCTCTCTCTCTCTCTCTCTCTCTCTCTCTCTCTCTCTGTGCGTGTGTGTTCTTTTGTGTGTGCGTGCGTGTGTGTGTTCGTTTTTGTGTCTGTGTTTGTGTATGTTCTTTTGTGTGTGTGTGTGTGTGTGTGTGTGTGTGTGTGTGTGTGTGTGTGTGTGTGTGTGTGTGTGTGTGTGTGTTCTGCTTGTCCTTTCCCTCTGACCCTCTGATACTGAAGAAGTCACGCCAGCACACATTATGGCAGCCATTCATCTCCATCTCACCTCAGTGCATCAGCACAGACTTTATTGTGGGTGAATGTGTATTTTTGCCCAGATGTGTGCATTGTGCTTTATGTGGAGTTTTGAAATTATTCTGAAAGTAATTAGACAAAACAAACTACATTTTTCTCAGGGACGGCAAAACAAAATCGCATGATTTCCCTTGAACAATTCTGCACCGATGCACAAAATGCCATAATCTGACATTTACACATATAATACAGTAAGATGTACATATTACAGCCAAAGAATTTTCTTTACTTCTATATTCTGCTGAATACTCTTCTGAATATTCAATTGGAATGATGACTTAAGTAAGGACTTACGTATGTCTACCAACTTTCATGTTCCAAAACTTTCAACAATTTGAAATAAACAAAATGAACAAATAAAAAAAAAAGCTTAATTAAATGATAAAATGACCCAGAATTACAATAAAAGTATAATTATCAAACATTTCAATGAGAAACAGATTTTTTTATGTTCTCATGTTATTAAAAAAAAAAACGACTTGCATTAAAACACTAATGTGCTTTCTCCGGTGCTCATTCTGGCATGCTACTGTACCTCTTCAGGTGATCACTTGTGTATGCTGTGCTGTTGTGCCAGGCTTATTCCTGTTTACATAAACTACACTGAATGCTACTCTTTCAAACTTTTATGTGTTTCTTTCTGACAGAAAAATCAATATAATCAGTTGGATGCTGTTGGGAGCATAAATTAAATAAAAAGTTGTGTATTGATAGCTCATATGCTAAAATGGTCAAACACACTGTATGTCATCAGGGTCAACAGAAGTTAAAGATTTAATACTAAAAAGTAATGTATTTTTTGCATTATAATCAGTCCCTTGAGTTTTGTTCTGCACTTTTTATTTGAATTGTTGACATTACAAGCACAGGATTCTTCTTTTAAACTCCTACCAGTAAATACACATATGTAATTACTTTAAATCAATTTTAAAATGTAAATATCGAAAGATTAAAGTATTAAACAAGAAATGAAAAAGAAAATGAAAGAATTGTTAAGGGAAATTTACTTTTAAAGGAAAAAAATCAATTTTGATTGATATATTACTCTTTATAATTAAATATAATCATAATTTTTATGAAATTAAGTCGGTCTACTCGAAATTAGTTTGAAAAGTTTTAGTATAAACTTTCATTTCTCCCACACTGTAAAATATGACATCATCTTTTCACCTCAACACTATACTCAAATAGATCCAAAGCTTCAACTTTCATTGTACTTATCTTATAGGCATCTTATAGATTGTTAACTTTTAGTTCATTATTTGCTGTCACTACATCCAAAGTGAAATAATCATTAATATGACATTGAACATTACTGGAAATGTATATTTATCAATACCGATCTAATGGTGGCATGTAACCGAGTCCTAACAGAGAAATCTGAGACGCAGCAAGAATTTATTTAGAACTGAATATGAAATTGCAGTGAACTGTAAGGTACAATAATGTTCTCATCCATGCTAGTGTAGATCATTGACCATTTGATGGCTTTGGCATGAAGGCATTTATGTTACAATTATAATAAATTTAAAAATGGATATACTTATAATTTGCGCAAAAGCTCACGATTACACAATTGCACTTGACTATATATAGTTTTAAAAGGAAAGTATTTATAATCACACTCTCTAGTGTCACACGGATGACAGTGGCTTCCCTTTTGAGTCTGGTTCCTCTCAAGGATTCTTCTTCAGGGAGCTTTTCCTTGCCACTGTTGCCTCTGGCTTTCTCATTAGGGATAAGTCTCAATAAAAATGTTAAACTTTGTCATTTTTTCCCCTGAATTTTTATATCGCTATAAAACTGCTTTGTAACAATGTCTGTTTTTAACAGCACTAAACAAATAAAAGTGAATTTAACTGAATTGACATGCTTCTCATTTTCCAGTGCACCTTAATTGGGTGATCTGTTAAGATTAGACTGAATCAAAATTTATCTGTAAACAGTCACACCATCACACTGCTTCTGCTTGTCTCTTGTATTCTCACACGCAGACATGCACAAAATATGATGCTCATATAAGCTTTCCTGATGATCTGAGTGAAACACTTTCATCAGTGAGAATACTGAATGATACAGAGATGAGTATGGGACATTAGCAGAGATGATAGGTTTTTTTTGTTTCCTGCAGTAACAGCAAGCAGAAAAGGGCTCTTGTGAGGCCAATCCGGCTTTTTGCCTTTCCAGCGCTCCATTCTCACTTCCTGATTGATTTCATGTAATTGTTAGGGACAGTTTTTACATTGACTTGTTAATAGCGGCGAAGCCTCTGAAGGGTCAATTACACAGCTGTGTGGGCTGGCATCAGAATTACTATATGAAAAAATATTATATAAAAACGACTTTTTCTGTAGTGTGTATCTCTCTCTCTCTCTCTCTCTCTCTCTCTCTCTCTCTCTCTCTCTCTCTCTCTCTCTCTCTCTCTCACACACACACACACTCTCTTTCTCCCTCTCTCTGAGTGTGTTTACTAAGAAAATTGGGTCACAATCTGTTAGAGAATGAGTTATTACAAATGAGTCAGAACAGAATATTATTAATATTATGAGCAGAATATTATGTTCAGTGACCTTCGCAGGCATTGTGCAGAGTCGAATGCCCAAGTCACAGGCACTACTGTATGTATAGATTGCATTTTATTAAACCATTCCCTTTATGAGGCTGCTTTCACATTTTACTGACCACTATAGCAATTTGTTGCCTAAAATGCTCAAATGTTTTAACCAGACATCTTTATGCATCCTAAAAAATAAGTGCCTCATTTATCTGTATATTCACAGATTTATTTGTAAATTGTAACTGGATACACAAGAACTTTTTATTTATTCATGATAATTCTGTAATTTTGAAAATTATGTTTGTATCGTACTGATGTTCCTGAGTATGTGTAGAGCAACTAAAATAAATCTTAATGGATGGGGTTAAATTTAAGTAAGGAATCACTGCATTTTAATATACAAATTACAGTCAATTACACAGGTTTAATTGCTTGTTTGTTTTTAAAAAAAAAAACTATTTGTTATTTGTAAAACCCACTGTTTCGTATTAACAACATTAAAGAAATAAAAAAAATAATAAAAATAAATTTATATATATAAAATAAAATAAAATCAATCCCGATACATTTCAAAACAAAGATACAAACATTTCAATTTGAAATTTTTAAGACATTTATTAAATATGTCATTTAGTTAAGAGGAAAGGCTGCCTGGGTGCTGGTCTGTGGTCTATGCATAAAGCAGCTATAAGCTGAGGTGCTGAAACTGACAGAATTGACAAGATCCTGTGCCATGCCTTTGAAATTTTGTCCATGCTCTGATTTTTGCTACTGGCACATTTCAAAGCAAGATAAGAGACAGATCTTGTATTTCTCACGCTACAACAAGCTGTAAAGCCCCTTGTGTACTGTGTGCCAACATCAGGTGTGTTTTTGAATACATCAGAATGTACTCCTCCTCCAGGCCTAAATAAAGACCTTAGTCAGGATGTTATTAGCCTACTGCACATCAGAACCTCATTATACACCTGTTAAGAAAAGACTTCTGTCATAAACATGGAAAAATTCAGCCATTGCAGGTTTTTGTGATTAAAAAAAAGAAACCAAAAAAAACGTCAGAAATTATTATTATTATAAAACTGACGTGAAAAACAATCAGAACTTATACTAATACTATATTTATAAATACTAATACTATACATATATAATAAATATATAGAATGTATAAACATATAATTTTCTGAAGTACCTTTAGATTTTATAACAGAATTCAGTCTTTTTGATCATCAGGCAGTGCACATGACTCATCAGTGTGGCACAATTGACTTGGCAATATTTTCAATATTTTCACTTTTCATATTTTTCTTTCTTGCAAAAAACATTCTAACTCCATTGAGTTGTGAGAGAATCTCACTTCTACAGATTGGATTCAGGTTTAAGCAATGGCTGGTTTGATCCTTGATCTTCTTTTTGTTAAGCGTTGTTGATTGGGATGTATGCTTTGGGTCATTGTCATGATAAAAGGTCAAATTCATTTCCATCTTTAGCTTACAAGCAGACATCTGAAGGTTTTGCACTAAAATCAACTGGTATTTGCAGCTATTCATGATTCTCTATCTTAATAACAGCCCCAGTTCTGTCTAATGAAAAGTAGCCCTAAAGCTTGTATCTGCCACTACCATGCTGCACCATTGTTATAGGTTATATTTTGTTGAACGTTCATTTTGAAAATATGGAATTACTATACATTTTTCACAATTTGCCATATGGTTTGGGGTGATTTAATTGAGCTTGGATGCTTTTTTTTTGAGAAAGGGCTTCTGTTTAGCCTCTCTACCCCATATCACAGACATGTGAGAGATAGTTGTAACATGCAGAAAGTAAATAGAGTAATTTGTCAGATGTTCCTGCAGCTCCGTTAATTTTGCTGTAGGGTTTCTAGCAGCCTCCCTGGTATGTTTTTTTTTATACTTTTGTAATGTTTGGAGGGACATCCTGTTCTTGGTGATGTCACTGTGGTTCTAGATTTTCTCAATTCATTGATGATGGCCTTTACTGTGTTCCGTGGTACATCTAATATTTTGGGAATTATATTATACCCCTTTTGGCAACAGGCCATTAGCAGCAGCCCACGGGGCAAGCGCTCTTCACCCGCCTCCTGTTGTGATGAGGAAGAAAAGGCACAGATTTAGCACCTTGGATAGTGCTGCTTTTCCTGGCTGCAAGAAGGGGGTGGTTCCAGGCGATTCAAAGAGGGGCAAATAGGGGGCAAATAGCAGCTGCCCAAAGGGAAAGCGTTCCTTGCCCACCTCCAGTCATGATGAGAAAGAAAAGGCAAAGCTTCAGCACCACAACTTTTCCCGGCTGCAAGGTGGGACGTGAACCGTCTCTGATTGGTCTGCTGCTGATCTTCTTCTCAGAGAGAGGAGGAGAGGACAGAGCTGAAGCTGTAGTGGGCTATTCTAACATGTTAGAGGGAATAACCAGACTGATATGGATGTCATCTATTTTCTTTCTCTCTTTTTCAGAAAGATATTCCTGGTAACATCTTGTCCACTCTCCTCACCTGACCAGACACAGCTCCATCAGCTCCCACAATGTCATTGCATCTGCTCCATCCCCTCATCACTGTATGTTACATTCCTTTTTACACCTTTATTTGCTTCTTCCTTTTATACTGTATACTATACCATGCATGCCTTGTAAGCTCTTGTCTGCAGCAGTCAGATGAAACTTTGAAGATGTGTGTATATAATCCTACAGAAACAGCTGATCTTTATTTGGGGTTAATCAGAATAATTGAATTGATGACAGCTGTAGGATAATTAGTTTTGTACACAAGTTTGAATTGGTGATTGTTTCATTCTGAACACAGCCACTTACCCAGTTATAAAAGGGAGCACGCAACCAGGTGTACGTACTGTATGAACTGTTGAAGAGTGTGACGTTTCTTCTGTGGTTCCTGTTGGTCTCTATTTCTCTGAAGACTAGTTTAAGGGGCTGTTGGCAATAGACAGAAAATTGGTTCCATTTATTTCAGTTGCAAGCACAAGTGGTTATCATGTGCACTGTCAGTAAACAACGCTTTTTTTGCCACCTCCACTGTAGCAGATTTTCTATTCTATGTGTGAATGTGTGCAGATTGGCCACTTCAGAAAGACTCGAGTAGTGCTGTTTGCCAGTCCAGTGCATTTATTAAAGCAGATTGCTCTATTCAGCATGACAATATTGTGCATTTCTGCAGTCTCTCTGCAGTTGACAACAGCTCTATTATAAGAAAGATTTCAATTTGTAGCTGTGTGTGTGTGTGTGTGTGTGTGTGTGTGTGTGTGTGTGTGTGTGTGTGTGTGTGTGTGTGTGTGTGTCTATGGGAGCATTGTACTGTTGCACAGGTAGCCTTTGTGGTCAGGTCTCAGAAGTACAGAACTGTAGTTCAATAGCATCCTTCAAAAGTACTTCTTAACTTCATGCTTATGTTCACAGAAGGAAACCAAGGAAAATCAAGCATATAAAGTGCATTTACACCATTATATTTGGAAAAGAAACTTTTTGAAAGAGTTGTACTTGTAAGAGTAGTTTAATATGAGTTACTTTTCATTCTCATATTATTTTAGGCAACTTGTTATATGATTTAAGATGTTTCACATATCCAAAAGGTCTACAGCACTTAAAAGAGGAAAGCAGAGACTAAAAAGCAGAGAGTTTTTATAGTTTTTAAGTTTGCTCACGCTTATGACAATATAAAAAAGATAAAGACCTGTAATTTATTAATTTTTTTATTACATTTCTTTCGAATAAACGAAACTTTTGGATTCTTTCGTTTGTAATATTTATAGCCAATTTTTCTTGCTGTTACAGGATGTATCCACACCTTATTTACAGAGTTTAGATATTCTTTTAGTTAAAATCATGGGTAAAGCCACACATTTTGTTTAACTGTATGTAATATCAGTGCACTGCTAACATTAGTCTAGCCATATAGCCAGCAAGTAAATTATACTGTGCATGTTAGAAGGGAGCTATAGCTTCTGTGCTTCTGTGTCAATTAATGCAGGTTTTCTCAGTTGATATCAAGCATTTGTCCAAACTATGGTCTCAGTAATACTTAAAACACACATCTATTCTGCCAATAATTTTTCATATGTTATCAAGAGGTCTGGAAGTGACACTTTTATTTTACTAGATATTTTTAATCGAGGAAGGTTTTTGAATACTCTGACCACTCTGGTCATTAGTGTTACTTCTTTGTCATTTTGCATCGAACTTCAGTAAAACAAAATAAGTATGATCTCACCATGACGGTCTATTTTAGCTGTGTCCAATCTTATCCACAAGATGATTCCACCTGTTTAATCTTTTTAGTAGACACTGGTGTGGCTTTTGCTTGGTGGGAATGAAAACCTGCACCCACACCGGCCCTTTGTGGATAAGATTGGACACCGTAGGTCTATTAAAAGGACAAGAATTCCAAGAGAACAACCATACTGATTCTATTTTTGACTTTCATTCAGCAACATGAACTAAAATCATGCAGTAATACAGAGTAATAATAGTAATATAATAATAGTAATACAGGGGCTTTTTATTTATGGAAATGATAATTAGCTGCTCATGTAGCGGGACAGTAGAGACAGCTTGAGTCTATGCTTTTAGACAGTAGATTTACCCTACTAGATAGTGTGTATAATAATTGTAGTTTACATGGCATCTGGATGGCTCATAGACCATAGATGCATGCTTGTGAACTGTGTGACCTTGCTCCAGGCTGCACTGCTTCTGTAAGAGATATTTGACTCTCGATTGCTCTTTATGTGACCTTTTCACTTCATTCAACTGATGCTAGAATTTTGATCTGAGACATCTTGAGCCTATACTACTTCAAAATGCTAATTTCACACACAACCCATCAGTGTATTTTATGCTGGACTAACGTGATGACTGAGAAAAAAAAACAGATATCAGAATCATAATAACTGAGAATTTCATCTACAGCAGACCAATTTGTTCCCTGCATGTTATTAAATTTCCATTGGCATACAGAAAAAAGTAATGACACTCTTAGTTCAAAATAATTATTAAATAACTATTCAAATCAATAGAATATAATAAAGCTCAACTACAGCACTTGCACAAAGTATTCATCACCCTTGAAACATTCTACATTTATAGAGACAATCAATTGAGATTTTAGCATTTGATTTACACAGTGTGTCTAACAGGTGTCTTAAAGGTTAATTTTATAGAAATTAAACTATAGCGGCACAAAGATCAATTACTTACAAGCATCAGTCAATACTGAAGCCACTTTATCAAAAACCATACTCATATTCATATAGTCTGTATAAGAAACATGAATCTTGGCTAAACAGTTGTCATCAGTAATGTCAGTAAACATTTACTTTTATGGGATTTAGCAGACACCCTTATCCAGTGTGACTTACAACTGAGGGCCTTGCTCAGGGGCCCAGCGCAGCAGCAGCTTGGTGGACCTGGGGTTCGAACCCATGACCTTTCGATCAGTAGCCCAACACCTTATCCACTGAGCTGCCACATCCCAGTAAACAGTAATGTCATCACCAAAACCACTGAAACGCTTCATATGTGTCTTAAAAAAAAAGCTTATTCAACTATATCACTAGCAGCAATTCTCTTCTCTTCTTTAAAATCTTAAATATTAAAATAAGAATATCATTATTTTTCTTTATAGCCTCTGCTAAACTATATGTACTGTAACATGAACAAATCAGAAATACTGCAGTTTGCTTCAGTATAATTAATTTTTTTCTATATCTTAAATAAAAAAAAAAGATAACAATAAAATATCATTACCCCCCTTTTCCCCACTCTTCTTTCCTCACCAACCTGTCTTCCCTGTTCCCTGATCCATGTTTCCAAACAAAATCATTCCAAAGCCAGCTACCTTTACTATAAGATGGTATAAAGAACATTTTTTCTTTTCATTTATTAGAAATATTTTGAATAATTCAGAATTTTCTTTGTATTTCAATATAAAGTCGCTGTCCAGCTTCCCGAAATTTGCCTTCATTCTGTTTTGAATGTGTTTTTAACAGTTTTGCAAGTTCTGTTTGAAATATATCATGTTTAGCAGTAGGTGGAGTGTGAATGACAAAAGAGTCCATGATTTTGGAAGATGTGCTTATTAAATATAATTTGTGTGAAAGCAATGAGAACTGATTCAGGGTTGCATAGACTTTTGTTTTGCTGTCAAGAGTTTTTGCCACGCTGACATTAGTTTTAAACAATGCATGTTGCAGTAGCAACAACAAAAAAGGATTGTAACGAAACTAAAAAAACAGACAATTGAATAACATGATTGCATAAGTATTGAAGTGTTGTCCCCGCTGGTGCAATCCAGCAAATTAAAGAAACTGAAACAGATTTCTAGCTACTGTAAATGCATTTGTACACAGAATGGAATGTCCATAGACAAAAGACATGTAACTGAATATCAAGACATTATTCATATGAACAAA